>NW_026712612.1:0-338315 GCF_030625045.1 Achroia grisella | reverse complement strand
CTCGTTTACCTTACTAATTGAGACAAATATAGCACCTTAACTCGATAACATCGAATAACTGGCTAATTAACCCACAAAATCGATATAAAACATCGAAATCAGAGTTTAAACCAGTTTCTATTTACACAATAGCAAAACAATTCTGCTCTCACTAATTATGCAGTAATTAATCGGTCGCAAACTGATGGAATTTAAACCAGAGATTAACGGATGTAGCGTCAATTTGTCCTGAAGTGTAAACCTATAGCACGACAACAGCCGATACAGAGTAATATTAATTGTCTAATTTATAACTGTAAGGGTATTCTGTTAGGTATCGATCGTAGCTACTTCTGTGGCAAGTTGTTTTTACGACTTACTTATGTCTATAGTTATTTTTAAACTCATATAAAAATACTATAAATTCTTCGTGATCTAGAGGAATAGCATACTGCTTTGCTTCCGATGGTAACAAGTTTGATTTCTTGCACTGTGCACACAATTGGATTCACGAGTATGATTGGTATCGGTCTAGGTGTTTTTTATGTATATTGTGTATGTATTTATAAAAGAAATATCTAAGTATTGATAGTTATTTAGTACCCATAACTCAAGCTCTGCTTAGTTTGCGCTATATGGCGCCGTGTGACTTATCCATGGTTTTTCTAATATGATTTCTATCAGTGGTTTTGTACTCATAATATAGCTGTTATTAGCTTAGGATTAGATAACTGTGTGATTTATACTGGATTTATCTTATAACTCACAACGACGAGCAACACCGAAGTTTCTTACTCATTCTTGTGATGAGTTTTCGTTCCGAATGAGTGGCGAAATAGAAAAATATTTTATTTATTTATTAAAACTTTATTGCACAAATACATAAATAAAGGTACACATGGTATTAACACCATGAGGCATTTTCTCCCAGTTAACCATTGGGCAAACAGAAATTCACCATAACAAAGTTTGAAAATCAAGTCTAAAAAAATATAAAAATGAAGATAACTAAAAATATGATTATAAAAATTGCTTATATTAAGTTCATTTGAATAAAGATAGGTAGGAGGTATATCGGCCTTTTTTACGAGGCTAGACATAGGCTATTATCTCAAAAGCAGACGAAGTCGCGGGTAGCAGATAGTATCGTGAAGACGAAGCAAGCTGCTAAACACAAGCAAGTTGTTTCGGCTTCACCGGATGTTTGTGTTTATGTCTTTCCATAAGTACAAAACTATATTTATAAAATAAACAAGAACTCTACGCTATCACGCCACGAACATATGCTAATTCAGGAAGGATGGAATTCGACCCCGAGCCCTCTATTAATTTCACCTCATAAACTATAAAAGCTGCCGCCTTCCAACTGGGCGTCCCATCCGTCACTGCCACACCATAACACTCCCATTATGACGTCATAAAACAAA
Source organism: Achroia grisella (assembly GCF_030625045.1). Classification (NCBI taxonomy): domain Eukaryota; kingdom Metazoa; phylum Arthropoda; class Insecta; order Lepidoptera; family Pyralidae; genus Achroia; species Achroia grisella. Next base: position 336,909 of record NW_026712612.1, on the reverse strand, counting down.
CACGCTTTATTCCGAACTACATATGTGACCGGATCCGTCTACTATAATGTACTAGTCTATATGTTAAGCCGCCATCACACGTTTGTATACTTCCTTAAGTACAGTAATAAAATTTAAGTTACTTAGCAATATAAGTTATATTATAAGTTTTACTTATTGTAATACATGATATGATAGACTTATCTGAGCTATATGCTGAGTAGGTAGCCTATTCAGCTTTTTGCGGCACATATAGCCACATTCAATACTTTTATTTGTACATGTATTTTTACTGTACCTCATGTAATATATCTGTAATTGGTGAATAAATAATTTATCTATTTATTTAAAAGGGCTGACTTATGACAATTTTCATACATATATAAATAATGTAAATGTAAATGTAGCCCTACGAATACTTCTGCTGTATCAAATCGGAGCTGAAGTCAATATGTTAATATCAAATAATAATCTCAGAGAAAGAAATAAAGAGGAAAAAAAAAATAAAAGTTACAATAGCGTTTACATTTGTAAAGTCGCAAGTTTAAGAGACTTACGCGAATTGCTTACGCGTTAACGCGTAAGGCTATAGGTTATGAGTGTGAAGGTCGCCTTATAGTAATATGCTGATAGTTTCATCATATTCCATTTCCGACTACCTTCAAAACTTGTCATGCATGAAAAATTCACTGCAATATAATGCTTTTATCTGTTATTGAATCACTGTATTATTTTGATGTAATACCCAATATGAATAAATAAAGTTGCACCAGCGGAATTGAAATGTGTAAATGTTTTTATTTTATTTTATATTAAAATACATATTTATGACATATAAACAGAAAGAGATTAATAAATTTAACACTACATAGTATAAAACAAAGTTGCGGTCGCTGTCTGTCCGTCCCTATGTATGCTTAAATCTTTAAAACTACGCAACGGATTTTGAAGCGGTTTTTTAATAGATAGAGTGATTCAAGAGGAAGGTTTATGTGTATAATGCATTTTACACTCATGCAAAGCCAGTTGATTATATAAACAGATAAAAAACTGCAAATTGATATTCAGTTAGTATAATTAATCATTTATTTGTCATCTCTAAGTGAATTAGGGCGCTGATACACAGTCGATTAACCATCAGGTTTTCCGAATGTGTTTAATGTTCTGATGGACTCAAATAATCGAGTATATACGTCAGTATAATGTAATATAACAGTTTAACTAATAATAATAACATTGTATTTCTTGAGATTTAGATATACGTAGAATATTTTACATTTAACTATAACTTTTAATTGTGTACTTTTACTCCAGTCTTAAGAAGTATAATTAATGAATTATTTGTCACCTCTAAGTGAATTAGGGCGTTGATACACAGTCGATTAACCGTCAGGTTTTCCGAATACGTTTAACGTTCTCATGGACTCAGATAATCGAGTATATACTTCAGTATAATATATAATATAATAGCTTAATTTATATATACATATATAAGACTTTTCAATGAAATAACGAAAAGGTTAGTCCACATCATAGAAAACCGAAGAGCTGGCAGCTACCTCGGACAAAGAATTACTCTAGCCATTCAAAAAGGGAACACTGCCAGGATCTTCGGATCCTTGCCTAAAGGGACTCCTTTTGATATTATATTTTAGTTATTATATAATGTTAGGGAAACTACGCTCTGCTTCCAAAATGTTATGGAAACTACTCTCTGCTACCAAAATGTTAGGGAATTTACTATGTATATATATAGGGAAAAGCGTCTGTCACGTACCTGTATGGTTCTGCGGATTTCTTGGGCTTCATGGTCTCGAAGGTATCTTCGCTAGCTTTCCAGTTTCACAGTAGGTTTCACAGTTCTAATTTATTTTAATTCACAACAAATGCGCGCGCGCGTCAAGGCCGCTGTACGGTCCGTTTGTTACTAGGTAAGGGAGGGGAGGCAAAGGCGCGGGAACAGAAAACTAACGGACTCTAATATAATAATCTGTGCTTACGATGTTACAGGGTAGATTTTGAACATATAATATTTTTAAGGTTTTTAATTTTAGGTTCTTAGTTGTAAGTAATTTAAGTGTCATTTGAAATATGTCATTGTCAACTGCTCAAATGTCAAATCACAGACCAGACACATTATTAGACATATAGTTTAACTAATAATAATAACTTTGTATTTCTTGAGATTTACATATACGTAGAATATTTTACATTTAACTATAAATTTTAATTGTGTACTTTTATTAGTATTTTAGTCTGAAACTCAACTGAGCATGAACTGCTAGAAATACTCAAATATTACTTCTTTTGTAAATATATTCATAATATAACAGTACGTCGCAGATACCCAGACTAATATAGACAGTTCTCATGAATACAAATGTTTATATTGACCGGACATCGAACCTGCAACTATTAGTAGTAGAGACAATGTTAAAATATCAATTGAGTGAAATGAAAATGAATAATAATTTTAATATGTCAGGATAATGCACACAACGCCGTCTAGCCCGAAGATAAGGTTATGTTGTGGGACAACTGATACAAACTGATACACTGATACTGATAAACTGATACATGGTTACATTTTTTTTTAATACATACTTAATCTTTCTATATATATATATATATATATAAATATATATAGAACAGCCAGAGCTATAAAAACGTAAAAAAACAGCAAAATCTGAGAAAATGTGACAACAATAAAAATATAATAATCTCAGGACAATTCACACAGCGCCATCTAGATCCAAGTAAGCTCGATAAAGCCTGTGTTATGGGTATTAGATAACAGATACAAATACTATGTATTACTAAATACATAGTTTTTTCTCGTAAATACGTATTATACATAGACCGATACAAACAATCATACCCATAAATACAAATGTTTGTGCCGTGCGAGGAATCGACCGTTTTTTTTCGGACTACTCTAATGCTGTTGACCGCACCTGGCCTTTACAGCTTCACCGGACGTTATGAGGCGAGTGCAGATGGCACTCCTAACCCGCGGAAGGACTTTTGGAGCGGCTGAAGGCTAACTTCCCCTGACGGATACGATGGAATCGACCATCGGAAGTAAAGCGGTGTGCTAACCGCTAAACCACCGGGGCTAGCTAGCTGTACCTGCGAATTCGTCCGCGTGGAGTTTAACTTTATTTTCTAAAATAAACGTAGCCTAAATTACTCCTTATTACATCAGATACCAGCCAATAAAAGTCCCATCAAAATCGGTCCAGCCATTTCAGAGATTAGCCGGAACAGACAGATAGACAGACAAAAATTGTAAAAAATATTATTTTGATGTACGTACCGTATTTATATTCATATGCATGTAGTAAAATACGGTTATTTCAATATTACAAACAGATACTATAATTTTATTTATATGTATCATCTATACATATAAATTAAATATAGATAGTAGTAATATCTACACATCAGAATAGTACATAGGCTATAACTTTAATGCGGGTGAAACCGCAGACATAGCTAGTCTAATACATAGCGATGACGTAATTCGTAGACCATATATCCCACCTTTGACACTGGTAAATCACATTTACGCCCTAATATAATGCATATAGAATATTAACGGTAGTAATTATATGCGAGCCAGTTAATTTATGACAATGATACGTCCTATGCACTGGAGGTTAGCTATTACTCGGCAGCGTGTGTTAATATTGCACCCTTGATGTGAACTGTCATATTTCATATATGCCTTAGTTGATGCCGAATTTAATTAAATTTTGACCGACTTAAAAATGCGACGGTATATTATAAAAATTGCACCCCTGTCGTGAAACATGAAATGTCACATTTCTTATATGCATTAGTTGATGACGAATTTAATTAAATTTCGACCGACTTAAATATTGAGGGATATATTATAAAAATTGCACCCTTGTCGTTAAATGTGACATTTCGTATATGCATTAGTTGATGATGAATTTAATTAAATTTCGACCGACTTAAATATTGAGGGATATATTATAAAAATTGCACCCTTGTCGTGAAACATGAAATGTCACATTTCTTATATGCATTAGTTGATGACGAATTTAATTAAATTTCGACCGATTTAAAAATACGAGGGTATATTATAAAAATTGCATCCTTGTCGTTAAATGTGACATTTCGTATATGCATTAGTTGATGATGAATTTAATTAAATTTTGACCGACTTAAAAATGCGACGGTATATTATAAAAATTGCACCCCTGTCGTGAAACATGAAATGTCACATTTCTTATATGCATTAGTTGATGACGAATTTAATTAAATTTCGACCGACTTAAAAATGCGAGGGACATATTATAAAAAATACACCCTTATCGTTAAATGTGACATTTCGTATATGCATTAGTTGATGATGAATTTAATTAAATTTCGACCGACTTAAATATTGAGGGATATATTATAAAAATTGCACCCTTGTCGTGAAACATGAAATGTCACATTTCTTATATGCATTAGCTGATGACGAATTTAATTAAATTTCGACCGATTTAAAAATACGAGGGTATATTATAAAAATTGCATCCTTGTCGTTAAATGTGACATTTCGTATATGCATTAGTTGATGATGAATTTAATTAACTTACGACCGACTTCAAAAATGGAGGGACATATAAAAATTGCACTCTGGGCATGATGTGTCATTTCTTATATGCATTAGTTGATGACGAATTTAATTAAATTTCGACCGACTTAAAAATGCGAGGGACATATTATAAAAAATACACCCTTAAGGTGAAATATTACATTTCATATATACATTAGTTGATGACAAATTTAATTAACTTACGACCGACTTCAAAAATGGAGGGACATATAAAAATTGCACTCTGGGCATGATGCGTCATTTCGTATATGTATTAGTTGATGAGGAATTTAATTAAATTTCGACCAACTTCAAAAATTGAGGGACATATTGTAAAAAAATACACCCTTAAGGTGAAATATTACATTTCGTATAAGCATTAGTTGATGATGAATTTAATTAATTCTCAACCGACTTAAACTAGTTGATGACGAATTTAATTAAATTTCGACCAACTTCAAAAATTTAGGTACATATTATAAAACTTGCACCCTTGACGTGAAATGTCACATTACATATATGCATTAGTCGATGACGAATTTTATTAATTCTTAACCGATTTCAATAATTGAGGGATACATATTTTATATATAAACTCTATATTGCACTAAACATATAATGCAAAAATTATTCTGATAAGAGCATTTGATGTATAAAAGGCTGATTTATTCCAAACATTGTCTTCCAGACAACAATCTACTACTTTTGTCTATTTTTCTCTACCTACAGGTATAGGAAAGCGACAAAAGTAGCAGGTGTCGCATGAATTGCATAGTTTAGAAAATAACATACAATATATAAAATGAATAGATATATTTTTATATATAAAAAATACGTGACAGACGCAGCGTGGGAAGGCCTCCAGCAAGGTGGACCGACGATCTGGTCAAGATCGCTGGAAGGCATTGGATGCGAGCAGCGCAGGACCGATCGTCGTGGAGATCTTTGGGGGAGGCCTATGTTCAAATTCAAATTCAAAAATCATTTATTCATGTAGGACATTTTAGCCGCTTATGAACGTCAAATTTTTACATTCTAATTTTATTTTTTTTCCCTACCGTCCAGTTCGGTATATAGATCCAATTGAGAAGAATGCAGCAGTGGACGTCTTCCGGGCTGCGATGATGATGAAAAATTAAGTATTACGTTGTGTGTCTGCGATGGGCTACTAAACTACTGAACCGATTTCAAATTAGATTTGTACATTGTGTGCAATTTGATCCAACTTAAAAGATAGGATAGCTTACATCTCAATTTAAAGTCGCAATATTGTTATTCAAAAACCTTAGCCACAAGAACGCGTGACCGGGTCTGCTAGTAAATATATAAGAATAGAAAACTAAAAAGAACCAAATATTTCATCTAATTCGATAAAATATATACAATAATATTATCTATCGAATATTTTGAACTCACAAATGATCTTTGACATATATATATTCCAACATACTTCTTTCAAGAGATGGAATATTAAAGTATACGAATAGAAATTGAATTTACAGACAATCTATGTACGTACATTTTACTTGTGTCTCAGTTACTAAGTGGATAGATAGATATATCGTTATTTGTTTGTTACTAATCACATACAACATGTTCATAAGAATGGACAATACATAATACGACATAAGATTTACAAGTTTGTGTTTTTATATGTGATCCGTAGCAATACAAAAAGGTCGAAGCTCAGCGTGGAACGTTGTTCAGGGAACAAAACACTTATTTTCAGCTTCAACCCATTTGAGAGTACGTGAAAATAATAATTAAAATAAATATAACATAAAAAGTACCTAATAGTAGATGGAAAAATACCCAATAACCTGCTGTACGGCACGTCTACTCATAAATCAAATATTGAAAGATTTATTACACCTTATTGTAATTGATAGAGTGAATATATACCTTTTAAAACCTTTGTACAAAATATTTTTTAAACTGAAAGTTAATATATTAACCTTTATACGTCTAATAAACAATAATATTAAAGCTATTGACGTAATTTGTTATTATTTTTTACACTTTATTGAAATTTATACAGAGTGAATGTACACCTTTACAAAACTTTGTACAAAATATTTTGTAAATTATAATTTAATATATTATAAGCTATATATGTCTAATAAACAATAATATTAAAGTTATTGACCTACTTAGTTATTATCTTTACAAATATTTTTTTTACTAGCTGATCCGCGCATTTCTAATCGTGAAAGAATTTTTGAAATCAGCAAAGTAGTTTTTGAGTTTATTCATTACAAACATACATAAATACAAAAATATAAATCTTACTTCTTTATAGTATTTGGGTAATCTACCCATTCACAAAAACTCGTGATATAAATAGGAAGAAAACTTTCCATCATACGATAAAAATTTTGAAAATAATTTAATTGTAAATGTATATGTAAATAAAATTCAATGAAAACAAATTAAATTTATAATAAAATACAAAGTTCAGATATCGTAACTTATTTATTATTATTATTAAAACGAAGAATAATGTCTGTCTATTTTTCTAATCCGTTAGATTACCATCTCGCCAACCGTTTTAATTAAGCGAGCTTTTAATTGAGTTTCTTATTCTAATTTTAACTGAATCCGTTTTTTGTTACCGTTACAATTTACGGAGCTTTAAATAAATTGATAACATCAATGGGTACTCAGTACAGGTAAGTAAGCTTTTTTAGTTAAAAATTTAATTAATCTCAGGACAATTCTCACAGTGCCATCTACTCCCAATTTAAGCTTGTGTTATTGGTAACTCATACAAATACATAGTTTTATTATTTTTTTGTAAATACATGCGTATTAAAGACAGAAAACACTCAAACCGATACAAATAATCATACACATGAATACAAATGTTTGTACCGTGCGAGGAATCGAACCCGCGACCCAATGGTCGCAGGTTCGATTCCTCGCAATGGCCTTTTATTATTATTCTTCATTTTCACAGCTTTTGCTGGTTTTTTATGCATCACATTTACGGGCCGAAACCAAGTAAGTGCAGTGTGCGTGCGAGTGTGTGTGCGTGCGTCCGTGTGTGTGTATGTATACAAACGTACGTACCGTGCGAGGAATCGAACCCGTGATCATCAGAAACGAAGCAGTGTGCTAAACCGTTAGATCACTGAGGTTATCAATTATATCTTTCAAACATGCAGTATATTACCAAATTACTTGTCACAAACAATGTCATATGTCACGTCCAGGCAACATTCGATTGGACAACAACCGTTCCTCTGCTTGTAGCGATTTTCCGCTGCAGTGACTAGATTAGTAATTGCATCTTTGTCTAGCACGACTATACAGAGCACTATACGGTCTATAGAGACAAATGTCCCTTTGCAGGTAGACCATAACATGTATGTCTGGCTTTATGTCCCTTAAAGTGATTGATTATGCGCCTATAGTCTATGCAGATGCCATTGTAATAGATAACTATAAAGCCTAACATTCACGAGTCAACCGATATTTATGATTCTTTTTTAATTAAATGTTGTCTTTTTAATATTATAAACGCGAAAGTTTGTGGATGGATGGATGTTTGTTATTTTTGCATACAATAACACATGCTATAAATTTCATGCGGGTAAAATCGCGGGCAAAAGTAGTAATTTTATATAATAGACCTTCACGAATAAAGATATTTAAATACAAGGATAGCCTCGTTATACAGTCTATCTTTATGTCTAATTTTATTAAAATCTATTCAATCATTTTCTGAAGTTTCGCATTTATAATATACTAGCTACTCGCCTCGGCTTCGCACGGGTACATGTTTCATATATATAAACCTTCCTCTTGAATCACTCTATCTATTAGAAAAAACCGCTTCAAAATCCGTTGCGTAGTTTTAAAGATTTAAGCATACATAGAGACGGACAGACAGCGACAGCGACTTCGTTTTATACTATTTAATGGAGTGATTTAGATTATTTTTGTTATTATATGACCGGTAAATACATTTGTATCATTATTTATTTGAATAGTTCATATATTCGTCGTTCTATAATTTGTTATTAAAACTACAATTCCGTGCTATAAAAATGATCAAAACATACCAATGATATTAGTTTTTTGCACACGAAAGGACACAAGATTGCGCTCTAATAACTCCGAAATTGTCAATTTCTATGGCATTCATTTATTCGTGTAATGAGAGGGAAAGATTATATCTTGATGCCTGTTCGGTAAATACCACGAAATTGTTGTCATTATTCGTGTAACGTTTTGTAAAAGTCATCGCCCAAAATGTTTGCAGCGCGCCGATACTGTGTCGTGATATTTTTCATTTGTGTGACTTGTACGGTGCTCGCTGAGGAGAGAGGTGAGTGGTCATTCGATATTTGACAATATAAATAAATAAAATTTAATAACAATTGTATAAAAATAAAATATATTACATTAGCTTTTGTAATAACATATGCTGGTTGGCTCTATTTTCCCAAATTTGAATTTAAACGAATCTGTGTTATTGTAAACATGTACTACATTTATTGAAAGGAATATGAACAGAGTTGCTTGTCAGTTCTTCTCATCTCAAATCATTCCGAACTGACGGTAGATTTGACATATTATAAGAGTCTGTAATAGGCTTACATGAATAAAGATATTTTGAATTGAATTGAATTTAATTAAAATTTATTATTGAAGTCAATGACAAATAAAACATTGAATTTTGTAATATTTATTCAACTAATAAAATTTAATTAGATTCATATTAAATTAAAATATGTTAGATTATTATTTATTATTGAAAGAGTCAAATGAAATCGTAATTTCAAACTAACTAATTGCATACGAAAGTACATACGATACTTACATCGAGAAGTTATTTAAATTAATCTTAATCTCTTAAGTGATTCAATCAATTTCGGTGGTACTTTCAATCGCAGATAGTAGTATAATAAGTAACTTAAGCTACTTTCATTTTAGAAATTATATTTATTTTAATGTGATTTGGGTACTAGATATACTTAGATAATTTTTTTCTATAAATACACATATTATGTACATAGATAACACAGACTAATGCAAACAATCTTACTCATGAATACAAATGTTAGTACGAATGAAATTGAATTGAACCTGCGACCATCAGATGTTAAATGCTGTCTTAAATCACTAGACCATCATGGCCGTCTAATATAGAATAAAGACTACATTAACTTGAAAAAAATCCAAGCAAATATAGTAATAGAAATAGAAATAGGAATAATCTTTATTCAAATAAACTCATTACAAGCACTTTTGAATAGTCATATTTTGATTCTACCACTCAATCGGAATGCAGATTCATCACAAGAAGAATGAGCAAGAAACTTGTGTGTTGCTCTTTTTAAAGTTAGTCTTTATACATATAGGAAAACGTATTTGTTTTTGCTTTTTTTGTTTCAATATTTATAAAAATTACAGAGAATCCATTCACCACGGTGGTCCGCAAGACACTGATTAGCACGGCCAGATCTTGTATGGACCATGTTAAGGCGACCGAGGCAGATTTAGAATACCTTCGAGATGATCCGCCGTATCCTGAAAAAGCTGCTTGCATCATCAAATGCCTGTTGGAAAAGGTAAATAATTATTATAGTAAAAATGAATGACAATAGAGAGATGCTTGTATAGACGTCTTTTATTGCAGAGCTTTTATTACAGTGATAGAAGTATTATAAAACAAAAAGTATATAAATAATATCATATTTTGAATACGGATAAAACAATATATAAAAACTGCCAGTGACACTCATTGTAGGTCTAACAATTATTTACCCACACACATATTTTGACTTCGTAAAAAATCGTATACGTACTCTTGACCTTAATCTCGAATATTTCAAAGCAACTACTTCACCTTAACTGAACTCACCAAATACTCTCACAATCATTATCATTATCATCATTACATAATAAAAAACGAAGTCGCTGTCTGTTCCTATTTATGCTTAAATCTTTAAAACTACGCAACGGATTTTGAAGCTGTTTTAAATGTTTAATAGTGATTCAAGAGGAAGGTTTATATGTATAATACATGTACACTTGGGCGACGGCAGGGCGAGTAGCTAGTTACTAATAATTATTAAAAGGTTATTCTAGATGTGTTGCTTGTTTATTAATCATAAATACGTTTGTTGCTGGAACAATCTTCCACCGCCAGTTAGGAGTGCAAAATCATTATTCACCTTTAAAAAACTATACAAGAATTATGTATGACTATTTAACCTATAAATCTTACGGCAAAGTAGTTGTATATATATGTTTAATGTTTATATTTATTAATGTTATTTTAATCTATTTTGTTCTTTCTAGTATATGTAATTAGTTTGTATTTATTAGTGGCAATTTTGTTTTAATTATTATCATTAATATTTTAAATAGTGCCCTCTCTCTGTCCCCCTATTTTTTGGTGCCACTGAAAACCAGCTGTATGTTCACCTAGGACATTTCCATTTCAGTGCATTTTTGGATGTAAAAAATGATTATTTTATGTTTATTTTTAATTATCTACATGGTAAATTAAGTTTAATTATATATACATTTTATTTGCTCTTTTTTTCCGCTTATTGTTTATATTGTTTATATTGTATTTTTTACATTGCACTGAATAAAATATTTTTCTTTCTTTCTTTGTTTGTAGATTAAAAAAAATGAAATATTTTATATTAGTTATAAATTCAGCATATGAGTATTTTACTGTAGCATATGAAGACTCTGTGTGGGCATAAAACTATCCTGCTTTTTAGCACAGTCACATAATTTTAATTGTCAGGCATTGTTGTTTTGTAACAACAATAATAATAATAATAATCTCAGGACAATTCACACAGCGCCGTCTAGTTCCAAGTTAAGCTAACTAAAACTTGTGTTATGGGATCTAGATAACTTGATACAAGTACATAGATATATTTTTTTTCGTAAATACATACATATTATACAAAGAAAACACCGACACACAAGACCGATACAAACAATCATACTCTTGAATACAAATGTTTGTACCACGATGGAATCGAACCCGCGACCATCGGAAGTAAGGCGGTATGCTAAACCTAAATTAAAAAACAAATACTGCTGTGTAATGTGTGCTTTGTTTGTAGGGTAAGGCAAGTTAATAAGGTAAGTTATAGGACTAATTGGTGAGAACTGTATTGAAATTGCTCAAGCTGTTTAACTGTACACATTTCGTATTTACGTTTGTCAGTATGGATGGATGAATGGATACTTTTTACTCTTTCAAGTAAAAACTACTGTACACATTTTAAAATAAATTTAGTATACAGAAGCCTCATCTATGGTATACAAATAAATAAAATTGAAGTGTCTATTTGTAATTTCACTAGTTCTTCCTAATCTCTGAAACGGTTAGATCGATTGTGATGAGACTTACACTCACAGATACCTAATATTATGAGGAGTAATTTAAACCACTTTAATTTAGAAATCTTATTTAAATAAATAAAAAGTTAAATTATACGACTACAAAGTCACGGGTAATAGCTTGTATACAATATCAATACAAAGTACTATTTATATGAACTGAAATGGGATGTAGTTAGTAATAAATACATATGTTTGAATAAGTCGACCTCAGCAAGAGGTACCTCCGCATGCCGAGACTTATTTGAACAAATATTTGTATGCCCTATTAATTAATTTGAATTATTCGCCTTGTGTTTGACTTGCCGCACAACTGTGGGCACTATTTGTCATCGCATTGAAATTGTTAGTTTGCGTAGTGAGAATAACAGCAGAGAAGAGAGTTTGTTATAACATAACAACACCGTTTACAAGCTTCTAGGCTAATTAGATCATAAATGCTGAGTGGAAGTCACTTTCAGCGTCACTTAGATTGGAAATTAAAGTAAAAATGACATGTGGAGGATGATAAAATGAGCATGAGGTGATGTCAGTTAGCTCATTGCGACAAATTGACCAAGATTTTTTGTCACGATGATTTCCTGGGGGAACCGCGTGGAGGTCAACCTGACATGGTACATTGCGAGCAATAAGATCATAGTCCACATTAATATATAATATTACAATTAATATATAATATTACAGTACGATCAATAGGATAAGCTGTAATGAAAAATATTGCAACAATATTGAGAATTTAATAATTTTTGTATACGATGTGATGCGTTTCAGCTTTTGATAATGAGGTAAAACGTTTACTCTGTAAAAAATACAGTAATACAAAAATAAAATAATACAAATAGAAATCGTCATATAACAAAATCAGAAGTAATACACCGAAATGACGGTTGAAAAGAATAAAAATACAAAGAAAACTCAAACAGTGTCCTTTCACAGGTTGGTATAGTAAAGAACAATAGATACTCGAAGGCTGGGTTCATGACGACCGTAACTCCTTTAGTGTTCAAGAACAAAAAGAAGCTGGAGCACATGAAGACTGTGTCTGAAAATTGCGACAAAGAGGTAAGAACAAATTGTTAATTCATAATTATGTCAAAACTTTTTTCAGCAGTTTCAAATACAAATCTCCACCAATTGCATAAAAAATGAATAATGATGACTAATGAACGCTTTTTTACAATACTCATAAGGTTTTGATAATTCATTTTACAAGGTAATACAAAAAAATGTATTACATTATTAAAAAAAAGCACACACTCATAGTTAAAATGGGTTTAGGATTTAGTTTTTGTTTCTTGTACATATTATAAAATCGTAACGTGGCGAAAAATGTCTGTATAAGATCAAGCTTAACGTTAAAACGACTGAAGGAATTATATGCAATTTTCTAAGAATATAGTTTATGTATGGGCTAAAGAAATCGGCGACAAATACGATATAAAATTTACCCAGCAAATGTCACATAGTAAAGAGCGATAGGTGTATATTATTTGTTCCAACTTAAGAATAAAACAAAAAATATTTCAATATCGTGTAGATTATTAAAAAAAAGCAAAAACAAAAATATTTAGTAGTATAAATACAACACAACGATTGTTTAGACAATTGATTATAAAAATGGTCAGAAAATATATCTGACCTTGACACATTAAAGTTTCCTTGTAAAGTATGCGACCTATATATTTTCGCCGAAACCTTTTTCAAATCTGTCAAGGAATACCATAGAGCAACTGATTGTTAGCAAACTCCAAACATGTAGAGAATCCTATAATATTCAAATTTCCGCAGCCATAAAACAAGGGTATTTGAGCCGTGATGTACAGAACCAAAGTTAAATGAAAAAGCAGTGAAGCGCGAATCGGCAGTATAGTTGATTGAATAATCCATTCCTGATAGTGAATATACTGTACTAATTCATCTCTAAATTTTAACAGTACTCTGGAATTTAGTATGCTCATATCTCGGAATGGCTATAATTTTGTTATAGAATTTTCTCTTTTTTTATGTATTTGGAATGAGTACTGAATCGTTTCTAATGTTAATAGTACTCTGGAATTTAGTGTACTGATATTCTGGAATGCCTATAATTTTGTTATAGAATTTTCTCTTCTTTTATGTTTTTGGAAGAGAATTTGGAATAGCACTGATTTGTCTCTAATTTTTAACAGTACTCTGGAACTTAGTGTGCTGATATCCCGGAATGACTATAATCTTGTTATTGAATTTTCTTTTCTTTTATATTTTTGGAATGAGTACTGATTCATCTCTAATTTTGAATAGTACTCTGGAATTTAGTGTGCTCATATCCCGGAATGGCTATAATCTTGTTATTGGATTTTCTTCTCTTTTATATTTTGAAATGAGTACTGATTCGTTTCTAATTTTAACAGTACTTTGGAATTTAGTGTGCTCATATCCCGGAATGGCTATAATTTTGTTATTGGATTTTGCTTCTCTTTTTTGTTTTTGGAATACGTACTGATTTGTCTCTAAATTTTAAAAGTACTCTGGACTTTAGCTGTCCCGAATTAGTTATAATTTTGTTGCAGTAGTTTTTATACAATTGGAATGACTATAACTCTATGGGATTAATAAAGGATAGTAATCGTCGCATGACAATATCACAAAAAATTATCACGATATTTTTCAACCGCGTGGAGGTCAACATTACTAACAATCCCCCAAATATCCGTGGTTATATGTAGCAATATAAATGCTTAAGAAAGTGTAAAATGTGGTTATACTTTTTAATTTAACAAGGAGAAACGTGATTCAGGGCCAGAACAATAAGAAACCGCGGAATTGAATTTCTAATTAAAATATACGAGATAATGGTTTTGGGAATTGTGTAAATTGAGCCTTTTGACGCTTATGTCTACAGAATATGATTGACATTTATTAGAGAGGAAAATGAATTAATAGAATAACATTTTTTCAGCGACTTGGAACTAGGATATTATTAATTATACTATTGTCAATTGTTTTACTTAATTTCTTACTGCCTTTTTGCAGTTCTAAGAAATACAAATATTATATGTTAGGTAAAGTTGTTACAAAAAAGTATTGCAAAATATCTTTATGTCTTTGAAGACTATACAATTCAAAATCAAAGATAGGTAGATAGATAGATAAATAAAATTTTTATTCACGTTAAAGGCACACACACACACAATACACTGTATAATAA
Organism: Achroia grisella; assembly: GCF_030625045.1. Classification (NCBI taxonomy): domain Eukaryota; kingdom Metazoa; phylum Arthropoda; class Insecta; order Lepidoptera; family Pyralidae; genus Achroia; species Achroia grisella. The sequence goes on along the minus strand of NW_026712612.1, from coordinate 321,757 downwards.
AAACAGATATACAATTACATTAGTCAAGTCAAACAAAATACAATACACAACAAATATATAATACAAATAAAATAAAATGCAACACAGATAACAAAAAAAAACGGTATGAGTAACATACATATGTGTGCATAGCCCATACGGGAAAAGGCAGCACCTCCGTGTATTGTTTGCAGCATACAAGCAGCAAACCACAGATATTCAGGCACTGCCCAGAGACATACGCGAGGACGCATGTAACAGCTTCTAATCAGCCCTATTAGATTGTAATAAATAGCAATAATTATTAAAAAAAAAACTATGATAAAATAAGAAATAGGTATAACATATAGGCATAAAATATATAGAAAATTATTATCAATTCATATAATAAAATAAATATGAAAAACAAAAGAGAAAATAAACTTATTGCATAGGAGTGTTAAGTCATCATCATCATCATCATCTGCTTCTTCCTTATCCCATTTATTTGGGGTCGGCGTAATATGTTTTTCGTTTCCATTCATCCCTGTTCGCAGTCATCGCGTTATTTACTTCCTTTCTTACCATATCATCTTTCACACAGTCCATCCATCTCTTTTTCGGCCTTCCTCTGCCCTTATAACCATCCACATTCATTTGTAACATCTTTCTTAAAATATTATCCTTGTTCCTACGCATTACATGTCCATACCATGATAGATGATTACTCTTCAACCTCTCTGACACCGGTGCCACTTTCATACTTCCTCTAATGTATTCATTCTTTATCTTATCCATTCTTGTCACACCACACATCCACCTCAACATTCTCATTTCAGTTGCATGCAGTCGTCTTTCATCCGTCGCCTTTAGTGTTAAGTGTTGAGTGCAAAACAAAGACAACATTGTTTAACCATATTGGTTTGCTATTTCTTTGAATTTGAGGAACATATTTTTTCATGCATTTCCAAAGGATATGTTACGATTCCAGTGTCATTTATGTTAACAATAAAAATAGTTCTTGTATCTTTAAGTTTTTGCAGTTTTACTAATAACGCGTAACATGTACAAATGAAATATCTATACATATAAATAAAATTGAAGTGTCTGTTTGTAATATTGAAATAACGGTTTTTTAATACATGCATATGAATATAAATACTATACATACTTACATCAAAATAACATTTTTTACGATTTTTGTCTGTCTGTCTCTTTGTTCCGGCTAATCTTTGAAATGGCTGGACTGATTTCGACGTGACGTTTTTTGGCAGGCAGCTGATTAATTAAAAAAAACATATTATAGAAAAATAAAGTTAAGTTCCACGCGGAGTAAGTCGCGGGAATAGCTATATATACATATATATCTATATATATAGTGCAATTGAAAATTACTTCTTTTAAGTACTAACACTACATAAAAAATATTGAATATCTCCTACTTTTCGAAGTCAGTTGAAAATGTCCGAAGACAACGCACTAACTTTGTACTAACAAAATAAAAAGAAAACTTTGGAAAACTGTCATGAAAGCAACGGAAATCGTTTTTCCCAACAGGAAAATATCCGGTCTCTGGCTTACCTGTGTAACCTAACAGAAAAAGATTAACCTGGCTGCTAGCTTACTTATTTTTATTACCAGCCAAGCAAACACGAAAGTACTGGGAAGCATTTAAAAATATAGTATTACTACAGAAAAAAATACTAAATAGACTTATATTACGAATAGAATAGAATAGAAAAAAATCGTTTATTCGAATAAACTTAATTTAAGCTCTTACGGCATGCGATTTCAGGCTTTTATCAATATACTAGTATAAATGCGAAATTTTGTGAGTATGTATATTTGTAACTCTTTCACACAAAAAATAAGGAACGGATTTTGATGAAACTTTACAGTAATATTGCTTATGGATCACATTACATAGGCTATATTTTTTATTAAAATTTATATACTGAAATTTAACGCGGGCGAAACCGCGGCCACAGCTAGTATACAATAATTGAGGTTCTTCTTTTACTTAAACTAAGATATCTCCTAAAGTGATTGTTGATATAAAAAAATTGATAGGGCATTTTGTTCAAAATTAAACACTTATTATAGGTAACGTATTTATTCGAATAAGGATTAATATCATGTTTATAAAAACATCTTCGCAAATAATTCATTCATTCATTCATAAGAAATTATATTATTTATTTGCTACGTTTCATTGCTGCTCCGCTCCTATTGGTCGAAGCGTGATATTATAGCCTGTAGCACTCGGGATAAAATACTATTCTAACACTGAAAGATTTTTCAATCGGATCAGTAGAATAAACCAACATGTTTGTATGTTTGTTTGTTCAGAATAATCTCCGGTTCCTCCTTTATAATTATTAGTGTAGATATTTCATTCAATAAGCAATATAAAAGTGTTAAAATAAATAACGTTAAACAATATGTAATGGTCATACAAGTAAGCCGAATACAATCATCAATATTGTATTCAGGTAAGAATAAAGAATAGAATAGAATAGAATAGAATAGAAAATCATTTATTCAAATAAACTTAATTTAAGCACTTTTGAGTAGTCATAACAGGTTTTTTTATCTACCACTCATTCGTAAAGCTGCCTCATCATAAGAACATAGTTTCCGGATAATTCGCGGTCTTCTAGTATTACTTCCCTAAAATTTAGTCAAGCGCAGTGATGGCCGACTCATCCGTCATACTTGTGAACGAGTTCTGCTTGTTCACAATAATCTTATTGTGTAAATAACATTTTAACCCTAATAGATTAGTGGTAGTTAGTATTTTGTATTCAGACAACACAACATAACATTGTAAAGTTAAATTTCTGTAAAAGAGCATCACGCAAGATTCTTGCTCGTTCTTCTTGCGATGAGAAAGGTCTCCGAATGAGCTGTAGATTATAAATAACTATTCAAAAGTGCTTAAATTAAGTTTATTTGAATAAAGGATTTTCTATTCTATTCTACTGGTGTCATAAAATTATTATATACACAGCAATTTGTCAGGCGTTGCGCCATAGTAACTCTAGTTAAATATATAGCTAATATATGCTATTACATTAGCATAGAAAAGTCATTAAGGTAGCTAAGTACTAAGTATTTAAGTAGTTATACTGTAATTAAAGAGAGAGATTGGATTTTGTTATAAGAATAGTAAAGTCCGGCACTACTGGATAACTTTGAAAAAGAAAGAAATTTTTGTTTGAAAATTTCATTCCAAAGTGAAATAGTTCAGGCTTTTGTGGTCCCCGAGCCAGCTGCTTATTTAGTCAATCATTTTATCTTGGTCGAATACTTCTGAAATGGTTAAAGTAGTTGTATTAGGAAGCCTGGTGAAATCAGCTGTGGTTTTGAAGATGGGTTATGAAGCATGACCCTCGTAACCGCAGCTGAAATTCACCAGGCTCTATAATACCTTAACCATTATAGAAGTTTTGAGCCGGAATGAAATTAGTCACATTGACCTGTTGCTCGTTCGCGATTATATTATGTTAAAATAAATAAAACTCACAAAAGTAAGTACCCAAACGAGGACGCAACGGAATGCTTGTCATAAAATAATTCTATAGAACGATCTTGTTTGTTACAGCAAAATTCAAACTCGAAATTTCATTTTAACATTTAACATATTACCTAGTAGTTCCCTATTGTTTATAATCAAATAAACACATTACAATATAGGCCTCGGTTGGTAGCAGTTTAGCACACCTTGCTTCCGATGGTCTCGGGTTCGATTCCTCGCATGGTACAAATATTTGTATTTATTAATATGATTGTATTGTATCGGTCTGTGTATTTTCTATGTATAATATATATGTATTTGCGAAAAAAATATATATCGACATATTTGTATCAGTTATCTAGTACCCGTGCGTAAGTCAAATACATGGTAGTGTTGTGTTTTTAATTTTTTTTTTTAATTATATTTATTTTTATGAAAATTTAAAAAAATATATTTGCATTCTGCACTAACTAATTACGTACTGACGATCGGTGATGGGTTTTTTAAAAGCAAAGAAAGTTCATTAAAAAATTTATTTAATTCTAACTTACAATTTAGGATTAGGATTCGTCTTATACTAAATTAACCTATTCGCGTTCGCGACTAAAACTAGAGTGCTCGTCCTACCATCCTTTGTTCTCGTACTTCTTGGATGCCGCTCATTTGAGTCAGCAACTGTTAGAAAGTTGGGACTTTCCAAGAACAATCGCTATCCAAGAATAGTCGGTATCCATACCGATTGTGTAACTACAGGTTGGTAGTATGGACTTAGGGAGTTTGTACTCGTAACAAACTACATAATAATTGTGAGCGATTTCATACTACACCGTCCACGTAAGTTTCATAAAAAGTGGTAGAAAATTTTTTCGCGTATTGATGTACCAGAAAATTCTTTTACAATTAATCAAGCGAAATTTCTAAACTCTAATCGACAACGTTCAATGAATGCTTAAAATAATTTAAGATTCTCAAACGAAGTAATCTAAAGTTTTGCGTGTAAAGTTTCGTTTTAAATTTAATATTGGTTTCAAGATTGGTTGGACAAGACGTACCTACTTACTCTTAACCGAAGGCCTCGCTCTTGACATTCGTGAAAGATATTCTGAAACTATTGTAAAACTATTTTTTAGTTTTGTTAAAGTTTTTACTAACTATTTTTAACGGCCTCGGTAGTCTAGTGGTTTAGCACACCGCATTATTTCCGATGGTCGCGGGTTCGAATCCTCGCACGGTACAAACATTTGTAGTCATGAGTATGATTGTTTGTATCGATCTGGGTGTTTTCTAAGTATATACAAAAAAAATGAATTTATTTCAGTTGTCCAGTACTCATAACATAAACTCTGCTTAACTTGGGACTAGTAGGCGCTGTGTGTACAGTCCAACAATATTATTATTTTATTATTAAACGAAACTTATTAGAATGGAAAATTAAAAAAAAATAATTTACCGTTTACGATATAATATCGTATATATTATATATGATATTCAGGATGCAGGTAGTGCAGCTATTTAACACATGACTTCGCGTTTTTACAGACCTTTATTCAACTCCTATATAATGGATCGTAGAGTGAACAACTACACTCTATATCCTGAGGTTTTTTAAGTGTATATTAAGATCTATATATCTATCTATTTGTTAAAATATATAGTTACAGAACTACATATGTTTTATCCATGAACTAGTAACCGACCCCGGCTTCGCCCGAGCGATTATATATATAATTGGCTGTGCCCGCGATTTCGCCTGCGTGGAAATTAACTTTATTTTTCTAAAACAAAAGATTTTTTTTTCCGGAACAAACAGACAGACAGGCGGACAAAAAATGTACCGTATTTATATTCATATGCATGTAGAATATAAATACGGTAATAATGAAATAGAAATATAATGAAATAGAATATAAATAATGTAAAAAACGTTTATTTCAATATTACAAACAGACACTAAAATTTTATATATATATATATGTATAGATTATTACAATAATTATTAATTTTCATTATTTTCGTTTACAATATTATTGACTTTACAAAAACATGTATATCTTTATTTAAGTAAATCCGTTGAAGATACTCATGATAGTCTATTATCAGTTGGGAAAGTCGTATGAGTGCAGAGTAATTGAAATTGAACATAATTATAATATATGTTAAAGTTTAATTTATTTTTATCAATTCACAGGTCAACCATAGCACAGAAACTCCGTGTCAACTTGGGAATGAAATTACTGCTTGCATTTTCAAATACGCACCCGAGCTACATTTGAAGGCGTGAAATTTACATATATTTTCCGAAAAAATATTTGTCAACTAAACATATTCCGTATCTGTTGTAATAAAGTGAATTTATTTTTTATAATACTTTTTTTATGATTGAATTAGTTTCTAAACATTTTTATTATTAAAACTTCTTTAAAAACCTCATTTTATAATAAGGTTTCTTAATACACGTGATACCCCTGGTGTTTCAGGCGTCCATAGGCTATGGTAACTATTTACCATTATCTGATGGTAAATAGGGTTGTGTTTCTTTACCAAATGGAAGTATAAAAATAACTGTGATACTCTTAATGCGTTGCCATTCCAGATGACTGAGATGAAAGAAAGAAAAAAGAAAGAAAGAAAAATATTTTATTCAGTGCAATGTAAAAAATACAATGTAAACAACAAACGAGAAAAAAAGAGCAAATAAAATGTATATATAATTAATGAGGTGTCTATATACTGTAATTGAATAATAATTAATTTACTTAACTTTAATACACAAAAACAATGTGTACATATGGCGAACTTAATACCTTTCGGCGTTATCTACCAGTCAACCATGAGTGGTGCAGAGAAAGATTGTCGGCGGTGCAATATAAATGAGAAATGTCAAAAAAAGAGATACATAAATATAAAGCAAAATATTTATATGTAAATTTCTACAAAAAAAGTAATAGTTGTAAGTACACCACAAAGCGTAAAAATAGTAAACGCTTATAAAATGAGACAACAATAAAAAAAAAAACCAGTAATATTACCAACTACAGGAACTATTTCTAAAACGCTACATAAAGCAATAGAAGATCTGAAATTAAATAAACTAATCTACTATTCTACCCTTCTGCAGTATAACTAATCTTACACTGCAAAAGGCTGTTTACTTAGATACATGTGCAATGGTCCGTCACTTCCTAAGTGCTACAACAGAATAAAAATGAACATCATCACGCAAAATAAAGTAATGAGAGACTTGGCAAGTCCTGTCTTCGCTACTAATCACCAGCTGTACTGTGAAAAAGAGAAAATAATAATAATAATAATAAAATCCGTCATAATCCGTCATACTCGTGAACGGGTGCTGCTTGTGAGGACGGGTCTGTTTAGGTTACGAAAGCTGATTTTTTCTTTTTGCAATAACATATGCTGGTGGTCACTATATTCCAAATTTGAATTTGAATGAATCTGTGTATTATTGTAAACATGTACAACATTTATTTAAAAAGAATACTAGCTGAGTTTCTTGTCAGTTCTTCTCATCTCGAAATCATTCCGAACTGACTGTAGATTTGACATATCATAAGAGTCTGTAATAGACCTACTTTAATAAAGATATTTTGAATTTCAAGGACATTCAGTCAGCATTACACCATTATCAGTAGGTTTCCAATAAATTTTTTTATTCCATCATTTAACCGAAGTTCTGCCTACGGATCAAACTGGTTGACTGAAATAGGTGAGACTGAAGTACCACGACAGGATTTTTTGTAGTCTACCTCGATGGAAACTGGAACAGCGCATACGACGAGCTCGTATACGACTCTAATAATATTAGGGTAAAAAAGCATATTACATATGTAAAATTCTTGGAATGTCAGAAAATTGTTTCGTATAATAAATGTTAATGGTATTCAAAAGCTTGTCATATACATGCAAATGTGTGAGAGAACACTTGTTTGGGAAAGGGTTGGACTACATGTACTTGTAGCTGTTACAGGTGTATATTTTAGTCCCTTTATGTACATGAAATTGTACATTTTGCATACTTTTTTTATTGAGTGTCGTAAAATATGCGTGTGCACTATTTTCAGTGTACACTGAAGTGTAGTAATAATATTCTGGAACGAGTAAAAATGTACTGTTTTTAGTGCTTGTTTACTAAAGGCGTTGTTAAAAGGACGGTAGGGGAAAAAATTAAATTAGAATATAAAATATTTGACGTTCATAAGCGGCTAAAATGTCCTACATGAATAAATGATTTTTGAATTTGAAAATTTGAATTTGTCAGCGCTATGGATTTTAAGATTTTCTATTAGAACATTATTATCTCTAATGAATTCTTAAATTTTATAGTAAGTTTTTTTAAAAAGGAAGATATTATTTGACATTTAAATCTTTTTTCAGGCAGATTTGTAACAGATTCTGCTAGTTTGTTGTAAAACCTTACGCAATTGCCATAAAACGAATTACTAACTTTAGCCAAACGACATTTAGGTAAAATCAGTTTGTTATTGTTACGTAAGCATTTATTAGTGTAATCACTAACTCTTTTGAAATTATCTATATTCTTCCTGGCATACATGATATTTTCATAAATGTATTGAGAAGCAACTATAAATATGTACCATGGATACTATAAATGGGTTTATCTGTAAGTTTCTTAAGCCGTGTAAACTGTGATTACCGAAATAGATTTTGTTTCGTATAAAAAACACTTTTGTGTTGACATTATCTGAGATTAATCAACAAAAGCTATACATCAACGTTGACTATTATGATATGAAGAGGGAAGGAAAACCTTTTCATATTAAAAAATATTCCAGTCTGTGCAAACAACACGAGTAACAAAAGTACAAAAATAAATAGACGATTTAAAATTCTTTATTGAATTTAGTTGAATACAATACGAAAAAAATAAATATTAAAAATAAAAATTAAACTGTGTACAACACAGTATAAATAACATTTATTATAAGAAAGTAATAGCTACAAACAATTACAAAAGATGTTATCGTAATCTAGTCAATCTTAATACGCATATCAAATCTGATCATATTTTTTATATGCACTTACATATCTTATTTTAATACACATTAACAATTAAAATAATTAATGTTGATTTTGGATCAAATAAATATAATTATAATAATATTTCCTAATGCTAATTACTAGACATTACCTATTGTACGTCTGATGCTAGCAACGTATCATGTCAGGTTGACCTCCACGCGGTTCGCTCTGGAAATCATCGTGATTAATTTCCCGTGAATTTGTCACAATGGGCTAACTGATCTGACTTCATGCTGATCTTATCTCCACTGGTGCCCCGCCAGCGTAAACCGTTAGCACATTATCATCCACTAAAAAACTCGTCCATTTTGTATCTGTTTTCTTTGGTTATCGATCGAAAATACGTAAAATTTTGTGCAAAATCCACTCCCTAACTCCACCGAATATCACCAACTAATCGAAGTAGATCGCAATGATATCGCGCAATAAACAAAAAATAAACATGTCGTTTTAAAATCTCCTCCCTTTGGTTATCGGTTGAAAATACGTTAAATTTTGTGCAAAATCCACTCCCTGACTCCACCGAATATCACCAACTAAGCGAAGCAGAGTATATGCGAAGCATTTTAATATTTTTCGCGCCAAAACTTCCCTTGAGCGTGACACGGCGTCCCCCGCCATGTTTTCGTGTTGTATTTTGATGGGTGTTATTTTTATTTTTTATCGCTCGCTTCGTATTGCGTGCTTGAATTCGTATTAGCTCTTTAAATATATAATGAGCGCTGTGTTTATAGGGACGAATGGTAGACGGTGAAATAAAACGAATGTTATATTTGGATGACAAAGTAATTAGGTACAATTTATAACATTTATTTAGAATAGCATGTATATTTATTACAACATAAAAATTGAATATAAACATATGTAATATTTATTAAAATTAGCATACTAAAGTATACCTAAACATAAAGTGATCTGTAAAATTTCTACATATCATAAAATGAATTCGCTGCCGTTGTCTGTTCGCTTCGATCTCTTAAACTACACAACCATTTTAATGCAGTTTTAAGCAATACCTATATAGATATAATGAGGAAGGTTTATATGTATACATTTAGATATATGTAGCATGTATGGAAGCTAATTATTTATAAATAAATCAAACAGGGAGTAGGTAACTCAGTTTCAACTACTTCTACCTGAATAACTTTTCTAAAGAAGACACGTTGAAATTTTATATGTTTGTTTAAAGTTACAATGATTGTTACGATCATTTTATAATTAACAGTTGCAAATTAACATTCAGATTTCGACTTTATCTCTTTGAGAAAGTAGTTCAGTTTCGTCTGTAATCATCGTCAATATATGGATAGATAGATATTTTTTTAATTTTTACAAAGTCTACAATCACTGTCCTCTAACACTTCTATCGGGGTTTATCTACAGGTACGTGGTTCTCACTTATTTACTAAATAGGTACTATTTATATTATTGAGACAGTATTTTAATGCACACATGAAATACAGTTTTCAGATTTTATAATATTTATATTACATAGTAATACTGAATCTGATTTCGACTTGGTACCCTGTACTACTGACTCTGTTTATTGATTGATGATAGGTAATTTACAGTCGCCTCAAGTATTAGATTTTTATATCGATACAAACAAACATTACGGCTCTTACGACAAGTCAATATTTTATTTATATCCGTCCCGCATCTTGTCCTTACATAAAATTCATGAAACCCTAGACCTGAGGGAGAAATAACTACACCCTTCATCAACAAAGTGGGTAGAGTGAAGATCGATTGGCTTCTCTCATATAACACTCTACAGAAAAGGTAAAACTAGGACGACAAAATTTCTGTACCTTATTTTTATTATATACGGAAATTTAAACAACTTAAATGCATTTCACTTTTTTGGGAAAATAGTTTTAACTCCAGTATATATGAGCCTCAACTTCTCGCTTCGCAAGATAAGATGCATTGAATTGACTCTACTCTGAAGACTAGTAATGATGTGGCAACATCATTAATATCATTAATATTTTACTTGCCCCCATTTCCTTCATTCATTTCATTATTTACTTAATATATTGTCATAAATGATATGACAACATATCAAGTAAATAATTAGTTTATTAGCATACAACGTTATAATTTTATTTTCTCATTGCTTTCTTGATTTAATTGATTGATTTTAGAAATATGAAAGCGTAGCGGTTTTTGTATTGATTGTCGCATGCATTCTTATGTAAAATGTGAATACTATAACTATCAGATGGCAATTGTAAGTAGCTTTTGTAAAATATGGTCGAGCGCAGTGATGGCTGGCTCATCCGTCATACTCGTGAACGGCTGCTGCTTGTAGGGACTGGTCTGCTCTAATCACTATGACTGATTTCCTCTTATTAATTGTTTAACCAGTTGGTTATATATTCAATATTTTTTCTATTTAAGTATTTAATAGAATTAGTGCTAATTGGTGGTTTGTATTCACACACTTAAACTTAAAAATGTAAAGTAATAATAAAATTATTTAAAAGAGCAACACGCAAGTTTCTTGTTCGTTCTTCTTGTGATGAGACAGCTTTCCGAACGAGCGGTAGATTAAAAAATGTAAAGACTATTCAAAAGTGCTTCAATGTAAGTTTATTTGAATAAATGATTTTCTATTCTATTCTTTTCTATTCCCTCGGTACATTTCATTAAGTTTGATATAGAATAGCCAGTATAGTTATGCATATATAGAGTGTTATGTCTATACATATGATTATAATTATGTATGTGTAGGATTCTACAATAGGGAGAAGGGATTTGTTAGTAATGTGGACTCATGACCTCATTACTAGCAACACACCATGTCAAGATTACCTCCGCGCAGTTCCCCCTGGAAGTCAGTGTGATAAACTCCTGGTAAATTTGTCACGATGGGAAAACTAACCTGACTTCATGTTCATCTTATTATCCTCCACTGATGCCCCTTTCCATTATAAACCATAAAAAAACCTGCAGTAGCATACATATACTTTATTCAATCATATTTGTACGCGTAATTGCAGAAGATAGAGAAACTTATTAGCTATTCTTATTAGCTACCTTTGTATTCTGTACTTCATACATAAATCATTTGAATTAGAATTTTATAAGTATTAGGATGCATTCATTTATGTAATTACATTTTCATTTTGCATTTTATGAACCTACTTAAAACGTTTACAAAACAATGTATTTATTATTTAGGAATTTCGCAGCTGACTTTACATTTATTGTTGTTTTGTTCATGTAAGGGAAAAACAATAAAGCCATTGAGAATTTTATGTTGGAATTTGGACTACACTCAATTCAAAAAAGCCAACAAGACTCAAACAACTTGAATGTTACAACTAATTTGTAATATTCAAATTGTTAATTTCAAATTGTAATATTCAAGTTGTTGTATCTATCTAATATAGATACATAGATAAATACTTTTTTCACACACGATGATACATGAGATCCAGAACTATAGATTTTACTAATTAAAAAATGAATTACCTATGGATATAGGTAAGCCATTCTTCATTCATTCCGGTCTTTTGAATCAACCGTGGATTTAAAGTCTATATCCATTTCTCTAATTAAATTGTTTGATATCTATGTTTCCGTCACCAAAATATAAATAGTCACGAAATTTTTTTTTGGTGTCAGCCAAATTCGAAAACAAAATTGATTGTTCAAGTAAACAAATATTTATATTAAAACTAAAAAGCTGGTTATTGGGAAAAATAGTAAATTATTTTGTATACCCTTGATGGCAAATCTGCTGTAGTATAGGTAAATGTAGTTCCATATTATAGTTTAAACGGAGTGCAATTATAAAAAAAATGAGTGTATTTATTCGCCAACAAAATATCAAGCAGTTTGGCGAGAACTCTTGTAAATAATTATTTTTGTAGCAAAATACTATTTTTTTTTGGGTAGTTTGGGCTATTGTCAGATATGTAGCACCTGTAGCACTGCGACCTACATAGATCTATTGTGCTCGCCCTTTTCAGAGTTCGCTACCTAGACCCGTCAGGGACAAGAATTGAAGGATATTCTTAGGAGCGATCGTTTTTATCTCCTCGGGAAAGAGTGTAAACTTTCCAAAGGAGATATTTCGTTTATGCATGAGTGGGCTACAACCACATAGGATGTGAAGCGGCGTTTCCTCTTCAGTTTGGCAGAATCTGCAGATACTTGTCGTGCATAGGCCTAGCTTAGCCATATGCTTGTTCAATTTGCAGTGTCCTGTGAGCAAAATACTAACTTAAATTCATAACGCTGACAATGTTATCTGATTGAACAAAGATTAAGTGGTAGCAGTTTCTATGTTAATTGTCGCATGCGTAATCTTTGTTCAAGTATATTTACTTAGAATAACATTTATTTAAAAGAGCAACACACAAGTTTCTCACTCATTCTCCTTGTGATGAGTCTGCATTCCGAATGAGTGCTAGAATAAAAAATGTGTGATAATTCAAAAGTGCTTATATTATGTTTAGTTGCGTAAAGATTATTGCTATTTATAATTGTATGTAGTTTATTCATGTAGTAATAAAAAAAAGACTAAAGAAAAATATATATTAATACTACCTGTCCTGGCAAACGTTGTTTTGCCTTAAAATGGGGGTGGACTAGCCCTAACATTTAAGGGGATTAAAATAGATGTTGGCCGATTCTCAGACCTACTCAATACGCTCACAAAATTTCATGAGAATCGGTCAAGCCGTTTCGGAGGAGTATGGGAACGAAAACTGTGACACGAGAATTTTATATATAAGATAGACTACTGACATAACAGAATAGAATGAAAGTGAAGTAACAAACAAGAATCTACAAAAGGAACTATAAATTTTAAATACAAATTTAGAATATATAACGTTTCTTCATTAGACAGTTACAACAATAATAAACTAAAAAACCTATATATCTAAGTTAACCACTCAATCACAACACTCTCAAGAACAGTGAATACAAAATTATTGAACTATGTAAATGTGTACATGCAAGGAGATGCTTGTCGTTCAAATTGAATTTTCGGTTTCAAGGTGTATTTTACAAGGAACAAAGCAGTAAATTATACATAAAGGAACTCGAACAAAGGTTACGTGGAACGTAGAGTACACATTTTGACAATGCAATGCTCAAAGTACACGTGAAACTAACGGTACAGAGAATGCGCGCTGCATTGCTGGATTGCACTGTTTGATAAAAGACAAAGACTGAACAGCATGTTTCGATAATAGATCTATTGTAAACAGCATATAACGAGAGTAACTAGTACGATACTAGTAATGAAGTACCGTATCGGTACTGTTATTTTTGTTTATTGCAATACAAACAACAAAACTGTCGCAAACTGGAATATGGCTCATCTGATGATAAACGGTGACCGTAGTCTGTGTACAGCCTCGGTGGTCTAGCGATCTCCATGTATTATATATATATATATATATATATATATATATATATATATGTATATATAATAGTGAACAGTGCTATCTAGTCCCATGGTAAGGAGATCTTGTGTTATGGGTACTAGACACCTTATATAAATACTTACATATTTCTGTAAATATACACATAATATAGAAAATACCCGACCGATACAAATGTTTGCACCGTGCGAGAAATCGAACCCGCGACCATAAAAAGTAAAGCGGTATGCTTAACCTCTGGACCACTGAGGCCGTTTATTCTTCTTGTTTAGTATATAGCTTCTCAATACATCTACGAAAATATTATGTATGCCAGGAAAACAGGAACAGTTTTAAAAAAGTAAAAAACTACCAGAATATTAACTAAATTTTCCAGAAAAAAAAAATCAAATGTGTCATAAATTATTTTCTTTGTAAAAAAGCTTATTATAAAATTGAAGAGTTTATAAATGATAACAATGTTTTTAATCTAACTTAAAATTCATAGCGCTGACAATGTTATCTGATTGAACAGAGATTAAGTGCGTAGCGGTTTCTATGTTTATTGTCGGATGCCTAATCCTTGTTATTAATTAAATATAAGTAAATCCATATTTATTGAAAAGAGCAACAAACAAGTTACTTGCTTATTCTTCTTGTAATGAATCTGCATTCCGAATAAGCGATAGAATAAAAAAAACTTGACTATTCAAAAGTGCTTATATTAAGTTTATTTGAATAAAGATTATTTCTATTTCTATAAATACTCTAAAAAGAAAAAATATAGTACCCGGGGTCAAAAACTACGGAACTGGTAAACTACTATACTATGTAGGAGCACAGTATTTGTTATATTTGCAGCTCTATTCGATAAATTCGTATCTTATTGTAGACACGGTTGCACAATATCTATTATTGCTATTGATTTTTACAATACTGAAACAGGACGTGCGTTGGGATAATACTTGCACCGTTTAATTTGAAGTACGTAAGTTCGAATCTGAAAAAGTTTATATATGGTGGCTAAAATCCGCCGACTCAACAAAGCCTACCCCGGCGAGTAATTGTCAACATTCCTAAACAAAGTTATTAAATATATTGGTTGTGAAACTTTGTAATTGAAATACATACTGAGTATGTGGATTCAAATATTTGCAGTAATCAGGAGTTTTTTTTTATTTATGTCTACATAATTTTATGTATATCAATTTATTATATATTTAATATATCATATCATACATCGTGTTCAACACGGCAATACACCACCCCAGGTCTGGTGCTGAAAAACAGCGTTGCAGCGCTCCAGCCGCTGAGCACTATGCTGAGCACCTATTCAGTAGATGCTTCGACAGACATACACATGCACGCGCAGACATGTAATTTGTTCACTGTTTTTTTTTCTAATTGTCGCACTGTTTGTTATTTCTTTTTTTTACTTGTTTAATGTGTGTTTTATTTTTTTCTTCTATTGAATAAATATCATTTCATTTCATTTCAGAATAAAGTATGTATAGTTTTATAAAAAAATTTCGACTTAACATATCTTAATGAAACTTAACATGAAAATTCTATAACGAGGATATTGGCTACCTTATCATTACAAAGTATAAAATAAAATCGCTATCGATGTCTCTCCCTATGTATGTTTAAATCTTTAAAACTACGCAACGGATGACGCTTTATTTAAATATAGTACATAGAGTGATTCAAGAGGACGGTTTAAATAATACATGTATACACATACGAAGCCGAGGCTAGTAACTAGTATTTAATAAACAAAGTCGCGGTAAGTAATATACTCGAAAATTACGACCCACATTTCGGCAATTCACGATGGTCCAATAGTAGAACTAATTTACTGTCCCTTTCCTTTGTTTATGACTATCTCTTTCTTAATTCATAGTATGGGACATAGTACGTGATAGTGTATTCAAGCCTCAGAGGTAAATTAAGTATACAGTTAATAAATAGTAAAGTTAATGTTGTGGTTATAACGTAGCGTAGGTAATAGAAAATATGTTCTATGTGTGTCCGTGAAGTGTTTGTGAATTAATTATTGGACTCTACAGCTGATATATAAGTGATAATATTTAAATTTGTACAACTAATACATTTTAAATTACACCCAAATAAAAAAGAATCATTGCATAGTATAAAACAAAGTCGCTGTCGCTGTCCGTCCATATGTATGCTTAAATCTTTAAAACTACGCAACGGATTTTGAAGCGGTTTTTTTTAATAGGTAGAGTTATTCAAGAGGAAGGTTTATATGTATAATACATACACCCGTGCGAAGCCGGGGCGAGTAGCTAGTACTCTAATAAAGCTAAGTACCAGCTTGACCGCCATGTCACGTCAGCTTCCAAACAAAATACAATAAAACCTAATAATCCCTAATCGGTACATTAGTTGAGAAGCTTCGATGCTATTTATACAGTTAGATAGATACATCAGACAGATTGGTATTTGCAATAGACTAAAGGTGTGACAGTACAGCATTTCAATGCTACAAATAACCGAATTGCTTGCCCAATCGGGTTTAAGGCATTCGGCCGTGTCAAACATAGGTACCTATTTTCCAGAATACCTGGTAGCTTTCCCGATTCATATCTGTGTTGCAATATTAACAAAATAATTGATTTATTACCTTATGCGTTTAGATTTAGAGTATAAATTGGAATTGGCTGCGCCGATTTGCAATGTGAATTTTCCGTGCAATTTCCATCTTTATTTCTATACGATAAGAGTGTTACAAAATTGTTTTGCAAAGTAAGGAACCATTGAAGTTTTAGAACGAACGATTAAGTATACGTAGAAAGAATCTTTTCTAACAATAATAGTATTGAGAATATATTTTAGTATTTATCTGGTGTCCCTTATCGGTTTCGTCCCGATGCTCTAAACGATAACTATTTAAATTTTGACTTATATATAGCATCTCACATTAAAATAATATACATTTCAATCAGTGAGAGAATTTCTCAAGTGGTGCAGTGGTACACGTGTTCTCTTTCCTCAAAACAAAATCTTTCTAAAATCTTAATACAGATATAACAAATCGTGACAAACTCACCAGGAATTTATCACGATAGTTTCCAGGGGGAACCGCGTGGAGGTCAACTTGACATGGTTACTAACAATCCCCTTCCCCCCAAAAAAACCGCTTCAAAATCTGTTGCGTAGTTTTAAAGATTTAAGCATACGAGACGGACAGACAGCGACAGCGGCTTTGTTTTATACTATATAATGATGATATAGAGACGGAGTGCAGAATGCTAATATGTTTTTTAAATTATCTATAAAAATACATTTAATCAGTAAAAAAACTACCATATATTTGACACACACGCTTTAGTCTTTTGTTTATTGCCAGTACGACTGGCAGTGTTTGTTTATGATAGTATATTTTTGACAATAGAAACTTAATAATATTTATTTAAATATGTAATTATGTATATAAGTTCGGAATATGTCGTTGTTGTAATATTTTATTATGCAAAAATAGCCGAGATAACATTAGGTCCTGTAATATTCTAGGACAATGATTGTACCCTTATTATAAGGGTCAGATAATCGGTTGGGATGGCACTTTAGGGTATTCCATTACACTTCACTTATTCTTTCTTTTACATTTTGTATTGCCTGATGACAGAATTATCTGTGAGATCTTTATCAGAATCTATTTTTATGGAGCTGTGTCCGTAGTGCTTCACCCGCATGTAATTTATATCCTACCAGCTTCTACCCACGGCTTCGCTCGCATTATTTCATTACTGGCTGCTAGATGGCGCTGAACTAGCAAAATGTTGTTTTTTTTAATAAAAAATATCCTATGTTCAAAAATATCCTGTGTACAAAATTTCATGATGATCGGTTCAGTAGTTTTTGCGAAAGCTTAACAAACATTTCTACTTTCACATTTATAATATTAGTAATGTGTATTCTATTATCATAGCTATATTATTTTAAAGTTTCATTAAAATCTATTTAGTAGTTTCTGCGTGAAAGAGTAACAAACCTCCATCCATCCATCAATACTCACAAACTTACGCGTTTATAATATTATTATGATTTCTTATAGGTAGACAAAGAGAAATGAATCCGAAAAATATTTATCAAAGGTCTCGGTGGTGTACTTGTTTAGTACACCGCCTTACTTCCAATGGTCTCGGATTCAATTCTCCATACTTTGTCAAATCAAATATCTTTTTTTATGTATGTCTATCACCCTTTCATTCATCGATTACAAATGGAGAATTTTTTACATGTACTAGGAGTTCATAGTCTATGAAGAGTATGTATACATCCAGCTATAGTTTTTATCACGTAGTACTATATCTTGGAATATATTAAAAGGAGCAATTGAGAAAACAATAACATACAGGGTGTGTTGTACCCATATCACGGATATACGCATTGCAGAGTTCCGCATATGGCGGAAAGGTTTAGGTACCAACATTAATATAAAGTCCAAACTTGTGGCCGCGCGGTCTGTTATATCGAGTGCAGTTTATCTGTCATATACTTAGTTAGACTTTGTGACTTTGTAGAAAGTGTGCGTGGATGTCACAGCAACCATTTTAGCTACCAAATGCTTTCATTTCTATGCTGCATTTCAGTTGAGAAGTGTAATATAGCGAATATATTCGTCATACTCCTGAACGGGTGCTGCCTGTGGGGACTGGTCTGTTCGGGTTACGAACACTGATTAGATTTTTTTATTGCTTTTATATAGCATATGCTGGTGGTCACTCTATTCTCCCAAATTTGAATTTAAATAATTCTGTATTATTGTAAACGTGTAACAATATTTATTTTAAAAGAATACTTGGTGAGTTTCTTGTCAGTTCTTCTTATCTTGAAAGAGAAAGAGAGAAAAGAAGGTTTATATATATATATATAATACATGTACAACCCTGCGAAGCCGGGGCGAGTAGCTAGTTTTATAATAAAGTAAACTTATACTAGGTATACTTTATATACCTATTTTTATCGGTAAAGTATATAATAATATTAGCTTTTGCTCGCGGCTTCCCTCGCGTTAATTTATCCCCTTAGGGGTGGAATTTATCAAAAACCTTTCTTAGGGGATGCCTACGTCATAGTAGCTTTATGCATGCAAAGTTTCAGCCCGATCGGTTTAAAATTGACAAAGTTTCATACAAACTTTCATCCCCTGTTTTATCCCCTTGGGGGTAGAATTAATCAAAATCCTTTCTTAGCGGATGCCTAAGTCATAACATCTACCTGCATGCCAAATTTCAGCCCGATCCGTCCAGTGGTTTGGGCCGTCCGTTGATAGTTCACTATGTCAGTCACCTTTGAGTTATATATGTATAGATATAAATATAATAGGATACGATGAAGGGCATTATAATGGTTATAACAGCAGAAGATAAGGGCATAGTAGAGCCGAGTGTGTTAAATACGGACGTATATCATAGTACGCTTTTCAGCACAATTTAAAAAAAAAAACTCAACCATAAAACATAGAAGTTGAATAAAAATAAACTCAACCATAAAACTGTGATGCACACTATTGCTTTCCCGCCATTTTACATCAGCATGCACACACACTACTGGCAGTGGTCAATTCGAAATATGATAAAAAAAACAAATAGAGTTGTCATGAAATATAACTTCTCTATCTGCGTTTACAACGCATTCATTTTATAAGCTGTTTTATATGTTCAAAACCGATGAAATTAGAGATACGATACGAGCAAGTATGTTGAAAAATGACTAATGAAGTCGCGGGTTGAAACTAGTATATAATATAAGTACCAGCGGCCTCGGTGGTCCAGCGGTAAAGGACACCGCTTTTCTTCCGATGGTCGCGGGTTCGATCCTCGCACGTATTCATGAGGTATGATTGTCTATATTGGTCTGGATGTTTTCTATATATAATATATAAGTATTTATGAAATAAAATCTACGTGTTTGTTTCAGATATCTAGTACCCATAACACAAGCTTTAGCTATCTTAGCTTGGGTCTAGATGGCGCTGTGTGAATTGTCCAGGATTATTATTATTATCAACTCACGTAACGACCTTCATTGTGGTGACAATAACGAAGATATGACAACAGTGCAAATACATACAAAATGTCCCATCGAAATGACCAAAAATTCCTCTAGAAAAAGGAATACGTCTGAAATATATCAACGAAAGCAACAAGGAATACCGAATAAGCACGCTCCACTCAAGTTGTTCTCATAAATGTACGGTGTTAGTGGCTCGTTGTGTCAGATTTATGTAACGAATAGACGGTAGTCATGTTATATTTTGACCCACAACCCGGATATGTGTGTACTTTGTTTTATTTTATGTTATCATCTAATAATACACATTTCATCTGAATAAGTGAATAATCACTTCAATCTGTTAGAATTGTGATGATATATTATATACGTAATGGTTACTGAGGACTACTGGCCACTATAAGTAAATAATCACTTCAATTTGTTGGAATTGTAATATACATATATGTAATAGTGATTGTGGAATACTGGCCACTTAAAAAATAGTTAAAATTAAGTAGTGTCTATTTCTTCCAAATCTTATTTTCAATTGAATTTTTCTTCTAAATTCAAAATTTAAGTGGCCATATATTTTATTGGTGGCCAGTATTATCCAAGCGCCCTTTACAAGCCAGTGATAGAACCTGTTTATACTAAGAAATACATAAAATCAAGAAAACTATACATTAATATTACGTATACATAATATAATGCAAAAACAAACAAACCAAAAGAAATCAAACCTGTAAAATAATGACTATATATAAAATTAAAGCTATAGAATTGTTAGTAATGTAATTTCTCTTATGAAGTAGTTCATGCTTAAATATTTTATTAAGTATTTTGCCATTAGTTTTCAATAAAACTAAAATTTAAAATACAATTACACATAACTATATAATTAACGTACTGTTACAATTATTGTAACAATATATAACTTATTTAGGAATAAAATATAAACTCTATTAGTTGCTAATAGTGTAGCTTCTGTAGTTGAATGAATATCTAAAATCAGTTAGTATTTTCTAATTTTATTCATTACAAACAAAAAAGGAAAATATTTTTTCTCTTTACAATATTTATTAAGATTTGCCCGCGGTTTGACTCGCGTAAAATTTAAAGCCTTTGTCTTATTCTGATGTATAAGTTATATTACTGTAAATTTTCATCAAAATCCGTTCAGTAGTATTTGTGTGAAAGAGTAACAAACATCCATCCAACCATCTATATTCACAACTTTCGTATGTCTAATATTACAGTTAAATTGAAAATGAATCCTTTTAGAAAATGGCTGAAAAGAACTCCCACACATAAATATAAAAATAATATATACCTAATTCTATTTTCGAAACAGCATTCCATATTTGAATATATAAAACAGAATCAGACGTAATTGAAATTCTATGCGCACGTTAAAGTTGTACTGCGCTATCTATTACAAGACTATTTCAATTTAGAATGCTAGAACCGTACAATGCATTTTGCTTCATTAATTAACGTTTCGATTTAATAGTTTTATTACGGTTTTTTTTATTCTTTATTAATTTAGGGACTTTTATCGATTTTTCGGTACGTCAGTTCCGTCGTACCGTAACCTCTAATAGAAATAAAAAATAAATTTTTAGTCAACAAAAAATCACTGTGTTTGAAAAGGCAACATGCCTTTTTAACATTTAAGTACTTATTGAATGTATTTTAGCGCGTCATGATCAATATATTGATATATTACTCATGTATATACTATAAATATAATGGTAAGATCATTTTCTTATAACTTAACTAAGTTGTAAGAAAAAAGGACCGAAATGACAAAATGCTATTGTGATCGATAATTATAAAAATATCATTGTAATATTTGCCTGTTTATTCCCCAGTATTGTCCACAAATATATACATATTTGATACCTTATAATATTCTAATATTAGACACATTTTCGTATACGTAATTTAATTTACGTAAAGAAGGCTTGATTGATTATAATGCATTTCTTCTTAGTGGGAGTCTTAATTTCATTGGTCACATGTTATAATCTTATATATAAAATTCTCGTGTCACAGTTTTTGTTCCCATACTCCTCTGAAACGGCTTGACCGATTCTCATGAAATTTTGTGAGTGTATTGAGTAGGTCTGAGAATCGGCCAACATCTATTTTTCATTCCGCTAAATGTTAGGGGCACCCCTAAATTTATTTTTTATTTTAAGGCAAAACAACGTTTGCCGGGACAGCTAGTATTATATATGTATTAGTCTGTACAAACAGACAGAAAAACAATAATTTGGAAAAACATCTAAATTGGTTCTATTTAACTTCTAACATCCGTCTGACTTGGTTTTGGACGTTCTTTTTTTCTATGTATAGAAATCCAACCTTTATTATATGTATAGATTATACGAGTGTGTTATGTGCTTAATAATATCAGGAGTTTGAATTTCGAATGCATCGTAATGCATTTATATCATTATTTCGTGTTTCCATTTAAGAATATTTAAATATAATTCTGTAATTTATATTACAAGCACAATACAAATAATAATATACAGTCACGCCTATTATCTGAGACGGGGTAGTCAGAGGTATTGTCATATGTGTCAAGTTCGCTGGATATATTTGAATCAAACGTGATGTTACCGCCGTATATCAGATTATCAGATTACTTTACGTTTGTTATCGGTGTTACCATCACACGAAAATCAGTCAAAAATATAAACTGACACAAAGTATTTTTTATAATAATAATAATATCACTCTTTATTGTACATAGTAAAATATTTATAATATAAGAACTTAATATATGTTAACAAAAGGCGTTTTTATCGCTCAAAGCATTTTTTTACAGACAACCTGTAAGATCGAAGCTTTGAGTAGCTTTGAAAAGTAGGTGATAATAAATAAAAATATAGAAATAGGTAATATATGAATACTATACATAAATAAAATATGTGTCATTAAATAAATAAGATAAAATATTTCACATATTGTATTTTATTTATTTAATTAGTAGTAATTAGTGTAGTGTATTTATTTTATTTAGTAGTAAATACATGTATAACAAAACAAATCATACTACAGAAAAATTTTTAGTGACAGAGAAAGTAAGATCTCACGATTTTTTAAGATTAACTAATTATATCAGTTTGAACTTACGACCTTTCAGTATATTTCAGAGTAATAAACCACTAGACTACAATTCTCTTAGAGTAGATTTTCTTTAAACATAAATTACGGCAACATTATTTGAACTTGTAACAAATCCTGCGTCAGGTTGACTTATTGTTTTTTTATATTACTTTTATATTTATTTTTAATTCCTTTATTTGTGGCAGTACATGATATTCCATTGTCAGATTATTAAATATGTATTTATGTATGTGTACATATATACTAACTTTTGCCCGCAGTTTTGCTCGCGTCAATTTATCCCCTTAGGGGTGGAATTTATCAAAATCATTTCTTAGGGGATGCCTACGTCATAGTAGCTTTATGCATGCAAAGTCTTAGCCCGATCGGTTTAAAATGGACAAAGTTTCATACGACCTTTCATCCCCTATTTTATCCCCTTGGGGATAGAATTAATCAAAATCCTTTCTTAGCGGATGCCTACGTCATAACATCTACCTGCATGCCAAATTTTAGGCCGATCCGTCCGATCGAGTGGTTTGGGCTGTGCGTTGATAGATCACTACGTCAGTCACCTTTGAGTTATATTATATATATAATATATATATATATATATATATAGACATATGTAATTATATGTAGTTATTTATTCATATATAGTTTTATGTGTATCATGACTATATTTATATTTGCACTGCCAACAGTTATTCTCTGCACCACCCATGGTTGACTGTCTGTCTGTCTGTTAATGCCGCGTGGTGTCAAGTTCGCTATATGTACTTTAAAATTATGTGCATTAAAGTTTCAATAAATAAATAAATTCCCTCAAGACGAGATATGCAATATATGATAGAGAAAAATAGTCTAACCACTGCACCATAGGAGCATCTAAATAGAATCTTCAAGGAATTACTTCCAGTTCAATAGCAAGTTTCAATTAACTAACAGGTAGCTGCTGAATTTCAGCGAATTTCAGCGTTTTACAGCGCAATTACGGGATTTCTCACGTCTCTGCCAATGAAGAAAGTCTATGGAACGATCTTGTTTGTTACAGCAAATTTCAAACTCGAATATTCATTTTAGCATATTAGTAGGTACCTACCTACTGTTTATATTCAAACGGACATATTACATTATACTATATATAGACAGCTCGGTGGTTTAGCGGTTTAGCACACCGCCTTAATTCCGACGGTCGCGGGTTCAGTTCCTCACATGGCATAGATATTTGTATTCATGAGTATGATTGTTTGTATCGTTTTGTGTGTTGTATGTACATAGCATATTTGTACTTACAAAAAAGATCTATGTATTTGTATCAGTTATACAGTATTCATAACACAAGCTTTAGCTAGATTAACTTGTTTAATTGTTTTTTCTTAATTGATATTAGAAACGTATTACCACAGATAATATAATGTATTACCAACGTTACGATTGAAGGGTAAGATGTGGCAAAACAAGGAATGACCGTAAGTGTACTTTAATATTAGTATATTTCTAGTACAATACATATTAGTTACTTTGTTATTGGTATTCCCATCACCCGAAAGTTCAAACATAATTTTCATATCAATTAATTTCTTTTGCGATACATTTTCCGCATTTTTTTAAGATTCTTCCGCAATATTGTAAGCACGTCGTAGTGTGATGTTATATTGCCCTATAGCCTTCCAAGACAATTAGACCATCAAACACTAAAAGAATTATCATTTTTGAACATCGGAGATTATTTATCATTAGGTACATAGTATAAAACAAAGTCGCTGTCGCTGTCTATCCGTCCCTATGTATGCTTAAATCTTTAAAACTACGCAACAGACTTTGAAGCGGTTTTTTAAATAGATAGAGTGATTCAAGAGGAAGGTTTATATACCCGTATATACACCCGTGCGAAACCGGGGCGAGTAGATAGTTATTTTTTTTAATTTACTGAATTTATTATTGTATTCTATGTGCAGAATAAAGAGATTATTATTATTATTATTAATTTTATTACTCTTCTGGATAAATTACATGAATCAAAATTAATAGAGTACTAGAACAAAAGGCGGCCTTATAGCTTATGCAATCTCTTCCAGACAAACTTTGGGTAGAGGAGTAAAGACAAAAGGCAGGTGGTGCTAGAATAGAATAGTAAAAATAAATCATAACAATTGTTTTTTGTAATTGTTTGTATTGAATTATGATTATAGATCACTTCAAAATAAAATAAAATAATGACATAATCATAACAATAATTATATCGAAATTCAAACTTTACCTACTTATAATATTAATGTACATTCATATAGTATATGTAAGCTTATGAAAACCATGCGATATTTCGTTGCTCAGCCCGCGTAAAAAAGTTAGTTGTACTAGGCTCGGCAACGCGTTCGTCCAAAGCTCACCGGTGAGGCATTAGGGTCCGGAAGGTGGTATGCAGAGGCTATTCCCTGCACGCCTAGATGAAAGGTCCCTTCGATGGGAACCATGCCGGTGAATGAAGAATGCATATGCAATTCCATGGCTACGGTGACATGTTCGAGGAGGAATAGTCGTCAGGTTTTTGGCCGGTAAGGATCTGGCAGTCCTCATTTGGCCCCTAAGCCCATGGGCTGAAGACTTTTCTGAAGTTAAAAAAAGGGTCGGCAACGCGTATAAGACATCCCTGGTATCTTAGAAGTACATAGGGCATTGTAACCGTTTACCATCAGATGGGCCGTATTATTTGCCACCATCGCAGTATAAAAAAATTGCCTGCTAGTGACGGCAACGCGTATGTGACACCCCTGGTGTTTCAGGCGTCCATAGGGTACCGTAATCGTTTACCATCAGATGGGCCGTATTATTTGCCACCATCGCAGTATAAAAAAATTGCCTGCTAGTGACGGCAACGCGTAAGTGTTTCAGATGTCCATATATGTCGTAACGTAACAGTTTACCATCAGATGGGTCGAATTATGTGCTACCATCGTAGTATAAAAAAAATTGCTTGAGATCATTCTCCTTTACGCAATCGGTTAACAATCACCGCTCTCTTTCTGTCCACACTGAGACAGGTTTACGAAATAAATTCGGAAGTCAGTCAGCAGAGAAAATAGGTCAGAGAGATAATGCTCCAACAACAAATTGTTTTGTCAGTTGCGCTATAACCGTTTGCATCGGATGTTCAGGGATTTATAAATTACAGGTTCTGTTTGATAAGAGATTACAGTTGTAATTTTACGTAACACTTCTAATCGGTCCTTGGCATTTATCACTGTCATACGGCATTTTATGTGATGACAAAAATATATTACATAATTTAAGAGGGATTTTCGTTGTAGGTACATATTACAGCAAATAAAGATAGAATAGAATAGATACCTAGTGTAAGAAGCACTAATTAGGAATGTCGACTTAGGCTTTGCAGCCAGCTACCGGAAGAGAAACCCTAAGTAGACTCCGTGACTTGTGACACGGGTGTAGGTTTAAAAGCCCTGTTAGAATGCTTTAACACTCACCTTCACTACTTACAGCTTCCCCCCAGGCCCAAGCAAGACCGGGATAAACCCATTTTTAATACAAATCACTTTAGTATCCGAAATACAACCGGCACGCCCTGCACTCGTCGACTGAATGCCGCGACTTATTCAACGAAAGAGGATTATTCAACTATAGCTCCGTGTTTCGGACTACTCTAATGCTGTTGGCCGCAGCTTGTCTTTACAGCTTCACCGGACGTTAGGGGGCGAGTGCAGATGGCACTCCAAACCCGCGGAAGGACTTATGGAGCGGCTGAAGGCCAACTCCTGCCTGACGGATACGACTTTAGTCTGTGGGCACCACTAGGGGTTCGAACCTCGGCTCAGGCCGTCGTAATTTCGATCCCCGTTTGAATTGGACGGGGGATCGATCGGCGGGGCGCCCGGGGGCGCCGGTGTGGAGCGCCCGGGCGCGCGCAGGCGCCCGGTTGAATGCGCGATATTGTGTGTTTGAGGTCGTCGTCTTCGCCGGCGAGGACGGTGTCGTGTGTGTGTGTGTAAAAATGTGGTTGGGGTGGAACGGGTGGGCCTGTGCTTTGGCCGAATAGTTCGATCGGGTGATTCATAGAGTCGAATTTCCTGATAAACTACACTGCTGCATTTTTATCGGGATTGACTTCTATGCGCCACCGACAGAACCATTCGCCCAATATGGTTACGGCTTTCTGAAGCCGTCTGGCCATTGTCGTACGGGACTTGGACGGATGTAAAGAGAGCCGTGTCATCGGCAAACAGCGATATTTTGGAGAATTTGGGGATGTCGTTGGTGTACAACGAGTAGACCATCGGAGAGAAAGATTATTCAACTACCGACCTCCGTATTTATAGACCGAAGTCAGTGTAATAGGGAGAGAAGCGGGGGTAATGGTTATCTAATGACAAATAACTTGGTTCGGTCTATAAATACTAGATGGCGTTATTTACAATATTTGTAATAATCTTTACATTGGGTATTTCATTAGTACTAAACACAAACTACCTTCTTTTAATATAATTTTAAAATATCGGATTTTTCTACAATATTGATGTGAACTCTAACAATAGAGAGTATTAGTCGATGGAAGCATTCCTGGTGATCACGATTTCGACCTTGAAGAAACGACTCAAAAGAACAAGGTACACTTAATTTCAGTCTTTAGTCTATTTCATTAATTAATACATTTTTTTGAAGTTCATTAAATTTAATAAACTAAATGATTTTAGTAATTCTTTCACCTATAAAAAGAAATCAGTGTAACAAGGTAGCAATAAGGTTTTTCTTTTTGTTTTTAAACGCATCTATGCGAAGCCAGATCGCCAGGTGGTGCACCTATACCAAACAAAAATATATACATAAATTAGTGAAAGACTTTATACAAAGTATTTTATATATTTTACATGCTATTGAAGTCATCTCTGAACATTGGAAATCCTACCTACAATCTTTATTTATAATTTTAAATAATTTTCCTAGACAATAGCATGGGGTTTTCCAAGAAAGGTATATATTAAGATAGATAGATAGATAGATAGATAGATATATCGTTTATTTGTTTGTTACTAATCACACACAACATGTTCATAAGAATAGACAATACATAATACAACATAAGATTTATAAAATTGTGTTATTATGTGTGATCTGTAGCAATACAAAAAGGTCGAAGCTCAGCGTGGAACATTGTTCAGGGAACAAAACACTGATTTTCAGATTAAGGTTATATGTATATTAAGATTTCTTAAGAGTCGGCAACGTGCACGTAACAACTCTAGTGTTTAGGCATCTATAGGCTGCGGTAACAGGTTACCATCAGATGGGCCGTATGCTTATTTGCCACCATAGTTGTATGAAATAAATAATATCACATTAAAATTATTCTCATACTACGTACATACGTTTACATCACATTTACTTGAAATATATCTTTACGCTTTTTGGTGAGAAGAGGGTCTTGTTGTTGTAATTAAACTCGGAGATTAGTTTTTTAATTTACTTGATAGTGGTTTACAATGGTTGCGTATACGATCGTTGACAGAATTTGAATATCGAACTGTAACTGTCGTAATTTTGTCTCTGGCCCACTGAAACCCGACGATACAGTGTTGCTATATAAAAAATACTATTTGGACCACATATAGTACAACCGCGCCTGAACTCTATCATTATTTTTCTCCCAATTTACATACCTGTGTTATTCTGATATATAAGGTATATTACTGTAAAGTTTTATCAAAATCCGCTCAGTAGTTTTTGCGTGAAAGAGTAACAAACATCCATACTCACAAACTTTCGCGTTTATAATATTATTATAGTAAGATTTATTACAGACATGTTATTTGAAAATATCTTCAAAAGCAAAATACGATAAAGAAGCCGTAGTTAATATGTATTCAGTACAAGACGAATATATACGTACAAACTGAAAAGGAGGTGTATTGATGAGAAAAT
Source organism: Achroia grisella (assembly GCF_030625045.1). NCBI lineage: Eukaryota > Metazoa > Arthropoda > Insecta > Lepidoptera > Pyralidae > Achroia > Achroia grisella. The sequence goes on along the minus strand of NW_026712612.1, from coordinate 292,759 downwards.
AAATTACAAATTCGCTTTGATACCAGCGCCTAAGTTAATATATGCTGAGATAGAGGAATCAAGTGATACAGTACATAATATATTTATTTTTGTACTCCTTAATACACTAATTTATTTATATACTAGCTACTTGATCCGGCTTTGTATGGGAGTACATGTATTATATATATAAACCTTCCTCTTGAATCACTCTATCTATTAAAAAAAACCGCTTCAAAATCTGTTGCGTAGTTTTAAAGATTTAAGCATACATAGGGCCAGATAGCGACAGCGACTTTGTTTTATACTATGTAAGATACAGTGATATGCTGTTTTACCTATTTCAGATGATATAGGCATTTTTTGGTTGAAATAATTGATATTGTTCAATAATAACAACTTTAGACTATTCACACAGCGCCATCTAGTGCCAAGATAAGATCTTGTATTATGGGTACTAAACAACTGATACAAATACCTATATATATATATATATATATATTGTAAATACATACATAATATACACAGAAAATATACAGACCAATACATATAATCATAATCATGATTACATCGAGGAATCGAAACGGCGACCACCGGTATCAAGGCGGTGTGCTAAACCCCTAGACAACCGAGTCCGTCTGTTATATAGTTCTGATATACATATATTTTAAGTTGTATTAAGTAGCCATAGTGATCCTTTAAGTAATTATTAAGTACTTTTACATCTATTTTTTAGTCCTACATGATAAAAATTTAAAAATAAAATTTTGGTCAAAATAATAAAAAAAATTTTAGGGATTGACAACACTTAAACTTAGGGGTATGAAAAATAATCAACTGACCTACTGAATATGCATATAAAATTTCTGAAAAATCAGTCAAACCGTTTCAGAGGAGTACGGTAACTAATATTGTGACACGAGAACCTTATATATAAGATATCATTTAGATAGATAGATAATTGATTTATTTATTTTTTTTATTTATTTATTTTTAATTCGGAATTACATCCATATAGTGTTAGTAAAAAACTTATAAAACTATGTTAGTAACTTATAATATACATATACGTAGATAAATTTAATTCATATACCTGTGTCCACGTCCAGAAGCACTGGGTCCACAATGCAACGTTATCCAGTGCCTCTGGAGCGGACAATCAGGTATACTAGCAACAGTTTTTAGGATGCTGTTTGAGCTCCCCCGAATTCTAGACATCAGTGATGCAGCTCTTTTACGCATTATGGCTTCAAATCCATCTACCCGCGCTGCTGCAAACATCTCTGATGCGCTACAGAACCGAGGGAGCCCCAACAACATCCTAAACCCATTATTATACTGTATACGAAGAGCGTTGTATGCCCTCTGCGTATACCCAAACCATAGGCCGCACGTGTAAAACGACTGACAATACGCTTTAAACAATGTTGTCTTCACGTCGTTATTACACCGTGCAAACCTACGGGCCAGCATATTACATCGGACCGACAACGCTCTTCGCTCCCTCTCTATGTCATAGTCATCATTCAAGTCCCCCGATACAATGTGACCCAGGTATTTAAACCGCGACACCCGATTCAATGGTGTGCCATAAAGACATACCGCCGGCATACTTCTCTGTGTGCTATTTTTGCCATGAAATATCATGACCTCGCTCTTTTTAACATTGTATCGGAGGCCATGTGACTCCGCATATTCTTCACACGTCTTCAGCAGTCGACGAAGTGCACTAATCGATGGACTCAGCAGCACCATATCGTCCGCGTAACTTATACTGTTAATCATGTTTCCATGTATGGAGCATCCGATCCTGGCACTGCTAAGCCCATCAATCAGGTCATTCACATATAAACTGAAGAGTGCAGGAGAAGACAGTCCCCCCTGTCTCACCCCACACCTCAACCTATACTCTTCCGAGAACGAACCCGACCATTTGACCTGGTTAACTTGATGATCATACCAATACTTAAATAAATCAACCAGCTGACAAGGTACAGCTTGGCGATGCATTTTTGACCATAATATATCATAATTAACCAGGTCAAACGCCCTGGAAAGATCCAAGAAAACTGCATAGACAGGTGTACTTCTATCAGTATAATACTTGACCGTGTCCTTGAGCGCCATAATAGCCGTCTCCGTCGACAGTCCTGGCTGAAAACCGAACTGCGCATCGTGTATATTAAAATATTTGCCTACTCGTCTCTCAAGAACACCGTCAAGCACCTTCGCAGCAATAGTAGCCAACGATATGGGTCTATAGTTCTCTTTATTTGAGAGATCGCCAGTCTTATTCTTTGCTATGGGTACAACAATAGTCCTCATTAATGCATTCGGAAGATAAGAATGCTGTATACACAGATTATATAATGCAGTTAATACCCTCAGGAGTTGCGGACCTGCACACTGGAAATGCTCTACACTAAGTGAATCGTGACCCGGCGATTTACCTCTTGTCATTGATTTTATAACGTACTTTATTTCGTCCGTATAGAACTGTACAGGTACCCTTGACTTAGTGCTCCTAGCACATTCCGACCGCGTACTGGGTTGTAGTACTGGATCCACCTTAAAATGATTCATAAACAAATCCGCAATATCCTTTGGGTTACTTATGCTATTGACGCTCACAGGAATGGAAGGTTTAGGGCTAAGTTTCTGAGTTAACTTCCAGAATCTCTTAAAATTCTTACCCTTATGCTCTGCGCCTAAAATATCCAACTTAATTTGTTCCGCATTATTTTGACAAAATTTTAATTTTTCTTTAAATGTTTTACCTTTTTCCCTCATAGTTACATACAGAGGCCCGCATCGTGGCTCTCCATAGAACTTCCAGTTAATAAAAGCCTGCCTCGCCTGCCTATGAGCGTCCCTAACATATTTATTCCAGCCAGGCACAGCATGCCTTCTCCATACGCTTTTTTCTGAGTTGCCACTAAGGATAGCCGCTTTTCGAATTAATGAAATCATATTATTATAGAAAATATCAATTGACTGTCTATGTCCTTCGTTGCAACATAAGCTGTCACCACACTGACTAATATCGAAAGGAACATTTAAAGCACTAAGACTTTCTGTACACAATCGAAAATAATTATCTACCTGCGTCACTTCTCGTGTACCCCATATAGCCGGATCTCTTTGCCAGTCTTGGTATTTTACAGAGGTATTCATAGCTACTATACCCAAGTTAATATGCACTACAAGCGGGAAGTGATCAGACCAATATACATCCTCATAAATCTCCACATCACAAACGGTTCTTAATGCTGCTTCAGTTACAATACAATGGTCCAACCAACGTTTACTTCCACATACATCACTGATGAACGAAAACGTGCCAGAGAACCTTCCTAACATAACATAGTCGGCACAACTCCATTGTTGTTCATTACAAAAATTTAATAATTCCGTTTCAAATAATTCACCGGGATGCGCATTAAAATCTCCCATAATATATATATTTTCGGTACCTGAACTTTCGACGATTGCTGCTACTTCACTCAGGCAATTACAAAATTCAACAAAATTATCAGGAGTATTCGTAGGCATGTATATACTAAAAAACAACATAGTGCGTTCACTGACTGTAATTTTAATGGCAGCGATACGATCACTCAAACACGGAATAACAGAGACAGATGTAAATATCGATTTTCTCCATAAGAGTGCTACTCCACCAAAGGGTCTACCTCTTAATATTCCCGCTGACATATCAACGGCAGATTTGCCAAAATAACCAAAATTATTATCCACAGTCCCCAGTACCGCTAGTTCATGTGGTAACAGCCATGTCTCCTGAAGGGCAATAATGTCAACATTCCTACATAAGTTTCGTATACATTGAATCGACCTCTTTAGTGACTTACAGTTATAACTTACACACTTAGCAATAAACTTATCAAAATTAAGAGTATTTATATCCATTAATTAATGTTAAATAATTATCTGTACACATATAATAAATTAAGTATCTAATATATTATATACTCGACGGTAAATTATTAACCTTACTTTTATATGTAACAAATCTACGGAATGCTATTCCGTCAGGCCATAAGTTCTCATTCATAAATACATTTAATTTACTTTTAGGTATCATGAACTTGTAAGCCGCATATTCCTTATTAAATTTCATATCTATTTTGAGTAATAATACTGACACACTTGTTTTGTTTTTAATATATGTAGTAATATCCTCCATCCTAGTTTCCTTATTTACATTATAAATATAAAACGGAATACTAACATCTGCCGCTTTAAAAGTACAATTAGGAAGAATCTCCGCTTTACCTTTCAAGCCAATGAAACGATTTCGATAACGTTTCCTCTGTACTTTAGTCCATTCTTCACTACGAATCTCTTTTTTCCATTCACTACCGTCGCGCAATAAATCCGACAGCTGTTTACGGTCTGGAGTCAATGAACTACGCGCAGCCGCACGCGCAGGTGCATCTTCGTTCGAAACCACAGTGCGCCTCACTATAATGTCCTTATCACTCTTAGCGTCCGGGCGCATTGGCGATGCAGTTTCGCATGCAACCGTTATTGTCGGAACCACGGTAGGGGCCTCCACGCGCCTACAACGAATCACCTTATCGCACTTTGATTGTTTATCACTCGCACTCGTACGCATAAGCGAAACAACACTATCACCTGCGCTTGACACCGGCTTCTCGAACGTTGCGGACGTTGCCCCCTCCTGGACATATTCTGCTGTATCATCTTTTGGACATTTATCTCTGCCGCGATTCAATATACAATCATCAGATGCGCTTATCAGCTTCATACCAATGAGTTCTTCTCGGGAGATATACTTTTCCTTCACAGTGGCCACATCGTCCTGAAGTTTAATAATATCCCTCAGCAACTTTGTAGCATCAAGGTGGTCAAAAGTGACCGGCGGCAGCTTGTGAAGTTCTCTGGCTACAAAAATTGGAACTATTTCAGGATCCGTTTCTTTTATCAGCCCGATAATGTCAACAAGATCCCGCAAGTTTTTGCCTTCTTTTCTTCTTTTTATTTTGCGTCTTGATGTATCCACTGACTCGAACAATAACTTCTTGGCGAGAGCTATCTCTTCGTCGGTAAATGCAGTCACACATAATCTATTGATGCTCTCTTCATCCATAATATCAGCTTTATTTTGTATAAAAGCGAGTAACTCGTTAATCACAACATTGCAATTATTACATTTAACAGTCGTCATTGTAGTTATAATGTCAATGACCGCTCGATAACCGTACGTTCGCATGCGCGTACGAAGTTGGACTGTGCCAACATAACACAAATAATACAGTTTACAATAAGACACATAACAGGAAATAAATAATAACATGGAAGTTGGCAATAGGAGCTGCCTCAGCTGTTGCTGATATGAGCACAACCTTAGTGAGGTGCACCTATATAGCGCTGGTTTTCAGCAACCATTACTCATAAAAAAAAACTAAGATGCGGGTTTTTTACTACATACAGATACACATAATTTAAACCCAAAAAATATGTATTAAATAAGATCTATAATACACAAATATAAATATATATAAAATGATTTATTTACACAATATGTACTTCAAGATATTACAGACAATATAACAATGTGTCATGTTCACACCTTATCTAGCGAAGGAACACTGACAACAATAATAGTAAGGCTTAAAGGAAAAATGTCGTAACACATCCACGAAAATCCATCAGGGATTTAACTTATAGAAATAAATTCAATAACCGATACTACAAAGAGATTTTCTCGATCAGTTTGCATCATATCGATATAATTTTGTACTGTATAATATTAATGTGATGCCTAAAAGTAATATAATAAAAAAAAATATCATCAGACAACATAGTCTATTTTGTTCATCACTTTTCAGTCCGGAAGACGTCCACTGCTGACCAAAGGTATCACCCAAAGATCTCAACGACGAGATCTTGTGATTGTGCGCGTGGTGTCGCCGAAAGAATAGCACCCCGTCTCTTCCCGTGGGTGTCGTAGAAGGTGGATAAGGGATTCCTCGACCAGAGGACGAGCAGCAGTTCTGAGCAACTACCATCACACTGCAATCGCCAACCCACATGCCAAGCGTGACGATTATGGATACCCCAAGTAGATTTACACGCATTTCGTTAGTAACAACTTAATAACATAATCTATATTAGTAATAAAAATAAATATATAGATCTTAACGTATTACCTGTCCCAGTATGTCCCAATATGGCATTGAACATGATCGATCAGTGTTGCCAACTTTACGATATGTTTTTATGTTACTGGAATGACAAATCAGCTCACATAAATTTAAAAATAAATAGCATGATGCATCCTGTAATTTATCTGGTGCAATAAATAAATGAATGACAAGTATGTGCGTAGATATAATAATCTCAAGCATTCACACAGCGCCATCTAAACCCAAGAGTTAAGCTAGCTAAAGCTTGTGTTATGGATATTAGATATATATTTTTTTCATAAATATATACATATAATAATAATAATAATAATCTCAGGACAATTCACACAGCGCCATCTAGTGGAACTAGATGGCGCTTTGTGAATTGTCCAAGTTAAGCTATATAATGCTGATACAAATACATAGATATTTTTTTTTCGTAAATCCAAACATATTATACATAGAAAACACAGACCGATACAAACAATCATACTCATGAATACAAATGTTTGTGCCGTGCGAGGAATAGAATCCGCGACCATCGGAAGTAAAACAGTGTGCTGAACTGAGGCCGTTTAAAAAAATAAAAATATTTACATAATGGTTTGGTGGTTGTTGGTTCAGTCGTACATTTTCAATACAAACAGAAATACGTTTAAACATTTTATATACAAAGCGTGTTCTAAATAACAATCCAGATCCTAAAGCAAAAATTTTAAAATATTAAGATTCTTTGCTACTGTAGAAACACGTTCAATACTCATCTCGGCAAATTATGTATACTCACAATACCATTATGTACAATGAAAACATTTTCCAATCGCGAGAAGATCAATCTCAATAAAATAAATAAACCGTAATAAGATATTATGATATTCTTAATTTTATGCTAGTGCTAGCTAACCAATTTCATCTGCAATTCACGTACTTGAGTTTTATCATTATACTAGCTTTTACCTGCGGCTTCGCTCGCGTTAATTTATCCCTTAGGCGTGGAATTTATAAAAATCCTTTCTTAGAGAATGACTACGTTATAGTAGCGTTATGCATGCAAAGTCTCAGCCCGAGCGGTTTAAAATTGACAAAGTTTCATACAAACTTTCATCCCCTATTTTATCCCCTTGAGGGTAGAATTAATCAAAATCCTTTCTTAGAGGATGCCTACGTCATAACATCTACCTGCATGCCAAATTTCAGCCCGATCCATCCAGTGGTTTGGGCTGTGCGTTGATAGATCACTATGTCAGTCAGTCACCTTTGAGCTATATATGTTTACATTTCACCCAATTTATATAATTTCTTTTTAAATTATAGCCTAACGTGCCTATAAGTTAGGGTTAGGCTATAATTTAAAAAGATTATGATGTAGAATCTACATTACTGTAAACTTCAAATCCGTTTAGTAGTTTTTGCGTGAAAGAGTAACGAACATCCATCCATCATCCATACTCACAAACTTTCGAGTTAATAATATTATCTAGTAAGATTTATTGAACTTTGATACGTTATATAATTCTGAGACGGAACGGAGTTTGTCGTGTCAGCTAGAATTATATAAAAAACAACACTAATTAGAACTGTCGTAACCCTCCCACATCTTTTGTATCCTTTGTTTTGTCTCAATACCTCGGTGGTCTAGCGGTTTAGTACACCGCTTTACGTCAGATGGTCTCGGGTTTGACGGCACAAACATTTGCATTCATGAGTATGATTGTTTGTATCGGTCTGGGTGTTTTCTATGTATTATATAATTATATTTTCTATATAATATAATATGTATGTATTTACGAAAAAAATATATCCATAACATGCGCTATTGCTAGCTTAACTTGGATCTAGATGGCGCTGTGTGAATTGTCCTGAGATTATTATTATTATTTCAGGGAATCCACCCGCCTGCCTTAACGGAGTACGTTGGAAGATCACCAGTGGATCATAAGGTAATAGGAGACGTAGTTTATCCATAATGATAAAATTACCTAATATGGCACCTAACCTACCTAATATGAAATTTGAAATTATTAAACTTTTTTGTAAACAAACATTCTGTGGCATAAGATACCTGGTTCTACAGTAATGTGTTTATGTGAATGTATGTGTGTGTATATATAGATTAGAAGTAAGTATTAAGTTTTATATAGCGCTTTTGCTGCAGACAACCTGCTGAGCAGTTTTGCGGCTTATTGTTTTTATATTATGTTGTATAAATTTGTGTGTAAATAAATAAAAAAAAATATATTTTGCATGGCAACATGGCGCAAGAAACTGTAAGATTGGCAACCCTGCGTTCAATAACTCGGCAGCATTTCCCGGACCTTGACATGGGGTCGGATTTGTCTACAATCCCATGGGATCGAAACCGTGGACAAATAGCCGCATATTGTAGTACTTTCTGGAGAATTTCTCTTTTATATCAAGGCATCATTGTCTAGCGGTTTGACACTGCCTTTCTTTCTAATGGTAGCGAGTTCGATAATATCAATATAATAGCATAATATAAGAATCTGCAATAGGATCAAGTGAAAGTTATTTACCGTAAATGCATTTAAAAGAATAACTTAATTACTTAAATTTTTTTAACACATTATTAATCGGGTATTTACACGAATAATTTTATGGTAAATAAAGATTTACGTAATACCTATAGACATTTAAGAAAAAAAAATATAAAAAATAATCTTTAACAAACACACATACAGAAACACGTCGATATTGATGTCCTATATAAAACTGTAGTACATCACTTTGCTTTATTGTCAATTATTTCCAAAACGTACGTGATTTAGGTATTTTTTTCTTACGATGGATTATATTATCAAAATATTCATATGGAAAGGTAACGTTTTTGAAAAATTACTTTCGCTATGTTAATGTAGGATTTTAATTGTAATTTTTTCCAAATCGATCCTTGGTGTTAAAGCCTATTCAATGGAAAGAATCTAATCTTTCCTATATGATATTACATTTACCATAAAATTTATTTGTGTTATGGCTTCATTAACTACATTAATAAATTATTTCACATTTCTTTTATCTTCGTTATATATTAATATATTTTGATAATTCATTTTGTAATTGAAAGTTTATGCTAGTACCATTATAATACCGTAATTCTTGTGGAATAAAATAATAACTATATCACAATTTACGATCGTAACAAAAAAAAAATTAAGTAGGATTAAGAACCTTTTCTAATTTATTTTAAAATAGTGATGCCCTTTGACTTTTCTTCATTAATATCAATTTGAATTGACAACATGTCTCTGGTAATTTTTATGTATTCGGGTTGTTGAAAAAGCAAATAGATTTAAAATGGAAACAGAAATAAACTATAGTATGGTAATTTTTGTGTAATCTTCTTAATATATATCATATATAAGATATATATGATTACAATATTATATAATATTATAAACGCGAAAGTTTATGAGTACGCCTGAATAGATCAAAGAATGAATGTTTGATACTTTTTCATGCAAAAACTTTTGAACAGATTTTGATGAAACTTTACAGTAATACGTTTAAACATTAGAATAACACATAGGTTATAAACTTCATGTAGGTGAAAACGCGGGCACAGCTAGTACAGTCATAAATTTATCATTAAAATCGCAATTTGCTGCCTCAATAAGTATTAAGTACTCATAAGAACCTTTTCTAAAGTAGTTTAAAATAGTGATTAATGCCCTTTAATTTTTTTTTATTAATATCAATTTGGATTGATAAAATGTCTCTGGTGAATTTTAATAATAATTTATTTATTTGCTTGCTACATGGTAGTTTCGGATCTTATTAACTAATAAAAGTACATGACATGCAGCACCCCTTAGAAGGTATGCAAATATTCAAATTAAATCATATTCAATTTAATATAAAATTATGTCATTACATTACGAATACCCACAAATATATTTAAATATCTATATTAATTAATTAATGTTAATATTTATAGTTATTAATAAAAATTATATAATGTCATCTATTTTGCATGAAAAATAATCTTTCACTGAGTATAAACACTTAAGCATTGAGGTTGTTGAAAAATCAGATGGATTTAAAATTGAAACAGGAATAAATTACCCTCGTGCAATAAACCTGAGGGACAATAATGCTTTGCAATAATTCCTTAGCGTCAAGGTTGAATTTTCACGCATCCCCCTTTGAATTCCAACGTGAAAACATACCCCTTACATTAATTCCGTGAATTTCTCGTTCGTGCGCCTTACCTTTGTACAGTTCAGTGGTTCTTTACCTTTACCTTTCCGTGATGAGAGACCATTCGATAGAATTTTTGCTTTGCAGTGAATCTCTAACTGTTTGAGAATAATAAATAGTTCTATCTATTTTTATATAATATAATATTATAGAAAAAAAAATTAAAGCCATTTTATTTTTTACTGGACGTTCTATCATTTTATGTACGTTCTCGTATGATTCTAATAATAAGACTAATCATGAACATTCCATACAGCGCCATCTAGACCCTAACTAAGTAGAGCATATCTTATGGGTACTATTTTATTTATTTATTTATAATTGCACATGTATATATATAAATTTACTGTTTGTATGTATGTATGTAATAAATCAACAGTACACATGGACTCTGTTTAAAGAGTATAGCGATTTCGTAGATGACTCATTCCCAAAAAGAAATTTAAAATTTAAGTCTGTTGTAATGCTCCTACAGTACGTCTGTTAAAAATTCTTTTACTGTATAATAAGTTTTTTTAGTCAGTAATTCTTTAAGCCTTTTTTTTTTTTAATAAATTAATTTTCCCTTCTTGTTTTATGGTTTCCGGGATTCTTTTATATATTACAAAGGATCAGTAATAGAGACAACACAATACTAGACAACTAGATATACTTAGATACATTTCTTTGTAAATACATATATAATATACATAAAAAACACATAGATGAATACAAATAATCATACTCGAGTAGTATCTGTTTTGTGCGAGGAATCGAACCTGCGAAGTAAGTCAGTGTGCTGAACCACGGGGATTTCTCCATTGGCTTCAATGGATCAGTAGTAGTTTGAGGGCCATGTGTTATAAACATTTCATTAGTTGGTTAAATTTTTTCACGTACGTACTAAGATGAGAACAACGGTTTAGTTAGTTAATTACGTTTTAGAGCATCGTGACCTAGTGGCAAATTACTCTGACTTGTTCATAAGGTCATAAGTACGAATCTGGTTGACAACAAAATATTTTTGGTACTGTTTGAGAATATTGAAAGAACACTAACTTTCCTTGACTGTACTCTAAAAGTATTACAATTATATATAACTAACTAGCTATTCGCCCCGGCTTCGCACGGATGTACATGTATTATATATGTAAACCTTCCTCTTGAATCAGTCTATCTATTAATAAAAAACACCTCAAAATCCGTTGCGTAGTTTTAAAGATTTAAGCATATATAAGGACGGACAGACAACAACAGCGACTTTATTTTATACTATGTAATATTGTTATAATTTTTCAATTTTTCCACAAATGATTTTCACTATTCAATCGTGATCGCCGAACATATAGATTTGTTACTCACATTTATAATAATTCACAATGTATGAAGCAAAACAACGAGTAATTTTCAAATACTAATGCTTGTACATAAATAACATTCATAACAATATGGCCCACGGCAAATCGTCCAAATTAAATCTCTTGGTAGCAATTCATTGTCAACGTCATTTCGATATTTGTGGTCCCCAAATGAATGGTAAATACATACAATAAAACAAAACCAAATTTTACATGATCTGTTTATTTTCATTTACATTAGATATTTGCTTTCAAAGTAAATATTTAGAAGCTATCTTGTCTAAGAGGAGTGTATATACACTTTCGTTAAGTCACAAAGAGAGACGAAAACAAGACAAAAGGGTCAGTCTTATGTTTGGGAAGTTTGTATAATACGAATAAACGATATTTACAAAAGTTGGGAAGACACATACGCGTAAGACTTAAAGGAATATCTAAAGACAAATAAAGTGAAAAAGTAGCTGTAATATTCAAAGAGGAATGCGATATAAGTCACCGTGCTCTCGTCTGAACGGTTCAAAGATTGCAAGCGATGTCGTGTAATGAAACGGTATTCAACTTGAAACGCATTCTGATCTCTTTGAAGATATCGCATCTTTACTTCAATCATCCCAACATATTAACAAGTTTCATAAAGGGTTTATTATACAATTTATATTATATTGATAACAACCTTACGTATATCTCACAGGATGTCACACATCGTCCGCACTTAGCACTCTAAACTATTTACAAATGAATAATCACGTCAAAATTGCATTAAATACAATAAAATTGGGGATAGTCTAATTGACTCGAAATGTCCTAGGTACCAGGTCACCTCAGATTGGAGGCGTCTAGTACCAATGGCCTAGGCTAAAGGGAGACAAACTCTGGAGGTGGAGGTGGTAATGTTAAGACAGGCGTCTCCGATTGATCAGCATTATCTGAATTAGCGCCTGGCAATGACCAGGTCGAACTCCCGGTTGCTGTAACTCTGGGACCCATGTTATCATAAGCAGGTGCAGCACAGCATGTTCTACTCCGCCTGGGTAAAGTAGCTCCACCACTTAGTAAATCTGGATATTTCCCAGGTTCTCCTCTCCCTGCCACTTGCACCGATATGAATATATTGCCATAAGGAACTGGTACTGCAAATTCCGCTGGTGGTGGAGGAAAAGCCCCCGGAGTACCTTCTATAGTTATATGAACAGGATCAAATCCACATCCCCTAGATTGATTATCATCAATTGATAATGATCTTTCAGTTAACTCGAAATCACATGGTGATGCCATATCTCCAATAGAACGATCGCAGCTAACAACTACTGATGCGTCGATGAGTCTTTTTTCTTGGTCAGTAAAGCTTCGACTCGGTGGTACAGTTCGTCTTCTTAAATGCCAACAAGCAACAGCGGCAATAAAACCAAGGCTGGCTAAAACACCTAAGGCGCCAAATACAACTCCTAAAAGCTGTGGAATACCTGGAGCAGTACGGGCAGTCGCGGTTTGAGATCTTGGTAAAACTAGACTTATAATGGCTCTTGCTTCGCCTGCTATACTTTTAGCTACACACGTCCACTCGCCTGCAGCGCTAGATGTCACATTTAAAAGAGTAATATTAACCCATCTTACACTACCAGGTACTCTTACTTCAGAACTATCATCGTCTATACTAGTCTCCGATTCTTCCATATCGATATCAACAGTACCATTATGAACATCCACTCCATCGAATAACCATGTAATTCGTGGTTTTGGAACACCGTGCACCCAACAACCAAAGGAAGTAGGTGCACCAACTTCAGCTCTTACCACTAATGTACTTGAACGCACTTCTGGCGCGCAGGCCATACTTTCACTAGGTACGTTGCGCCACTTATTACCCGCTTGTGTTGATGGTTCTACGCACACTAACTCCTCTGTACCCAATTTACTATCTAAAAACCAGTCCTTAAACTCACGAAGACGACAATCGCAACCCCATGGATTTCCAGATAGTGATATTGTCTTCAAAGCGGGCAATGAGAACGTACTTAAACGAAGGAATGTTAACTGATTTCTACACAAGTCTATTGTCTCTAATGATTTCAGATTCCTCAACGAATTTGTATGCAAAGATCTTAATCTGCATCCATCTAATAGAAGCATCCGTAGGTGTGGTAATGATGGAAATTGGTCTGCAATTAGTGTTGTCAAAGGATTGTTGCTCAGTACAACTAAGCGCAGTCTTTCGTTGCCTCTAAATATATCTCTCGGTATGCTTGACAGGTCGTTATCGGCTAAATCGACTTCGATTAAAATTCTTAACTCTAAAAATGCATCAGCATGAATCGATCTCAATTTAGTCGCTTTCAAATTCAATCTTTGTAAATTTAACAGGCCTATATTAGCGAAAACTTCCTGAGGGAGATTTCTTAGCGGGTTGTCGTGAAGATCGAGAACTTGGATGTCTGATGAGAGAGACGGCGGGCGGCGTAGGTCACTGGAGGCACATGAAGCTGTCTTCTTACCCGAGGACCATTTGCAGCGGCAGGTAGCGATGTGGGCGCAATCGAGCCAGTCGCTGGCAGTCCTCGCAGCGCAAGTCGTGAATATAACAATCCAGTACCATCTGGCCCACGCCACACGCATACTCATCTCATTTCGGCTTTATGTTTACATCGGCCGACTGCCTGAAACAACAAGAGGAGGAATGTTAATCACTGGAGATTAGCTAAACAATACTGGACCGGGAGATACAATGGATCTGGTTAACGTATCTGTAAACGAGTTTGATTAAATCGGACTTTTGTTAGAGTTCATGTCCTATATTCTATTCTGTACTAATTACAAACTAGAATATTAATCAGCGTGGACTAAAAATAAACTAGATTTTATAACAGTACTAAACTTTACAATCTTTGTAGTCTCAATCACTCTGATTTTTATAAAAGTTGGAACAAACAGTAAGATTAATCTATAACTTTACTTTGTAATCAGGTGGACAGTATGAGATTGCTTCTAGCGATCAGGCTCCGTTTTATTAATATAGAAAGTGTTTTTTTACAACTAGTCTATAATAAAGTATTATATTATTAGTTTAGTTATCTAAATATATATAACTCAAAGGTGACTGACGTAGTGATCTATCAACGCACAGCCCAAACCACTGGACGGATCGTGCTGAAATTTGGCATGCAGGTAGATGTTATGACGTAAGCATCCGCTAAGAAAGGATTTCGCTAAATTCCACCCCTAAGGGGATAAATTAACGCGACTGAAGCCGCAGGCAAAAGCTAGTTTGGTATATAAAATTACTGTAATTTAATGAGAAATAGTAAATTGAAAATCATATACATAATTGAAGATGTTATCAAAATTTAAAATATAGTACTTAATTATGTACATAACTTAATTATACAACAATAAAATTAGAAACCTTAAGAAATAAATAGTAAATAAGAATACTGTAATGCTGAATAAATGTCTTATTATTACTATTATTATTATTAAATAACTCACGAAATTTAAGGAATTAAGTATGAATCTAGTCTGTAATTTGTAAATGGTCATAATAAATAATATAGTTAATTAAGTCTTAACATAAATAATTGTATAATGAATAACAACAAGATAGCTAATAACAACCTTTATTTAACATAAAATTATTCATGTTAAGACTCGAATAACTATAATAATAATGCGTATTAAACATGAAAGTATAAAAATAAAATTGTCGTAATAAATTATTCATAAAAGTAATAAATTTATAATAAAATGAGAATGTATTTTTTTAATAAAAGTAAATTTATAGTAATATTTATTTATTATGAAAATCTTTTCGCGGTTGTTCACATTTATATACATTATATAAATGAGATAACCTGATATTTATATGTTAAGTTAAATACTTATTTTGTAAGAGATTGCCTTGAGCGATATGGCCGCCTTTTGTTTTACATAATAGAGTTTATATAAAGTTCTTTTTTGTAAATATTTTTTCTATACTTTCTGAAATTCCATCCAACAACTCGGGCCCATATCACTGGATGTAATTTCATGTGACAAAGCTTATATCTACTAAACTTCGTTATATCTCTGGAATTGTGAAAGTAGTTATAGAAATTTATAAATGTAAAAAATTCAATGGGGTTTCAAAATATGCATATGGGATCCAGTGCTAGGTATACTTAAAACTAAGGATAAACCTAGATTAGCTTAAAAAATCGCAATGATACACTGAGTGTATTCTGGCGTGATTATCAAGAGTTCTCCTTCTCCAGTAGTAGAAGTGACGGTGTACGTAGAAAATAACTAAGAAAGCGGGTAGACAGATGCAGTATTTAGCAATAGATAGTGTTTCAAGAGGAACGTTTATAACTATAATATTATGTGATCTGTGGTATAATACATGCGTGTTATAGTATAGAAAAAGCCGAGAAATCAAAGATATATAATAGATCATTGCCGGACGAGTCGCTAGTAAAATTTAAATAAATTATTTAGAACATGTAGAAATGTATTTTTTTTAATTTAAATTAAATTATTTTAAATAAATCATTTAGTACAATAGGTAGAAATGTAACGTGTTTAATTTAAATTAAAATCATTTCAATACAAAGGTGTAGAAAACGGTATATTGAATTCTAACTGGTATTTTAGAATATTTACGAAGGTGATAACGTCAATTTTAGAAATTTGCTATCGCCAGTGTCAAAGGCGAAATTCATCAACACTAATTGGGTAGTAATGACTCTGCCTCTAATTAAATTAGTACGGTACTCCAGTGATATCAAGAGGCGCTTTCCTTTTGGACCAAAGGTATGTATAAGTACAACTAAATAGAAATCATATTTATTTCTCAGCCCGCGTTTGTTTATTTTTGAGGACCCCTCCGATCGATCCCCCGTCCAATTCAAACAGGGATCGAAATTACGACGGCCTGAGCCGAGGTTCGAACCCCTAGCGGTGCCCTTAGACTGAAGTCGTATTTGTCAGGCGTTGGCCTTCAGCCGCTTCATAAGTCCTTCCGCGGGTTTGGAGTGCCATCTGCACTCATCCTATCGTCCGGTGAAGCTGTAAAGACCAGCTGCGGTGTTGGCCGCAGCTGGCCTTTACAGAGTAGTCATTAGAGTAGTCCGAAAAAAAAATGTTGAGGTATCAAATCAAATCAAACCAAACATTTATTTGGTAAAGATAACCGTTGCAGTCTTTTCATATATCTAGATATGTTCCATTTGGATCTGTTCAGCACTTTAGTCATTTAAAGAATATAAATGCATAAATACATATATTAGCATTTTGTATTACTACCACATATTAGAATATTTTCATTCTATAAAAATGTTTATACTTCTTTTATTAGTAACATTTTTTCAGTCTATAAAAATGTTTATACTATTTTTATTAACAATTTTTCACTTTTAGATTTCTATTTACCTTTAAATTATACAATAACCTATAATTAATAAGTTATTTTTAAATTCTGAATTTAAGATACAAATTAAAGATTTGTTGCATGCACTCCACTAGATATTACAAGACAAGTAACAGTTTAAATATTTTATTATGTTTTTTTATTTTGAATTAATATTCTTTCTGAATTAACAGGAAAAAGTTTTTGATAAAAATACAATATTCAATACAATAATATTGTATTTTTATCAAAAACTTTTCCCTTATAAGGTACAAAGAAAGATACAAGTATTGTTTTGTATGTATAAGATATGTTGTGAAAGTTTTATTAATAAATTAATTAATTAGCTAACAACATGACTAGATGACACTCCTCTCAAATTACAGCAAATAAAACTTATTTCTTCCGCAAAAAATACGCAGTGAGCAAAGAAAAAATCTTATAAGTTTTCATATCGTCGAACGAGGAATTGTGCCACTCAACTCGTGTTGATAAATACCTCACTGTGAACGCTCACCTTCCGGAGATTTCTGTCAAGATTAGAAGGATTAATGGTTCAGAGTGGATATTTGTCTTGTCCAGTTCTGAATGTCCGTCCAATAGATGGATGATTATACTCTAATGTAGTGACCGCTTTGACCTGACCTCCACTTACAAAAGATTCATGCACTTTTTATATATAGGTATAAAATAATACAAAAGGAAAATTTTACAAATTTTTGATATACAAAAAGGCGGTCTTGTAGCTTAAATTAATCAATCAACATCTTAAATACGACCTGGGAGATCGACGACGACGACGAACGAGTAAAGAACAGGTCGTTGGCGCAGTATAGAAATAGGTAATATACCATTACAAATTACATACATACACATGTAAATACTGAAGGTATTTATAAATTAGTAATATTTGCCTAAGTATATAAATAAAATAAAATACATATTTTAAATGAAAAGTTTAGATACTTTTTACAAATTAAAAAAACACAAACAATATATATTCAACAGTGATTCTTCAAATTAATTGACGCAACACGGTATACTTTACAAAAAATAGCAAGATATATAACATATAAAACATATAAGGAAGGATCAGGCAAACATAAATCTTGAGGAGAATAAAGACAGTAGGTACATAAATTCCACGGGAATCTAATTTCATATCTTTCATACGTTCATCTAATACTTCTTTCAAATTAAAAATTAATTATTAACTGAGATATTTATAAAGAAATTGACGCAACATGGTACACTGCAAATATATTACAGTATCTATAAGCAAGGACCAGGCAAATATAAATCCTGAGGAGAAAAAACAATAGTAGGTACCTAGGTACGACTGGAGTTATTTATTGAATCTTTCATATTACAGACACACGCTCACCTAACTCTTGTTACAAATTATTATTTTTCAATTGACATATTCTATAAAGTAACAGTAAATATCTACAAGTAACAACCAGGCTAACATAAACCATGAGGAGAAAAAAAAACAGCATGTAGATACAACGACAGATACTTACTGTACCTTTCATATTATAGACACACGTTCACCTAACTCTTTTTACTAATTAAAGATTAATTAATTCAGATATTCTAGAAAGTAATTGACGCAACGCGGAACACTGCAAGATATATAAACGTATCTACAAGTAACAACCAGGCTAACATAAACCATGAGGAGAAAAAAAACAGCATGTAGATACAACGACAGATACTTACTGTACCTTTCATATTATAGACACACGTTCACCTAACTCTTTTACAAATTAAAGATTAATTAATTCAGATATTCTAGAAAGTAATTGACGCAACGCGGAACACTGCAAAATATATGTATAACTGTATCTATAAGTAACAACCAGGCTAACATAAACCCTGAGGAGAAAAAAAACAGCATGTAGATACGACGGAAGATACTTATTGAACCTTTCATGTGACACAAGTTCACCTAACTCTTTCTACATATTAAAAATGAATTAATTCAGAATTTGACGCAACATGGAACACTGCAAAATATATAACCGTATCTATAAGTAAGGACCAGGCAAACATAAATCCTGAGGAGAAAAAACAGTACATAGACACGACGGGAGTTACTTATTGAACCTTTCATATTGCAGACACACGTTCAGACTGCAAAGTACAAAATTCCTCTTTATTTTTGCAACGCGAGAATCTTTTATAGTTTTTCGACCCATTGTTATTGTTCTCGCATGGATTTATTTCCTGGTTCTATTTTTCTGATGCCGTACAGTTTCTTTTTCTGGAATTGTTTTTCACACTACAAATAACTAGCGGCGGATCCTGGCTTTACCTGCGTTCTTTCTTTTATTTATTATTCTTATAGGTTTTTCTGAAAATATTTATTTAATGATTGCTTTCAGACAATGTTTAATAGAAAAGAGCTATTTTCTAATTTTATGTATTTGTTATTTAACTATATAATATAATAACAAAAACCTATCTTTACATAGTATAAAATTAAGTTTCTTCTGCTGTCTGTTCACTTAGATCTTTTGAACTACTGAACTGATTTTAATGTAGATTTTAGCAACAGATAGAGTAATTGAAGAGGAAGGCTTATTTTAATAATACATGTACACCCACACGAAATTGAGGCGTTTAGCTAGTACATATTAGCTTTAATTTTTATCTCATTAAAATTTAGATAAAATATTAGGTAACTTTAAAATAATCTAATAACTTGTTGCTAAAAACTATCTGAATCACTCCAGCTTCAAAAAAGCTCAAACATTGCATTATATTCGATTTACAGTACCAAGTTCGTTTAGTAATACTAATAAAATTTAAACTCTTATTCCAATTTATACTCTTACTAGCTACTAGCCCCTGCTTCACCCGGGTGTACATGTATTATACATATAAACCTTCCTCTTGAATCACTCTATCTAATAAAAAACATCTTGAAAATCCGTTGCGTAGTTTTAAAGATTTAAGCATACATAGGGACGGACAGACGGCGACAGCGACTTTGTTTTATACTATGTAATGATTTAAACACTGATCGATATTCCGTGTATGCCTAATTTGAATATAATTGGTTAGATAATAATAGAAAAAGAAATAAAGGAAACAAAAACAATTACTCAACACAAGCAAACTCCTTCATAATTGTTACAATTATTTTACAATTCATTATTACAAATATTGTAACAATACGCTGTAAATTATCAATTATTTATATGTTTCACGAAGATTTTCGTTCAATTACAAATAAATTTTCATAACATCTAACACCGAAATGAATCTTCAATAACATCTCGAAAGTTCGCTCAAATAAATATACGCTTGGAATTTTCGATGGAGAAAGTTACTGCAGTGTTGTTACCGATTGTTTTGATTCCGATTCTGTTCAAGGAAATCCACGCATCATTTGTGATTCAGCGTATACGTTTCTATGTAATGCAACATTCGTTACTTTTGGTAATATCTCCAAGACTTTTTTAGGCAATTTGAGGTAAGAGAGATTTTTTTCACGAGATATTCAAATTCGAGTATCAATTTAGTTTTGTAACACTATCTAATCAATGTGTGACTTTTATACTTTGAATATGGCATTTAAATATCATTAATTGGTATCAATTTAATTATTTGCACAATTGTATAATTTCTGAGCACAAATATCACGCCTATGATTCTGTATATTCACTGCCTGCAAGTTAAACAACAATCAAAACAAACTTATTGGCGAGTGGAATTTGGTATATTGGTATCAAATACTACCAAAATTTGATACAATATAAATTTATCGAATGAAAATCTTGCAAAACTAAATTCTTCAAAAACTGCAAACAGATCGTGTATAGTCTATGCTATATAAACCTTATATTTTTCGAACACTAAATTCTTTATTGACACATCCTACTACTGTTCTCAATAGCCTTCTCTTTCTGACCCCATCTGTTGTCTTTTTCCTTCTTTTCATAATTATTATTGTTACCATTATTTCTTACGCTGTCTCTTTCTAACCCCATCTATTGTCTTTTTCCTTACAATACATATTATTGTTATCATTGTTTCATACGCTGTCTCTTTCTAACCCCATCTGTTGTCTTTTTCCTTACAATACATATTATTGTTATCATTATTTCTTACGCTGTCTCTTTCTAACCCCATCTATTGTCTTTTTCCTTACAATACATATTATTGTTACCATTATTTCATACGCTGTCTCTTTCTAACCCCATCTATTGTCTTTTTCCTTACAATACATATTATCTTACCATTATTCCAAAGTTTTCTTTATTACCCACATATTTAACCAACATTTAGAAACCCAGTTCAAAAGGATCTAAAAGTAAGCCGTTCTAAAAAAAAGTTTCTTAATTGATTGAACCAGACAGATAATCTAAACAAGCTGAAATCTCATTACGTAAACAAAACATCCAGTACCCTATTTAGACGTAGTCATAATATAAACCAGTACTTCAATAAAATTGTGATTATCTGTGGCGGCAATGTAATTAATTATTATCTAACAGAATGTCTCATTTTCGTATTGGCTGTGTTAAATCACTACATAGTATAAAATAAAGTCGCTGTCGCTGTCTGTCTCTATGCATGCTTAAATCTTTAAAACAAGGCACTGATTTGACGCGGTTTTTTTTTTAATAGATAGAATGATTCTAGAGGAAGGTTTATATATGTTATATATGTACATCCGTGCGAAGCCGGGGCGAGTACCTATTAATTTTTATATATAAAGATTACGTGTCACGTTGTATGTCCGCGATGGACTCGTGAACTACTGAACCGATTGCAAATTTGATTTACGCATTATGTGCAATTTGATCCAAATTGAAAGATAGGATAGCTTACATCTCAATTTATAGTTGCAATATTATTTTATTCAAGAACCTTAGCCACAGCAATGCGTGGCCGGGTCTCCTAGTAAAATATAAAATTTACGTATCACGTTGTTTGTCTGCGATGGACTCCTGAACTACTGAACCGATTGCAAATTTGATTCGCACATTGTGTGCGATTTGATCCATCTTGAAAGATAGGACAGCTTACATCTCAATTTATAGTCGCAATATTATTTAACCTTACCACAGTATGCATGGCCGGGTCTGCTAGTATATCATATATTACAGGATGTGTTGTACGTAAACCTTCTGTAAAAAAAAACTGACCAAAATAATTGTGTCAAATTATAATTCGGTGAAAAAAACACTGATATTAAAACAAAAATTGTGTTGTTATTTTCACCACCTACACTTCTTCATATATCTTCACCGTCTACCTAAAGGTTGCCTGTAAGAGATTGCTTAGCGATAGTTTGAGTTATATATGTATATATATAACATATTATAATTAATATGGTTCTGTATCTAGTCCAATAAAGTTTATAAATAAAATAAAATTAAATTAATCGGAACGATGGCACCCTAGGCTAGGCTCCTCCCCTGTCAAGTTGGATTGTAATATACCCAGCCAAATGTTAAGAGTAATGTTCATCATGACATCGACAGATGAGTACCATCCATGGAAACAGTCGTGACGGCATGTTTTTGTAAAAGAACTAAGAATCCATTATTTTTTTTTATGTACTATTTACTTTCATCAAATAGACGTTCAATCAAAGACCTCCAGACAGACAAAATTTGGTTGAAAGGTCTTTCTGATAGAGACAGATATATACATACAGAGAGATATATACTATATAACTTCACGTCCAATCTAAAAACTAATTAATTACAATCTTGCCAGTTGCGAAAAATAAATATTAAAACATTGGCAGACTTATCCTTTGAAGGTAAATTTCATTTAAATTTACAAGTTTATTTTGGGATGTTAAATATTTTATAACAACTAACTGTATTTAACAAATTCTATTAATGACTCGTCAATTACTATATAAATATATACTTGTTTACTTATACTCGTTATACCCATGAATAATATACTGTATCCTTACTAATTAATATATAAATGCGAAAGTAACTCTGTCTGTCTGTCTCGCTTTCACGCTGAAATCACTGAACCGATTTAAATGTCAATTTAAATTTTGTACACAGATAGTCTGGATCCAAATATAGGATACTTTTTAAAGCGAAAAAGGGTTGTAAGGGGTTCAAAGGGGAGATCAAAGGTTAAATGGAAGTATTGTCATGTTACGCGAACGATACTCGTGAATAAGTGATGCTTGTATGGACTGGTAGGCTCTAATAACTATGATTGATTTATTTTATTACTGAAGTAATATTATTTACTAGCTGTGCCCGCGGTTTTATCCGCATGAACTTTATACCCTATGTTATTCTGATTAGATATTGAAAGAGTAACAAACATGCATCCATACTCACAAACTTTCGCGTTTATAATATTAATAAGATTTACTTTTGGCAGTCTTATTTAGCAGTTTGTATTCACACAATATTCTAAATATGTCATTACTAAAAACATTTATTTAAAAGAGCTACACACAAGTTTCTTGTTCGTTATCTTGCGTTGAATCTGTTTTTCAAATGAGCGGTAATAAAAAAATATATTACACGACTATTTAAAATTTTTTATTTTATTTTTTACTCTAATAAAAATTATTTCTATTTTTATAATATAATAAACTGTGTAAAATATTAGATAAATATCAAACGCAAATGTAAACAAAACTTTGAAAGCTTATTTCGTTCAAATATCTAAAATTAAACACAATAATCTTCATACCTTCAACAGTTGTTTCTCACTGTTTCTTAGGTCCTAATTGATATTTAATGGGCTGATAACACATCAGTCATGTTAGTAGAGGGTTAGGGTATTAATTACCCACGATATATTATTTCAGCGAAACTTATGCGTACTATGTAAGTTGACCAAACCCTTGCAAAAACAAACTGTGGCCTAAATAAACACTATTGCGTGCAAAAGATTTGCGAGATTTGCGAACATGAAAATTCATGTGTTTGATAATAATATATTTTATTAGCGTTGTGTGTTTTGGTTATGGAATTAACTGTATTGATTTGAAATATCTTCATCATCGTTAGCCCACTGCAGTCCACTGCTGGACATAGGCCTTTCCGAAATCACGCCACTGGACATGATCTTCAGCCCTTCTCGAAAGAGAAGACACACGTAGAACATCGAGAGAGAGAGATAGAGAGAACGACATACGTAGGGTTACGGGTAATAACTGAAAAGTTACCTAGCTGCAAGTGTCCTACACTACGTTTGCCAATTCGCGGTATCCACTCCAGAATACGTGTACTCCAACAATTAACGGTAAAAAGGAAATATTGTAAGTTTTTGTATAATTATAATATTATAGAAAATAGAAGGAAACTTAAGAGTTTGATAGAAGATCGTAGAAATTGGCAAGATCTCTACCGACAAGATCGCAGCTCTTAAATTATGAAAGAATGTGTATAAATACAATATAAGTTTAAATTGTTGCTGACTGTACAATACTGTACATGAAAAGCAGGATTATATGAGAAAAAATATATCATTGGGTAACTAACTATTTTATTTATATACCCAAATATATAAATAAAAATATAGTTTTGTGCCACTTTGTACCGAAATATACATGAAAAATATGGAAATGGTCCAGTGTTGTATTTACCAAGACTTCGACAGGCACTGTCGCCTCTACCTACCCCATTTAGTAAAACAGTCGTGAACTATGTCTTCATAAATTAATTAAAAATAATGAAGGAATACTTAACGTTATTTTTTGTAAGACCACTTTAATAAACAATACATAAAACCTTTCAATTCTTTTATTAAATAATTAATTTGCATTTATAAAAGCTAATACCTTTTCAAAAATACAAAACAATTGCGTTGTTCTGCCTTAGATGTTGTTCTTTCATAATGAGATTACAACCTAAAGCTACACAGCTATTGAAAGCCTTACTTGAGTAATTAATGTTAAGAAAACCCATAGTAATTAGATTACAGAGTATAATTATTAAAATTACTGCTAAGTTTTTTTATGTTTTATTTTTTTTGTCATAATAAACCTTAATGCTAGAAATATGTGGTTTAATATCCTTTGTAGATTCTTTTTAATATCAAATAATCTGACTGTTAGTTGTCTCCGTGGGGTAACTAAGACTCAAAATGGAACGAAATCTAAAAAAGAAAAGAAGTAAAATCTGCCAGATATTTATTAGAGTTGATATTACGACAGATATGAACAGGCCACTTTCACTTCAGCTTGCAAATTCGTAGACCTATCAGTTCGTTTAGTTCTCTGCGGATTGTAGATTTACTTCGTTTAGGATTTAAATATAAATCCATTAAGTAATAAATCTACCATCAGTTCCAGCTGTATTTCCATCTAATACTGATAAGATTCTCACTCTTTTAAAATGCCATCTTCTATCTCAAAATCATATCAGATAGTACATCTTTACATATTCTCTTAGTCTATTCAAATTCAAATTCAAAAATCTTTTATTGATGTAGCACATTTTAGCCGCTTATGAACATCAAATTTTTTTACATTATAATTTTTATTTTTTCCCTACCGTCCAGTTCAGTATATAGGTCCAATTGTGGAAGAACTGGCAAGAAACTCAATTGAATTACTTTTTTTTTTAAAGCCTATATAAGTATTCGCTTAGATCTTTTAAATTATTCAATAGATTTTAATGCAATTAGATTAGATTTTAGCAACAGATAAAGTAATTAAAGAGGAAGGTTTATATGTATAATACATGTACACCCATGTGAAGTCGGGGCGGGTAGCTAGTAATTATAAAAACTTAGCGTCATGATGAATACAGTGACTAAACTTGTTTTTCGGACTACCCTAATACTGTTGGCCGCAGTTGGCCTTTACAGCTTCGTCGGACGATAGGGCGAGTGCAGATAGCACTCCAAACCCGCGGAAGGACTTATGGAGCGGCTGAAGGCCAACTCCCGCCTGTTGGATAAGTGCAGGTGGTACTCCAAACCCGCGGAAGGACTTATGGAGCGGCTGAAGGCCAACTCCCGCCTGTTGGATACGACTTTAGTCTAAGGGCACCACTAGGAGTTCGAACCTCGGCTCAAGCCGTCGTAATTTCGATCCCCGTTTGAATTACACCGGGGATCGATCGAAAGGGGCTGTTGACGTGAAGTATATGCTCTAAACTGAATAGTGTTTTATTTTCGTAAATTTCCGTGCACATTCGGAATATTTCGTCGAACGTAGGGTGTATGTATCTAATATGAATGCAAAAAGAGGACGGTATAGATGCATAAATTCTGTTTTATATATCATACGCCATTTATATTTACGTTGGGTCGGCGTAACGCGACAAAAATGTTCCGGGTACGCATTCCACGATACGCATGATTTAGAAATGTATTCGTTGCCATAGTATATATATATATATATGTGTATATATTGTGTATATATTGCTATATGTGTATATATTGCTTTTAGAGATGACTATCAATATATCAATATAATATTTTATTTATCTAATTTAATAAATCTATAATTCATAATCTAAAGGACCCTGGTTCATTCCCGGGTTTCGGCACCAATTTTGTTTGTGTTTCTAGCTGTGATCTATTTTTAATACATTTAAAATCAATAAAATTAATAATAAATGATAGACTGTGTTGACAGAAAGAAAAAAGTTTTTATTTATTTCTAGTTACAATAATTTTGGATAATGGATTTTGTACAAAAAGAGGTTTCATGTAACATAATCTAAGTTAATAACATGTCAGGACTAGTTATACTACGCCGCTTTTAGGTACGACTATCATATTCTTTTTATAAAATCTCAGGACTATTTATACAGCGCCATCTAGACTTAAGGTAAGCAGTACTAGTGTTATGGATACTAAACAATACATAGATAGATAATTTTTTTGTAAATACATAATGTACATAGTAAACACTCAGATCGATACAAACATTCTTACTCATGAATACAAATATCTACACCATGCGAGGAATCGAACCAGCGACCATCGGAAGTAGAGCCGTGAGCTAAACCGCTAGACCATCAAGGCAGTTAACATAATATTTATATTCTATTCCTTTTCATACTACAATAATCATATACAAAAATCTTTTAAATGTGTTCATATACGAACATTTTATTCAAGAATATTAACTTTATTTTTCGAGTTTTATTACTTAGTCAAGTTACAAAGTCAGGCAAAAGATCCAACACAGAGTACTTAAGTAACCCAGACGCGTATCTAAGGACCAATGGGGTTAGATAATATATTGCTTTTGTCAGAATATTCGTTCAACCTACCAACTATAACTTGGGGTTTCTGTTTATTTAGGTGCTCTGTGACTACATTGCATATTTTCTATGTTAACTCGATGAAACTGAATTTTATTAGCGGCTGAATTTGTAGTTTTTAAACGTTAAGAATTCTGTGTGTAATTACAAAAAAAATTGTAAAAAATACAGAAGTTTCTAATTCTAAGAAAATATTTGTTAAGTTTCTTAATTTGTATTGTAAATGGTAACTTTTAACCATACCATTATCTTTTTTTTGAAATGAATCATAATAGTATGGTCACCTGCCTGCGCTAACGGTTTACGCTGGTGGGGCACCAGTGGAGATGGATATAACTTCAACTGATGGCCTCGGTGGTCAAGCGATTTAATACACCAGTCTACTTACGATCTTCGCGGGTTCGATTCCCCAAACAGTACACCCATTTGCATTCATGAATACGACTATTGGTATCGGACTGGATATTTTCTTTGTATATTATTTATGTATTTACAATTATCTTGTACTCATAATGCAAGCTCTGCTTAACTTAGAAATTGGTGACGCTGTGTGAATTGTCCTGAGATATTATTATGTTATAAACTTACACAGTAAAATTACTAACATTATTTTTATAGTTAGTTGCCCTTCGACATGATCTCCCACCTCTGGGTACCCATAAATAAATCAACACCCTCGTTAAGTCGGTGGTTTCTAGAATGTTTTATGTGCATTTAATCACCTATCACTAACATGTCGATCGCCTGTGATAACACTAAATCAAGCTAGAAAAACTTTCCCGCCGGCGAGATTTAACGTGAATTCTGAATTTAGACACGCTGTAACACAAGCAATTTAAGTTTTTATTGTATAGAGAAAGTAAATTGCAATTACAGTGACAGATTGGAGGATTTCTCGAAATTTATTTCGAATTTGGGTTTATATTCATTCAAATCAAATTGAATCGAACTAAATTAAATATATTTATTCATTTAGATCTATTATCTGAATATATATAACTCAAAGGTGACTGACATAGTGATCTATCAACGCACGGCCCAAACCACTAGACGGATCGAGCTGAAATATGGCATGCAGGTAAATGTTATGACGTAGGCATCCGCTAAGAAAGGATTTTGATTAATTCTACCCCCAAAGGGATAAAATAGGGGATGAAAGTTTACATGAAACTTTGTCAATTTTAAACCGATCGGGCTGAGACTTTGCATGCATAACGCTACTATGACTTAGGCATCCCCTAAGAAAGGATTTTGATAAATTCCACACCTAAGGACGGAGAGCGAGCAAAGCCGCGGACAAAAGCTAGTTTATTTATATATTTCATTTTAATGCACAAAAACAATGTGTACATATGGCGGACTTAATACCTTGCGGCGTTATCTACCAGTCAACCATGAGTGGTACAGAGAAAGATTGTTGGCGGTGCACTAATATAAATGAGAAATGTCAAAAAAAGATATATAAATATAAGGCAAATATTTAAATATAAATTTATATAAAAATACATATACATAAATATATATATAAACATAAAAATAAATATATAGATAAATACATAATGATCTGATAATCAAATTACACTACATATAAAATACACTAATCAGGTACAGCCTCAAATTGAATTCAAAAAAGAAAATATAGAGAGAACTCTAGGGAAATAATGATTACAGATAAAGATTAAATATTACAGATACCTACTAATGAAAAGCTTAATCTAAATGTCCACATATTTGTCATCTGATTCCTACGGCTACCTTTTACCATCGCACCGCTCGCTATGGACAGGGTCATCGTTCATCCCCACACGCTAGAACCTAAGTGGTCTCGGAGAGTACGGTTTTAGAGAAGCTTCTGTTATAAATCTGCCAGAAAAAAGATTTAAATGTCAAATAAAACAGTTCCTTTGCAAAAAAGCTTACTATAAAATTGAAGAATTCGTTAACGATAATAATGTTTTTATAGAAAAACTTTAAATCTATAGCACTGACAATATTATCTGATTACATTAATAATGAGTGCGTAGCGACTTCTATGTTGATTATCGCATGCCTCTTACTTGTTATACTGTAATAATTTATATAAAAAAAAACATCTATTAAAAAGAGCAACACACAAGTTTCTTGCTCATTCTTCTTGTGATGAATCTGCATTCCGAATGAGTGGTAGAATCAAAATATGACTATTCAAAAGTGCTTGTAATGAGTTTATTTGAATAAAGATTATTTCTATTTCTATTTCTTCTTCCATAAACTTAGATTGAGGAATGAACTAGCTGCCGAGGTTTTTCACGAGACTACAGCATGGGATTTTTCAAGAAGGCTATGGTGGTGGTGGATGGTTTCTTAAGGTTCGGTAACATGCACGTGACACCCCTGGTGTCTCAGGCATCCGCAATGACAAAGACAATAAACAAAATAAGATAATATTAAATATACACCCATAGACGTACCTAGACACCTAAGACATCTATCTAAAAGCAAGTCCCCTGGGCCTGAAGCAATACTTAACATTTTATTGTAACGTTATAGTTTATACATCAGAATAAAACATAGGGTGTGAATCTCATACGGGAGAAACCGCGTGCACATCTAGTTATAAATAAAAAATAATCTTTCAGTACAACGCCCCGTCATGTATTTCTGCAGTATCCACGTGGAACTGATTAGCTTCCTCATGCCAGTACCGCGGTTGCATATTTAGAAACATTCGTGTTAGCCAATAGTGGGTGTAATGTGCATAACATTAGTTCCAGGTTTGGCACAATGCCATCCCCAGGCCTATTCCGAGCACTGACCCGTTTGAGCTGCGGTTTGTTTGACAGCGACTTTATATTCCGAAATTATGTTTCTTTGATGAGGCAACGTTCATAGTTACTTAAATAATCAGCTTCGCACGGATGTGCATGTAATATACATATTAACATTCCTCTTTACTCGCTCTATCTATTACAAAATACTTCGTTAAAATCCGTTGTATAGTTTAAAAGATCTAAGCGAACAGACAGCGGAAGTGACTCCATTTTGTATTAACTGTGCCAGCGGTTTCACCTGCAAATTCTAATGTATGAGCTATATTACTGAATTTTTTTACCGAAATCTGTTTAGTACTATTTGGGTGAAAGAGGAACAAATATCCATCCATTATCACAAACTTTCGCGTTTGTAATGTTAATAAGACTATGTAAAGATTTCTCCAATTATATACATATTTATAATAATTATTTCTATTCTGAGACTAAATATTACTTACATAAAAAGATGAAATATATTCGCGTATTTTGTGTCTGAAAAAAAATAAATTCCAAAATACTGTAATATTATTTATAAAAATCTAAGTCAAGCTGTCAAGATAAACTACTAGTATTGAAAACTTTATTTAGGTTTTTTCACATACATATTTGTATATGTACACATAATACAGCGTATTGTATCTAAAAAACATTAAAATGTTAATTATAAAATATATAGTATAATTTAGTTATGAGAACTTAAATCGCCTTCAGTAAAACAGCAACTTTGCCAGCGACGTCTTCGTATTTCAAAAAACAATGCGTTTTTATTATACCCACACAATGGTTGGTCAACTGGCCCAAATTCGGGTTATGTCATAAAACGTTCTATTTTTAAATGACATTTAAAAGAACTGTTATGATGTTCTTTATTTAAAATTTAAATTTAAGAATCTAAATTCTAAAATTCGTCTTAAATCCTTACTAATATTACAAATACGAAAGTAACTCTGTCTGTCTGTCTGTCGCATTTTCACACAAAAACTAATTACCGATTTAAATTAAATTTAGTACACAAATAGTCTAGACAATAAAAAGGGAGATAGGCTACTTTGAGATGCGAAAAATGGATTGTAGTGGGAGATGAAAAGATTATGGAAGTATCGTCATTTGTAATACTAGAAGCTTGAAACATATTTTTTAGACTGTTGTTTAAATATAAATAAAGATATCATTCAAATTTCTAAAAATTTATTCCTAAAAAATACGACATTCAAATTTGTTAAAATTTTACCCAAGGGGGTAAAATAAAATAGGGGATGAAAGTTTGTATTGAAATTCGTTAGTTTTAAATCTAATACTATAAAATCTCTTTGACCTGAAACAGAGAACTTATGCGTGCGTGCTATGGAATACTGAATCATCAATTTGTATCCAAAACATTTAATGACTTAATTTCCATAACAATATACGTCCAATTGGCTCCAATTTGTTCAAAGTTCAGAAAATAATGTTTACAAGCCTCTATCATATGAATTAACTTAAATTAGAGGCAATACGTGACTGTAATTTGTACTCACCAATTATTAGGCAGATTCATTATATAGTAACTAGCTGTTACCTGCGACTTTGTTCGCGTGGCCTTTAACTTCATTACATAGTATAAAACAAAGTCGCTGTCTGTTTCTATGTGTGTTTAAATCTTTAAAACTACGCAATGGATTTTAAAGCGGTTTTTTTAATAGATAAAGTGATTCAAGAGGAAGGTTTATATATATAATACATTTACACTCGGGCGAAGCAGGGTCACGTAGCTAACTAGCTACGCGACAGCAACTTTGTTTTATACTATGTAACTACATAGTATAAAACAAAGTCGCTGTCGCTGTCTGTCCGTCCCTAAGTATACTTACTTAAAACTTTAAAACTCGGCATTGGATTTTGAAGCGGTTTTTTTTTAAATAGATGTAGTGATTCAAGAAGAAGGTTTATATGTATAATACATGTGCGAAGCCGGGACGAGGAGCTATTTATTTTTATAAAATAAAAGTTTGACGGCCCCGATACTAGGTTAGCACTAGACCACTTCACTTCCGATGCGGGTAAAATCGATCATAATTAATTTAAATTACAAGTTTGAACATTATAAATGTTCTGTTGCCGAAGACTATAGACCAAAGAAAAATACAATTCGATTTTATTACAAAGAATTAGGAGTCATTTGTACTCCACGTATCTCTATGCAATGTATGGACGAAATGTTTTGGGCACCCTTTAGCTAAGCCAAATATAAAAAAAATTAAGTTTGAACATGATTATGATTCTATTCTCAAAGACTATAGACAAACAATATTAACATATTCTCAATTCGACCATAGACAAAAACCAAGGAGTACATATATGTATGTGAGTATTTCACACACATATATAGGGTAGAGTGTATAATTTTTTTTTATTCATTTAATGCAGTTTTTACGCATAATTTAGAAGAAAATATTAGCATTCAGCACTCTTTCTCTATACAAATAAGTTTGCGAAATTTCATACTCCTCCGTCCACCCCATTTTCGTAAAAATCGCTAAAAAATATATTTGCTTCATGTATTAGTACATATAATGATAAAATTTATATATGTTAGATAACGTATTAATAATATTTCCGTAGTACATATTTTATTATTTCTTAGATAACGTAGGTTTATAAATATTTTTGTAATACATATTTAATTTAAATTAGGACATTGTTATTTCTTAGATAACGTAGGCTTAGTAATGTTTTTGTAATACATATTTTATTTAAATTAGGACATTATTATTTATTAGATAACGTAGGCTTAGTAATGTTTTTGTAATACATATTTTATTTAAATTAGGACATTATTATTTATTAGATAACGTAGGCTTAGTAATGTTTTTGTAATACATATTTTATTTAAATTAGGACATTGTTATTTCTTAGATAACGTAGGCTTAGTAATGTTTTTGTAATACATATTTTATTTAAATTAGGACATTATTATTTATTAGATAACGTAGGCTTAGTAATGTTTTTGTAATACATATTTTATTTAAATTAGGACATTGTTATTTCTTAGATAACGTAGGCTTAGTAATGATTTTGTAATACATATTTTATTTAAATTAGGACATTATTATTTATTAGATAACGTAGGTTTAGTAATGTTTTTGTAATACATATTTTATTTAAATTAGGACATTATTATTTATTAGATAACGTAGGCTTAGTAATGTTTTTGTACTACATATTTTATTTAAATTAGGACATTGTTATTTCTTAGATAACGTAGGCTTAGTAATGTTTTTGTAATACATATTTTATTTAAATTAGGACATTATTATTTATTAGATAACGTAGGCTTAGTAATGTTTTTGTAATACATATTTTATTTAAATTAGGACATTGTTATTTCTTAGATAACGTAGGCTTAGTAATGTTTTTGTAATACATATTTTATTTAAATTAGGACATTATTATTTATTAGATAACGTAGGCTTAGTAATGTTTTTGTAATACATATTTTATTTAAATTAGGACATTATTATTTATTAGATAACGTAGGCTTAGTAATGTTTTTGTACTACATATTTTATTTAAATTAGGACATTGTTATTTCTAGACAACGTAGGCTTAGTAATGTTTTTGTAATACATATTTTATTTAAATTAGGACATTATTATTTATTAGATAACGTAGGCTTAGTAATGTTTTTGTAATACATATTTTGTTTAAATTAGGACATTATTATTTATTAGATAACGTAGGCTTAGTAATGTTTTTGTAATACATATTTTATTTAAATTAGGACATTATTATTTATTAGATAACGTAGGCTTAGTAATGTTTTTGTAATACATATTTTATTTAAATTAGGACATTATTATTTATTAGATAACGTAGGCTTAGTAATGTTTTTGTACTACATATTTTATTTAAATTAGGACATTGTTATTTCTAGACAACGTAGGCTTAGTAATGTTTTTGTAATACATATTTTATTTAAATTAGGACATTATTATTTATTAGATAACGTAGGCTTAGTAATGTTTTTGTAATACATATTTTATTTAAATTAGGACATTGTTATTTCTAGATAACGTAGGCTTAGTAATGCTTTTGTAATACATATTTTATTTAAATTAGGACATTGTTATTTCTAGATAACGTAGGCTTAGTAATGCTTTTGTAATACATATTTTATTTAAATTAGGACATTGATATTTCTAGATAACGTAGGCTTAGTAATGCTTTTGTAATACATATTTTATTTAAATTAGGACATTGTTATTTCTAGATAACGTAGGCTTAGTAATGCTTTTGTAATACATATTTTATTTAAATTAGGACATTGTTATTTCTAGATAACGTAGGCTTAGTAATGTTTTTGTAATACATATTTTATTTAAATTAGGACATTGTTATTTCTAGATAACGTAGGCTTAATATTGTTTTCGTAGTACATATTTTATTGGAATTAGGATATTATAATGTTCGTGACATGAACTCAATCTGTCAACGATTATGTATCGCTGTGTGCCGATAGAAATCTAGGTGTGGTTTTACAAACACGAACAAATTATAGATAAGACTGATTGACAATTATATTGAGTGTAATGCAACACGCGAACTGATGATTTCATTTCTATAATAACCAGTAATAAATAATATAATATTATGTTATGGGGTGGGAGCAGCAAGAAAGAAAGAAAGAAAGAAAAATATATTTATTTAGCGCATACAAAACATTCATACAATATTATCACTACATAGTATAAAAGAAAGTCGCTGTCGCTATCTGTCTGTCCTTATGTATGCTTAAATCTTTAAAACTACGCAAAGGGATTGTGAAGAGATTTTTTTAAATAAATAATTCAAGAGGAAGGTTTATATATATAATACATGTATACATGTAGCTAGTATTACCAAAAATCTAATTAATTATAATATTTTAAAAAATACAGCTGCGATCTAATTGGTTGGTACATACTGCGTAAATATTAAAAGTGATGCAAGTCTTGGCAGTCGTTGACTAAACCGTAGTTTATGGAATAAGTATGATAGTTGTTTTTTATGTATGATTCCAAAGAGCAATGATATATAAAGATTATTAATTTCTTTTTTTATTTATATGTACTTTTCTTATTTATATTTATTTTATTTATATTTATTTTATGTTGTTTAAACCGAACTGCACTGTCCACACAATATGGTGGTTCTATTTTTAAACTCAATGGGTAGGAACTGTTATGATCAAATAAGAACTTATATCTTGTACTCAAAAATAAACATGATTATATCAAACTTCTAGAACATACTTTTAATATCATAATTATAATTAGATTTAATCTTTACTATTAATTTATAAGCATTAAACATATTAATGAAATAAAAATACATTGTGTTGGTTATCTCAAAATGAATATTGAAATGATATTCCATAGTAGATCTATAGATCTCGAGATCTAGTCAACAATTTTAAATACGAAGTTTTACCCAATTGAAGTGTATGAAAGTTTTTATAGTGTAGGGGAGAAACGAGGTTGCGGCTCATCTGATGGTAAGTGATTACCGCCGCCCATGAGCACCCGCAACACCATGGGAGAAGAATTTCTTTTTAAGAAGGAATATGCTCTTTTCTTGTCGATTTCAATACCGTATCAAAATTACTTTTCTCTATACTAATAGAATATACGCGTAAGCTTAAAAATACTAAAATCTCCAAATGTGATCTTATTGAAATATTTGCACAATCAAATATAAGCTTTATTGCAATGACAATAAAAACTCATGACAGGTTCAAATCTCGTTTCACCATAGAGAGGATAGTGATTGAGTCAATTTGGGGAAGTCACGAACAATAAATGATTCGTGTCACTTAAAGTGAAATAGGTTCCAGGATAATTCCATGTTTTCTGTCTGTGCAATCATATTTAGGAAAAAATCAAATCATAAGTACCTACGTCATAGTCCAGTGGTTAACTATTACGACTTCTAAAAAACTAGGGCAGTGAGTTCGAAATTGAGTGATACAAAAAAATCTGGGCTAATTTATATTTTTGCCTCTCCGGTTATGGAAACGCTGTTAACAAAATAAATCATTCCGCGAATTCCGGACCCTGTGTAAATTCATGAAAATTAAATTGGAATAATTTATTATAATTTCGAATTCATGTAATGTATTTCCATTATATATTTTTTTTTATATAAATATAAATTAGAATATATGTATAATGTATAAAATATATACATCCTTGATCAACTATTGATAGTCAGATTTTAGTTGTTGAGCAAATTAATCATTGTCTAACAACTCATTCATATCCCTATGCCGCACATTTTTTTTATTGTTACGGTTTTAGGTATTTAAGTTAAATTAAGTTAAATTTAGCGTGTATTGTTTTTTTTATAACATTCTTGATCCTTCTTGTTTGTTATAATAATATCCGTGGACTGTATCTACTATTTGCAATGTTTAGTTGTTGAAGATTTTACATATTTTATTATTATTATTTAATTTTCTTTTTAACAATCCACACAGCGCCATCTAGTCTTGAGCTAAGCAGAACTTGTGTATATACTTGTGATACAAGACAACTGATATAAATACTTATCTAACTATAATACACTTTTAATCTATCTAGATATAGTTGGTATTTTTAAACTTAAATATTAAGGAGTAATTATGTTATTAACATATTGAATTGCATGGAACTTCTAAACAGGGTTTACTCAGCACAAATATTTGGTTTATCAATGCTCTTATCAAAGTTATAGTCTCAAAGTTATTAATAATTAAATTGTGGTTATTGGATGTAGTATTACGATGTTAGTAACAACATTATTAACCTAATTTGCAATTATGTTAAGTGAAATTCCTCAATAACTTAGTTTTGAGTATATCTAATAAATTATAACTACATTTGAGAACTCGTTGTGGCTTAGTTGTTTAGTACCACAAAAGAAACTCAAAAGTTCTTAGTTCGAATCTAGATAATATCAAAAACCTTTGTCTGTATGTTTGTTATATATATATATATATATAACAATTCAACGAGAGAATATCGATTGTAAAAATACGAATTACATTATTTTACACGAATACTTTATTACTGAAACAAAAATTGTATGGAGCAGCTTATTGTTCTCGGGGTCAATCACCAACGCGATAGACTGACCTTACAAAAACGGCTACACGGCAGTCCATTGTACAATGTTCTCGTACAACCAAAAACTGTATCAGATGGAGAAAAATTGCGAGAACCTCTATCGCTAAGGACAACGAAGAGATACCATCATGAAGCCACGACCACTCTCAAGAGTGAACGACTAAAGAAGAGACAACTACAATCATGGACATGACATCATCATGTGATAACCTAAGGATTCAGATCATTATCATTGACTAGCCTAGTCAATGATTATAAATAGTCATAGTTTAAAACAACAGGAGTCCTGCACTGTCAAGACTGTCTATATACCTAGTCCTGCCATAAATAATTATGGAATTTATTTGAAAATTCAAATGGGATAGATAGACTAAAAATCTAGATTCTTTTACAAATATAAACAGAATACAAGAGTTCACAAAC
Organism: Achroia grisella; assembly: GCF_030625045.1. Taxonomy (NCBI): domain Eukaryota; kingdom Metazoa; phylum Arthropoda; class Insecta; order Lepidoptera; family Pyralidae; genus Achroia; species Achroia grisella. The sequence goes on along the minus strand of NW_026712612.1, from coordinate 255,119 downwards.
TGAAAGGTCAGTGCACCGAAAGTGCATCCATTTGTCGGCAGTAAGCGTTAGGTATTATGTAGTTTTAGTGCTGAATGGAACGAAGTACGTTCGTACACGATTTCCAAACGCTTGGGAATGATGGCCAGAAATTTAAAGATTATGAACATAACCTGTACTCTTGCTTTGGTTATATGTATAAATACAATTGTACGATATCTTTATCTTATATATAAAATTCTCGTGTCACAGTTTTCGTTCCCATACTCCTCCGAAACGGCTTGATCGATTCTCATGAAATTTTGTGAGCGTATTGAGTAGGTCTGAGAATCGGCTAACATCTATTTTTCATCCCCCAAATGTTAGGGGTAGTCGACACCTATATTTTATTTTTTATTTTAAGGCAAAACAACGTTTGCCGGTACAGTTAGTATAGTATAAAATGAAGTCACTTCCGCTGTTTATTCGATTAGAGCAATTTTAGCAATAGATAGAGTGATTCAAGATATAGGTTTATATGTATGTATGTATAATACATGTACTGTATTTTGTTACATCAGGTGTTATTTTGTGGGAATTCATTTTCTGACTTAATTGATTTATATTATTTTGTTTAATTCCACTACTTGTAATTGATCAGTAATATAAAACATCTATTATGTTAAAATAGGCAAACTTGGTCACGGGTAACAGTGACAATAAAAATCAACGTTTTTCTGTATACACTCAATATGACTACGATGGACTAAAGGTTTGGTACATCACCTTATGGCCGTAGGTTTGATTCCTCTCATGCTATAAACATGAATAAGATTGTTTATTCTAGATGTTTTCTATTTATAATATATATGTATTTATAAAAAAGTATTTAAATATTTCTATAAATTGTTTAGTACCCATACTACCAGTTCTGTTTAGTTTGGGTTTAGATGGTGCTGTTTGAATTGTCCAAGTTAAAATAGATAAGAATGGAATCTTCGAGTGCCGCAGTGTTATATGAGTAAATACTTTTAATTATTATTACACTTACAAAAACAATAAAACAAATGGAATTGACATCAATAGAATTTAAGAACAAAATAAAATAATATTTCGAGCAACATCATTTTTACAATGTGACTGTATATCTGAATATCAATGTAAAATTATGACATTTACAATTAAGTGACTTTTAATTTGTTTTATAGATAAGTATATAATTTAATTTATTATTTTGAATAGTTAAAATTACTACTGACGTGTAACGAGATTTGTGACATTTGTGAATAAAATTATATTAAATATGAAATATATATTATATATGAAATATTATATTATAAATACCTAAGCACAAAATGTTGAATCTCTATCTACCTTTTATACTATACATCTAGTTATAGTTCAAGACGTGAAAGAACCATTAAATATAACGTTATCCCATAGCAACCATAATCTTTGTAGTTAACAATATAATTTGGAACACAATATTGGTATATACGCCACAATGGAAGTTATAACAACGTAGATAGTTGGTTATCAGACCCATGAGAATAATAGGCGGATAGGCTTATCTGGTCGACAAATATAAAATAAGCCATGCCGTACTACAGATATTATAGCACAATATTCACAGATTATATATTATATACAAGCTATATATATTATGTATGTATACACTTATATATATATGTATATAAGATAATATATCTTACATATAAAATTCTCGTGTCACAATGTTAGTTACCATTCTCCTCCGAAACGGCTTGACCGATTTTTATGAAGTTTTATACGCATATTCAGTAGATCTGAGAATCGTCTATCTACTTCATACCCTTAAGTTATAAGGGTTGTCCATCCCTAACATTTTTTGTTGCTTTTTCGACATAATAATTTATTTTCATACAATTCTAATTTTATAATAGCGATTTTAATTTATATTGCGTTTATTTTCATATTAATGCTAATATTATGTGTTGTATCGTAATGAAACGAGCTTTTCTCAATGATGGCTCTCGCATGAATGCTAAGGAATTCTATTTGGTTCGGGACTGGTGTCCATCGTGTGACAGGGAAACTCCGGGCAGTTCTTCTCTTCTTTTACAATAAAATACCAGAGTCTGTGCAAATCTGCCAGAAAAGAAGATTTAAATGTCAAACAAAACAGTTCCTTTGCAAAAAAGCTTACTATGAAATTGAAGAATTCGTTAACAATAATAATGTTTTTATAGAAAAACTTTAAATCTATAGCACTGACAATATTATCTAATTACACTAATAATGAGTTCGTAGCGATTTCTATGATCAACATAGATCATCGCATGCCTCTTACTTGTTATACTGTTATTATTTATATAAAAAAAAACATATATTAAAAAGAACAACACACAAGTTTCTTGCTCATTCTTCTTGTGATAGGTAGGTGAGTGGTAGAATCAAAATATGACTATTCAAAAGTGCTTGTAATGAGTTTATTTGAATAAAGATAATTTCTATTTCTATTTCTATTTCTACTAGTTCCTGTTACTTGTGATCTGGTTGTTTGTTTAAGGAACCCCTTGATGTACGTCAGTAATCACCTTCACCACTCGTATTTCTCCCCTGACTAGTTAAATCTCGTAAGAGTCTGCTTTATGCAGCTTTAGATACAGGTTTTTCGGACTACTCTAATGCTGTTGGCCGCACCTAGCCTTTACAGCTTCACTGGACGACAGGGGGCGAGTGCAGATGGCACTCCAAACCCGCGGAAGGACTTATGGAGCGGCTGAAGGTCAACTCCCGCCTGACGGATACTTATATACCGCCGGACTTTAGTCTGAGGGCACCACTAGGGGTTCGAACCTCGGCTCAAGCCGTTGTTACATCGATCCCCGTTGAATTGGACGGGGGGATCGATCGGAGGGGGGGACACCTAGTGTCTTGTAGTAGTAGGATAGTAGTAGTAGTAGAATATCTAGTATAGGACTTATTGCAATTCTAGACATATACAGAGCAAGAACATAAACGAAAGGAAATATTGAATACTTACTAAAGATTCGAACTAAAGGCAAATAGTAGTAAGCTCGTAGTAAATACATTCCGTTTTATTGATGTAAGGTGGCCTTAGGAAATTGACGCCAGACTTTTATAGCTCGTCGAGTAAAAACAGTGATAAAAAGAAGGTCGAGTGAGTGGAAATGTATGTAGGGTGCCTACTACATTGATACGTTATAGTTACAATTTGTAAATCTATTCGCAAATGGATTGGAAATGGATGGCTTACTGTGATATTTTCTTCTATTACATTTTATACATATATTTTAGCTTTTTTAGCTCGTCACGTCTTCGCGCCGATGCATTACATTTCTTTGAATTTCTCGCCTCGTTCTATAATATAACACCTATGTATTATATATATAAACCTTCCTCTTGAATCAGTCTATCTACTGCTTTCGGGTCACAAGTAACCTCGTTAAGCTCTGAAATACTCATATATTCATAATCTGGTGAAGAATAATCTGATATTAAAACATAAATGAATCAGAGAAATGGTGGTAGGCTCACTCTCTGTTACGTTGGATTGAAATATATCGATATGAATAAACTAAGTACCAACCCCGGCTTCGAACGGTTCACCCGTTTATTACATAATTTATTATATACATAACCTTTTAACCTTTCGTTTTCCTTGAATTACTCTATCTATTGCTGAAAACTGCATTAAAATTCGTTGCGTTATTTAAAAGATATGAACGAAGTTGTGATTTTGCTTTATACTTACTATTATATGTAAGTTATGTAAAAATTATAGCAACTTATACATATATGTACGTTGCTATTCAAGAGGCAGCTGAGACCACTTTATATTATATACTATGTACAGATTATATACAGCATTGTACATATACTATTCAAGAGTACTAAGATATCATGCCTCTTATCCTGTAATTTCACTTGCTAATCTGATAACTGAAACACAGCTCACATAGAAAGCTGCTTTATGCGGATGAATAACTGAGAGATATTTGACTGCAGGTATAAGTCCGAATGCAATTTTATAATATAGTTGGTGGGACTAGTCTACTCTAATTGTTATAGCTGAATTATTTGTTTTCTCAAGTAACTATTCTATTAATAATGAGTAACGATTTTCTTCACAAACCGAGGTTTCATTTGTACCTATTAATAGTAGACAAAGATTGGAATAATACCAAGCGAATAGAGAGTTTAAAAAATTGTATTTGGCTCCATACTTCGTGTAATGCAATCACAGCGTGTACAGGACTCCTTATATTCGGGCTGCTGGCTGGTACGACTATTCCTTATTTTTAAATATTTATATTTTATATCGGTTGCTATGGTTTTATTATTCCTTGTATTGCTCTTGCTTTCATATAGTTTGTTACGACATATCTTATATATAAAATTCTCGTGTCACTGTTTTTGTTTCCATACTCCTCTGAAACGGTTTGACCGATTTCATGAAATTTTGTGAGCGTATTGAGTAGGTCTGAGAATCGGCCAACATCTATTTTTCATCCCCCTAAATATTAGGGGTAGCCCACCCCTAATTTTTTTTTTTTATTTTAAGGCAAAACAACATTTGCCGGGACAGCTAGTATTTTTATAATATACTATTACTTCTTTAATTACCACCATCGTTGGCTGCATCGACCCCAGCGCCCTATACACAGTCCCACACACAGCGATTTAGTTCTCTTTGTCACCCCGCTGCATTTTAATATAACAAAAATATTTGACAACCGATTGGCACAAAAGGATAAAACACAATGAAAATTCATAAAAGATTCCAAATTCAAATGTTATAATTTGTATATAACTAACTTTCTCTCTTCTCTGAGTTCTCTTTTTTTCCATTTAACTCTCTTTAGTTCTGTGACTGTCAGACTATTTGGTATTGGTATTTTTAAGTTTATTGCTTATATATGTATATATAGTTATCATATTTGCATATATTTATGTTATATATTATTGTATCTCTTATGTATATATATTGTATATATTTTTTTTGATCTGTTTATATTTTGTTGCATTTTCTTTACGTTTATAATTTTGCACCGCCAACAACTATTCTCTGCACCACCTATGGTTGAGTGGTAGAAAATGCTGCATGGTGTTAAGTCCGCCAAAGGTACTGTACTATATATTTTATTGTGTGCATTAAAGTTAAATAAAATTAATAAATAAAATATATTTGTAATTGTAACCCAGTTAAATAACCTTATTGCTAGCGATGTACCACGCGGTCCTCCCGGAAATCATCATTTTAAATTCCTGGAAAAATTGCCACAATGGGCTAACTGACCTGATGTTATGCTCATCTTATCATCCTTCACTGGTGCCCCGCCAGTGAAATTGCTAACGGAAGTGGGTACACCATTCTATTATCCAAATATCTTGGGTCTGATCAGCTTTCAGGTCCCAGAAATTAATAAACGCGATCGTAAACATAGAATATTTGCTCTGCCCCGGTGCAGAACCTCAGGTGCTGATCATGCACCAATCCCAAGAGCACTTCGTCTGCTTAATGAGGTATCTGTAATTTGTCCACTGTACAGCCCCAGAGTTTCACAAAGCGGTAACAAATTTTGTGTAGTCACAATATTAGAATAGGTATTATTCTTGTCTAAATTATTATTGTTATTGTAATTTGTATAGTTGTTGTTTTCTATATATATATAAACACCTCTTTGGGCACTTTGTTGATCACGCCACAAGCGAAACACTTGCTGATTCCACCTTTTGCACTGAATAACTTGACCTCTATCGCGTATATCTCAGGCGGTATGGCAACGTCGCATTCTATTTTGCGATGCGGCCATATATATTCGTCGATAGTACGATATACTCGACACTTTTTTTACTAATAATTCGTGACTGAATGGCTCCGAACGGCTAAATTTTTGGTATACACAAAGACTTTTTGGCTCTGAATATATTCCAAAAATCAATTAATTATGTTGATCACTTTATATACTCGTCCTTACTGCGATACTTACTTTCATCCGAATATATATAGATACCGTAACGGTCTATCAATTATGACTGTATTAATTTACTAATGTAGATATTTTATATTCGCAATGCTCCATACATGCAAGCTCCAGCAACGGTGGAGGCAGGGTCCCCCCTGCACCGTACACCGCACCCCGCGCACACAAACAAATTAGATATTTTTTGAATACACAAAGACTTTTTGGCTCTGTATATATATTTCAAAAATCAGTTAATTGTGTTGATCACTTTATATACTGGTCCTTACTGCGATACTTATTTTAATCCGAATATATATAGATACCGTAACGGTCTATCAATTATGAATTTACTAATCTAGATATTTTATATTCGCAATGCTCCATACATGCAAGCTCCAGCAACGGTGGAGGCAGGGGGAGCACCGTACACCGCACCCCGCGCACATAAACAAATTAGAATAAATTAAATTCATAAGATTATTTATATATTTCGACTGCCTCGGTGGTCACACCGCTTTACATCCGATGGTCGCGGGTTCGATTTCTCGCACGATGCAAACATTTGTACTCATCGGTCATCGATTGTTTTCATCGGTCTGGGTGTTTTATATGTATATTATATATGTATTTACAAAATAAAAATATCTATTTATATCAGTTCAGTATCAGTCTGTGTTAATTGTCCAGGGTTATTTATTATATTTTTATAAACGGTTATCTTTTTCCATCGCACCGCTCGCTATCGACAGTGAATTCATAGAAATGTCACTCTAAAAACAAAAATAGTTTTGTGTTTTGTATTTCAAATACTAAATGCAAAATAGGTATTTTCAAAATACTTTTTAAAAATTAAGTACCTTTTGAATTTTTGTCCAAACCTCAGATATTTTATTTATTTTAGGTATATCAATCATTACATAGTAATATAAAAACAAAGTCGCTGTCGCATCTAACAGTACATAAACAAAGAAAGAAGACTTTGGCTCTGATACCGTAACGGCCTATGAATTATGAATTTATTATACCTAATCTAGATATTTTATATTCGCAATGCTACGTACATTGTAATATCCGCCTCCATTCATTGTAACGGTGGAGGGACTAAATAGTTGAATAAAACTGAATAAGCAGTTGCTCCACTCTATAGGTACTGCGTCGTCGTCGTATGCTGTTCATTTTTTCACTCGTTTTGGCGCCAAGAGAGGGTCACATAGTCGTGGTCAAGTTAAGAACTTATAATTTAATTTTGATAACAATAGATACAAGTAAAAAGTAGGTATTATATTAATGTACGTAAGTACTGTACTTAAAAATATTTATTCTTTACTGTATGTACATTTGAAAAACTTAACACTTAAGGACTTGTACATATACACGTACATACTGCCATTTTCTCTTAAAGACATCCAGAGAAGCACTATTTATCAAATACGCGGGGTGCACCGACCTTTGACCTTATAACACCTGATTCGCGCGTAACGATTGACATTGCTACTTTTTGGTACTTTATAGTGGATATGTCACTATAAAATATTATTATTTCTTTAGATTATGACATAATAACATAGTTTACATGATTTTAAGGGAAACTTACGATAAAAAAAAATCCCGTAAAATGTAAAAGATAAAAAATGGTTATTGTTGGTTATCCTTAAGAGATAGACATATACCATCAGGGACTTTTTTGTTGACCTTATTTTGATACATCTCAAAGCACTAGACAACACGCATTTTCATTAAACAGTATTGTATTTTTTTATTTCTTTAACTTTAATGCACAAAAAAATTTGTACATGTGGCGGACTTAATATTTTGCCGCGTTATTTACCAGGCAACCATGAGTGGTGCAGCGAAAGATTATTGGCGGTGCACTAATATAAATAAGAAATGTCAAAAAAAGATTTATAAAGATAATAAAGATAAGCAAAATATACATTTCTATAAAAAAATAACAATATACATACATAAATATATATGTAAATATAACCCATAAATGTATAAATAAATACATAATGATCCGATAATCAAATTATAAGTACAGTCTCAAATTGAAAGTAAGAAAATCAGAAAATATAGAGAGAACTATATGGATATAACAGAAAGATGTGAAAAAAGGAGAAGGACAGTAAAAAAGTTACAAATTTAAATAATGTTCCCGCAATTTCTGTTTAAATGAATTTATTACATTATTATATATATTAGGCATACGACTAGCCTTATGACTGTTACTTTTTTTTTAATCTATACATCTATACATGTAAATAAAATTGGAGTGTCTGTTTGTAATATTGAAATAACCGTTTTTTACTACTTGCATATGAATATAAATACGGTACATACACCAAAATAACATATTTTACAAGTTTTGTCTGTCTGTCTGTCTGTTTGTTCCGGCTAATCTCTGAAATAGCTGGACCGATTTTGACGGGACTTTTTTTTTGGCAAGTAGCTGATGTAATAAGGAGTAACTTACGCTACTGTTATTTTAGAAAAATAAAATAAAATTTCACGCGGACGAAGTCGCTGGGGCCAGCTAGTCTATAGATATACCGAGATTTAATGTTTAAGTTGCTATTATGTTGTTGACAAAATTTTACTGTAATGTTACTATTACGTTATCCTACACAATTTGTATTATTTTGGATGAATAAATAAATAAATAAATAATAATCTATACATCTATACATTTAATAAAAATTGGAGTGTCTGTTTGTAATATAGAAAAAACCGTTTTTTACTACATGCATATGAATATATATAAGGTACATATACCAAAATAACAATTTTTATAATTTTTGTCTGTCTGTCTGTCGGTGTTCCGGCTAATCTCTGAAATGGCTGGACCGATTTTGACGGTACTTTTTTTGGCAGGTAGCTGATTTATAAGTAGTAACTTAGGCTACTTTTATTTTAGAAAAATAAAGTTAATTCCACGCGGACGAAGTCGCGGGGACAGCTTGTTTTTAATAAAAACTGTTTATTTGATAAAAAAACATCTTTTTTGTGGTACTTGAGAATGTTGAAGCCTGTTGTTTGTAATATTGAAATAACCGTTTTTTACTACTTGCATATGAATATAAATACGGTACATACACCAAAATAACATATTTTACAATTTTTGTCTGTCTGTCTGTTTGTTCCGGCTAATCTCTGAAATGGCTGGACCGATTTTGACGGGACTTTTTTTTGGCAGGTAGCTGATGTAATAAGGAGTAACTTAGGCTACTTTTATTTTAGAAAAATAAAGTTAAAAACCACGTGGACGAAGTCGCGGGAACAGCTAGTGTATAATATATTAGAGATACCTACGTGTTTTTTTATTGATGACTAGCTGTACACGGGATTTCGTCCGTGTTGAATTTAACTTTATTTTTCTAAAATATAAGAAGTTAAATTCCACGCGGACGAAGTCGGGTGTACAGCTAGTTGTCGGTAGTCTAGCGATTTAGCTAGCACACTGCTTTGATTCCTGCTTGGTGGTCGAGGGTTCGATTCCTCGCACGCTGCAAACATTTGTATTCATGAGTATGATTGTTTGTAACGGTCTGGGTGTTTTCTATGTATAGATAATATATATGTATTTACGAAAAAAAATCTTTGTATTTATATCAGTACCCATAACATAATCTTCAGCTAGCTTAACTTGGGTCTAGATGAAGCTGTGTGAATTGTCCTGAGATTACTATTATTACTATAATAAATCTTTTCAAATCAGCCGATGTTTATTTTTGCCATAATACGTGCTGTTACCATGTGATAATATTACGTACGTACTTATTAAACTATTAACTTATTATTAAATTGTTTGTAACGGTCTGGGTGTTTTCTATGTATAGATAATATATATGTATTTACGAAAAAAATCTTTGTATTTATATCAGTACCCATAACATAATCTTCAGCTAGCTTAACTTGGGTCTAGATGAAGCTGTATGAATTGTCCTGAGATTACTATTATTATTAATTGGTACACAGGTAAACTACTAACTAGGCCATATTGGTGTTGTTTGTTATGGTGAAAAAACTAGTAGGTATATATATAAGTTACACGTACAATTTCAAAGACTTATTTCTTGAAAACTACTGGCTATTCTGAAATAAAACTTTAGTGTTTGTATATGTAATGTTTGCATATAAAATATGATTAAAGGTTACTAGTGTATTTACACTTTTACTGAACAAACAGAGTTGTTTAATACTGAAAATATTGTGTGGAAGGCATCAATTACTTTCAGTGCATGTATAGCCTTTCTCTTTTCCTAATTATTATTATTATTAAGTTTAAAGTGGTTGAATTTTACGTAAGGGGTTTTTATACATTATTTCTAATGTACCATTTATTTTAAGTTTTTTAAACTCTATTCATCGAGACCTATCTAATGAGTCCAAACACGATATTTCTGCTGTAAGTTTTCGAAGAGTATGTTCATCATCTGATAATACTGGTGCCAGCATGAAGTCAAGGTTAACAGATAACTAATTACTTTTATTTCGTCAAAATCTTTAGATTACGTATAATAAATTCATAATATCGCTACCTATTCAAATCAAAACAAGTATTAGGTACTTCATGTACTAGTATATAAATTCATCAACACACAAGTAAATGATTTTTAAATATATTCAGAGCCAAAAAATCTTTGTGCATTTAAAAAAAATGCCGATACGGATTCACTATTACAGGAAATTGTTGAAAAAATGTATATCGAGTATAAGTATCTACTACTATCGACGAATACATTTGGCAACAACGCATGGTCTCGGCCGGAACGGCAACATCGCATATTAGAATACAAAGATAGTGATAGAAAGAGAGAGACAGTGGATCAGCAATATCTACGGATCGTGGCTGGATCAACTAAGTGTGCAAGTGTATATAAATATATATATATATATACATTTGTCTTTAATTCAAAGGAAATATAAATAATGAACGCATCACATTTAAAACAGTATAAATAGTTAATAATTTAATAATAAGTTAATAGTTTAATAAGTACGTACGTAATATTATCACATGGTAACAGCACGTATTATGGCAAAAATAAACATCGGCTGATTTGAAAAGATTTATTTTAGTAATAATAGTAATCTCAGGACAATTCACACAGCTTCATCTAGACCAAAGTTAAGCTAGCTGAAGATTATGTTATGGGTACTGATATAAATACAAAGATTTTTTTTCGTAAATACATATATATTATCTATACATAGAAAACACCCAGACCGTTACAAACAATCATACTCATGAATACAAATGTTTGCAGCGTGCGAGGAATCGAACCCTCGACCACCAAGCAGGAATCAAAGCAGTGTGCTAGCTAAATCGCTAGACTACCGACAACTAGCTGTACACGCGACTTCGTCCGCGTGGAATTTAACTTCTTATATTTTAGAAAAATAAAGTTAAATTCAACACGGACGAAATCCCGTGTACAGCTAGTCATCAATAAAAAAACACGTAGGTATCTCTAATATATTATACACTAGCTGTTCCCGCGACTTCGTCCACGTGGTTTTTAACTTTATTTTTCTAAAATAAAAGTAGCCTAAGTTACTCCTTATTACATCAGCTACCTGCCAAAAAAAGTCCCGTCAAAATCAGTCCAGCCATTTCAGAGATTAGCCGGAACAAACAGACAGACAGACAAAAATTGTAAAATATGTTATTTTGGTGTATGTACCGTATTTATATTCATATGCAAGTAGTAAAAAACGGTTATTTCAATATTACAAACAACAGGCTTCAACATTCTCAAGTACCACAAAAAAGATGTTTTTATTAAAAACAAGCTGTTCCCGCGACTTCGTCCGCGTGGAATTTAACTTTATTTTTCTAAAATAAAAGTAACCTAAGTTACTCCTTATAAATCAGCTACCTGCCAAAAAAAAGTACCGTCAAAATCGGTCCAGCCATTTCAGAGATTAGCCGGAACAAACAGACAGACAGACAGACAGACTAAAATTATAAAAATAGTTATTTTGGTATATGTACCTTATATATATTCATATGCATGTAGTAAAAAACGGTTTTTTCAATATTACAAACAGACACTCCAATTTTTATTAAATGTATAGATGTATAGATTATTATTTATTTATTTATTTATTTATTCATCCAAAATAATACAAATTGTGTAGGATAACGTAATAGTAACATTACAGTAAAATTTTGTCAATAACATAATAGCAACAGGCGACGCCGTGATAAACTATTACTTCAAAATCGGGCCCCGCGCTCTGCGCACCTCATGCACCCCGATAGTTTTACGTGTCGCCGATCGACCGCCAGCGCTCGCTCGCTCTCCCCGTACCACGATATCACGAACACGCGTCCGTGTCGCAATGTAACGCGTGAATCAAGTAGACGAAGCTTCGGTCCCCAATTGAACAAAACTATTACGGAGTCTTCCTGTTTGTTTATATAATTTATATTTATGAAGGCACATTGATATTTTAGAATTTACAATACAGTGGAACTAACTACGATACGAATTAATTATAAAGATTCTTAAAGTAAAGAATTAAATAGAAATATTGAGGCAGAGTTACATATTCCCGTGATTATAATTAACGTAAACTAGTGCTTTTATTACTATCTTTGAAAGAAACACCAAAAAATAATCTTTGTGTTTTTCGTATATATTGTAATTGGTAATAAAGACGTTTATTTGTTTGCCAACGACATTTTTTTGAAACAGCTAGATATTTTAATGTATACTACATTAACGTACTTACGTTAAATGAAATGTGAAAATATACGAAGGTTAGTTACTTTATAAAAGAGACAGTAAGTCTGCGTTTCTGTGAATGATAGGTATATCAATTAAAAAATCTATATATATTATATATTTGATACAATAAACCTAAATTTAGTAATAATGTATGTGACTTTAATTTTATTTATTTGATACGCGTAGTGGACATTATTTCTTTATGTTTTAGAAAGTATACTTTTAAAAATACGTAAGTAATTTAACATTCTATGTAAGTAAAGTACGTAAAGATATAGATTTTATGACAAAATAGTAAAACTTTTACAGTAATTTATAAATTATTATAATAAATATTAAGTTTTAATTACATGTAAAAAGGACTTGAACAATTACAACCTAATCATAAAAGATCTATTAACTTCATACAAATGAAATTATTGAATAATTATAGGTTTGAACATGATTATTTATATTTTTATGCATAATTTAAATAAAAAAATATGACTATTCTGCAAACCTTCTCTATATAAACTATAAGTACGCGAAATTTCATATTCATCCGTCCGCGCTGTTTTTCGTAAAAAGGATACAAAGTTATTACTTCACGTATTAATACATACGTTTTAATAAATTTATATAATACTTTTCATTATTTCACTTTTTTATTTATTTATTTCCTTGGACCTACCAAGGAATCTTAATTTTACGGCAAAACAATAAGGGAGATGGATAGTGGACATGTTTGCCATGAGTGAGCGAGACAGATATGACGCCACTTTTATCAAAGTCAACAAAAGTAAGTAAAATAATTAAAATAAAGAAAAATCTTAACCTAGTTTAGGTTTATTTAAATAAGGATAATATTGAGGAAGAAAAGTTTGAACTCGTTGTACGTGAAACGGATGCATTTCGGGTCTTTGTAAAATACGATGTGCTGTGCTATTACAATAAGAAAGAACGGGAAAAAGAAAAAAAAAAAAAAAAGAAGAAAAGTATTTTCGTTTGTGTACAAACGAAAATACTTTGGTCATCTGCGACCTTTTGCAACACTTCTTCCTAATAAGGAAAGCGAGTTCTACCTCCAGCCCGTATTTGATTCGTGAAATGGCCGCCCTCCGTGAGTGCGGCCGGTACATATTAGCAGTGATCTGGATAGCGCTCTAAATTTGGATATCTTTCACGATAAAGCCTAGCGGCAGCAATTGCATTGCATCTGCATTCCTCATAAATGAGGTGCTTGTTCGCAATTTTTTGTGAAGTAAATAACAAGGATACCAACACAAAAGTCCAATTCCAAAAGAGACAACCCAAAGTTGTCGGTATGGAATCAACAAGTTCAATTCACAAAAATCCAAGTCCAAAAAGAGAAGCCAACAACAGCGAATACGGAAAGACGCGCAGTAGGCTGAGCTGAAGCTGAAACAGAATGAGCAAAATGTACTAACTGGTGTCAGACTGGTAGCGTAACCATTTCCTTGGTATGGCGACTGTATCTGTTTCATTCGCGCGCGTTTAAACGACGCATCTCCGTCTCACTGCTTGGCACATCTGTCTCCCTCGCTCACGACAACATGTCCACTACCCATTTCTTATTTTGCCGTAAAATTAAGAACCTACTACTATAAGCTTGTGTGAATAAGAAACATTTGAACGGAGTAAAATGGGTTAGCAAAAATCGGGTTACTTGAGGTTTTTTTCTCGTTTTTTTTAGTATGAAACTAACAAGTATTGTACATTTACAATCCTGATTAAATGTCCGAACTTTTAATGGCCCTTGCCAAGGCACTTTAGTACATTTTTTTTAAAAGAGGGCCTTTCAAACTCGACAATTTATGAAAATTTTAAATATAGTTTAACAAATAGTCTTAATTCTAACAAACTTGGGGCAATTGTGTCATTATTTTTTACTGTGATTCTAGAAATGTTATTTGGCTTTATGGTTCCAAAGTTTAAATGAACAAAAATAATAAAAATTAAGCACAATGACCGAATAATGGTTATAGTTTGACCAAATTTCTAAGTTTTTCTTTAATGCCCCTAATTTTCAAACTGCATGAAATAGATTTTTTTCTGATTTTTCTCATGATGGTTACAATCAATTCTCTCACTGCTTGAAATTGAGTTCTGGGACAGCCTGTATAGTATAATCGAAGCCAAATATTTCACCATTACTTTGTTTTGCTTTCCATAGCTACAAAGACAAGTGCTTACCTAGACTTACTACAGATAAAAAGTACTTATCGGGGAAAATAAAGTTGAAAATATGTCACAATTTTTTATGTGATACTCCAACATATAGTCGGACAGACAACAATGATTAATTAAATAATATTTTTGTGAAATTATTGACAATCAATAAGTTTTTTGATTACACTAAATATGTAGTAACATTGAGAAAAAAATATTTATTTGATATTTTGGATTCAGTATTATATATTATTAGTATTAGTACGTATAACATTTATTCGTATAAGTAAATAAAATAGTGTAAAAAATGTAAAAAGGGTAACTAAATGATTACATTACTTGAAATAGTAAAAGAATTAAGTTACAGCAATATTTAATTTTTGTATAAATTCATAGACGACTCCACGATTTTACTTAGTTATAATGAGTCAGTCGATTTTTTTGTCTTTGGGTGTAGGGTTGTCACTTCGCCAATCCTAATAACCGGACAGACCATCCAGTTTGGCGGGACATATTGGTAAAAAGGCCGGATACCCTACATTATTGAGGGTTTTGTGTCTCAATATCATGTAAATATTTATTACAAATAAATTACATTACATTACAAATAATTTTGTTAATTATTATTAATAAGTGTTACTTTAGGTGCGATCCGTCAAAACATTTAAAATTAAATTGGCCCGTTGATAAAAAAGGTTGCTCACCCCTGTCCTAGATAAACAGTTATCAACATTTTAAAATTCTTCTTAACGTCTAATGAAAGGTAATTGCATAAATAAATATTATTTACCTGTACCTGTTACTTCAGCAACTAACGAAATAAAAAAACATCTAAGCAAAACAAAACTTCTTGAGTTAAGAAATAAAAAATAAAATTAGTTTTACAATAAAATAATGTAAAAGCCTACCAAACGGCGTACAAGACTATTTATTTTAGCCAGATGCCAAAAAAGTCCCGTCAAAATCAGTGCAACCATTTCAGAGATTAGCTGGAACAAACAGACAGACAGACAGACAGACAAAATTGGTAAAAAATGTTATTTTGGTGTATGTAACGTATTTATATTTGTATGCATGTAGTAAAAAACTGTTATTTCAATATTACCAACAAACACTCCAATTTTATTTATATGTATAGATAATGGGAGTGCCCCATTTTTATTTATAAATAACTACGAAATCAAAATAATGTAAAATTTGTTTATATTTTCTTAACCATTTCTTTACATTAATACTAAAAGTTTTTTATCATTTTTAACAATTAATCGTCACTACTTTACAAATTATGACTTAGTATTACATTCGTAATATGTACAATAAATCATTACTAACTGTATTAACGAAAATACAGTAATTGTTAAATGTAAAATTAGTAACTGTCACCCGCACCATATTATAGCGTACGCTATAATATGGTGCGGGTGTATGACGAAATAATTTACGATTTGATAGCGCGCGTACTCAGGCGAGCTATCCGCGCTAAGCACAGGTCCGACGTTGGCAGGGGCCGGGGACTGACTGACTTGCTCTAACTCTCATACAAAACAACTTGTGAGCAAGAGATTTTTATGCGGAAAAACAGTTTATCTTGTTTAAAATAAAAACTATTGGTTATTATATACATCTGAATTGTACTATTTATGTGGGTATTTAGTATAGTGTATATTGGAAAATTCGAGTCTTAAAACAGTCCCGTTTTCTTATACGAATCAAACATATATTTTATAAGACCAATCTTTGAGATTTTTTTCTCTGCTACAAAAGTTAATCAATCATGTAACGAGAACTGTTAATATGATGTCAAAGATCTGAAAAATGAAATACCTAAATATCAGCCCCGAATGATTTGTAATTGCTGAGAAAAGTTAAGGTATCTGAGGTCCATATTTGCAATGCGTCGCCTTATATCTATAGACTAGCTGGCCCCAGCGACTTCGTCCGCGTGAAATTTTATTTTATTTTTCTAAAATAACAGTAGCGTAAGTTACTCCTTATTACATCGGCTACTTGCCAAAAAAAGTCCCGTCAAAATCGGTCCAGCTATTTCAGAGATTAGCCGGAACAAACAGACAGACAGACAGACTGTACTATGCTATACTATGTATTGATTGATATACCTAAAATAAATATAATATCTGAGGTTTGAACAAAAACTCAAAGGGTAATTTATTTTGAAAAAGTATTTTGAAAATACCTATTTTGCTTTTAGTGTTATAGTACTTTAACTGTTATGTTTTAAGTAACAATGTTTAATTATAATTAATACTACTGCACCAACACTCCGATCGTGCGAAAAATTTGCTGTTTCATTATTTTTTAGTTCAATTAGTGTTCTACCTAAGTTCTGGGCTAAGGGGGGGGGGAGAGTCATGACGCCCCCATGACTCCCATGACCTCCATGACGCTCCCCCCTGGATCCGCCGTTGCGTCTTCTCTTTATTCGCTCAGTAACGTTGTTACAAAAGAAAAGATTCCCATCCAAAAAATAACAAGTATTGAGGTTTGATCTGGAGTCACGTTACTCCAGACTGATTTCTATAAATATTTAGATTAGGTAGACTATTATTT
This sequence comes from Achroia grisella, assembly GCF_030625045.1. Taxonomy (NCBI): domain Eukaryota; kingdom Metazoa; phylum Arthropoda; class Insecta; order Lepidoptera; family Pyralidae; genus Achroia; species Achroia grisella. The sequence goes on along the minus strand of NW_026712612.1, from coordinate 237,718 downwards.
TTGAAATACTAGCTAGACATTATTAAGTTACTGTAGCCATAATGTAGTAGCCCAAACGTGCCAATGAGGAAGCCCTTGGCAAATGCTGCACCCTGATTGGCCCGTTTGAATTGGATCAAGAACTGCTCGTATGCCAAAAAGGTGGATTTGTATAAAATCGTGTATAAATCGCTTAATTATTATTATTACTCGTCGTGACAGTTGTGGCTCAAAACGGATCAACATTTATATATGGTCATCTGGCATTAGATCAACAAAAGGCCTCCGGATCAACAAGTGAAAAAGGATCAACAAAAAACTACCTATACGGCACGTCTGAGCCACAAAGTGCCCAAGGGGATATTTATATATATATATACATATATATATATATATATATATATATAGAAAAAAGCTATTGTTATTATAATTATTATTACTATTAATCTATGTATTGCGTAAGTTTAATCCTTGATGAGTGCATTGGTATTATACTGGAATACTCACCGAGAGCATGTAAATAAATAAATAAATTATCATCTATTAGATGCATATTGTATTATCACAATTTCTGTTAAACCTTATATAAATTATTATAAAAAAGGTATGAAATGCTGCGTTGTATTGTATGTTTACTTAACAAACATACCCAATTTTTGTGTTCGCGATCAAAGCAATTGTTCGGGCAAGCGCACCACTCAGCTCAACATTGTATCGAATAAAGTTTCCCTTTGCAGATTTATTACCTATTATATTCATAAAAATCAAAAGATTGAGCAACCCGAATGCTTATATACTTATGTATTACTATAGGTACTTTATTTTTTACCTATCACTAGTTAACTGATGAATGAATATCGTGGTCTGGACATATAATACGTAAGAATGAAGATAATATTTTAATATTTACATCCGCTGTTTAGTATTCATAATACAAGTCCTGCTAAGTTTAGAACTAGATGGCGCTGTGAATTATCCAGGGTTATATTATAAAAGTGGCGCTGGTGTCGGAGAAGTTGAGAGTAATCGTCTGTCGTGGTATGGACAGGTAATGTGTAGGAATGAAGATAATATTTTAAGGAAGGTATTACATATGAATGTGAATTGTTATAAGAGCAGAGAAAGACCGAAAAACACATGGTTGGACTGTGTGAAAGATGATATGGTAAGAACGGAAGTAAATATCGAGATGACTGCGAACAGGGATGAGTGGTAGAGAAAAACATATTACGCCGACCACAAATAAATGGGGTAAGGAAGAAGCAGATGCTGACGAGTTAACTGATGAATAGAAACCACTACTGACGATATATTTGATATATCATAAGAATCTGTAATAGACCTACATGAATGAAGATATTTAGATTTATTAGAAGGAGTGAACTTTTCTGCGAAAATTGTAAATGTAAAGTTGTACATTTGTTTGAAGAGAGAACCGGAATGTTTAACATAGTGACCACCTGATGGAAAGTGGCAACAGATACCTATGTAGTCGGTGTCTGTAACATACATATAATAATAATACTATCTTAGGACAGAATTGTCCTGAGATATTGTTATGATTATATGCATGTTGTTATGTGTACTTAACACAGCGGCATCTAGTCGCAAACCTAGCACAGCTCATGTTGTGGGTAGTAGATAACCGATATGCATATAATATATGTATTATTTATTGTAAATAACTACATAATATACATAGAAAATACACATATCGATACAAACAGTCATACTCATGGATGCAAATGTGTCTACCATGCGAGGAATCGAACTAGCGAGCATTGGAAGTATGGCGGTGTGCTAAACCATTAGACCACCGAGGCCGTCCAATGCACAGGAATTTATTAGTAGAGTTAATGTGAAGAATTACAGCCACCAGTTATTTTTAAAGCCTGAAGCGTAACGATAATTCTCATTATAATAATGAGAATTCCCATTCATCCGGTATCCATATTCTCGTCGGTATATGAGATAAATAATAAAAAAGAAATAGTAATTATCACTCAAAACTTGATTTCCATGTTTGTTCGCATTCTTTGTCATTCTTGACAACACAATTGTTATGACTACCGAATATCTTCACTACCATATCTGACCCTGTAATTATAGGACAGTTTGCAAAACCACTAACTGAAGAATTACATCAGATTTAAATCCTAAAGTACATAGGTATATGACTTTGTACAAAGTCACTCTCTGTTAAACATACAGAGTGACATCTACACCTTAACAGAACCCATTTCAAATGCGTACCTTTCAGTCGTTCCGGATTGAAAACTGTCACCTTCAACAGTAAATTAACGGACGGTCTCTATAATTAATTGCTTAATTAGATCAAGTACAGACCCTCAGACACTTCTACCTTGATAATTATACCCGGTTTTGAATCTGAACGTTCATTTTGTTCTTCAATTTTAAAGAACATTTGTATAAAATTTTCGCAGCGTTTGCGTTATATGTCGATTTTACGGAACAATTACCCATTTTACAGTATACATTTCTATCTTGGGCATTATAATTTGGAATTACATATTTACATTTTTTTTTGCGATAGTACTGATTAACACTATCACACAATCGTGGTATGTGATCACTTCATAACATGATGTCCGTGATGGTTCATGTATTCGTGTATGGCTTTAATACAATATGTATATCATGCCATATATGTAATTAAATGTCCACTGCATAATAATATATTATATTCTCATCTCAGAGAAGAGAATAAAAATTCAAATAATATAAAACATTTTCTTTACTAAAAAGCTTATTATAAAATTGAATAATTTATAATATTATTTATATTATTAACCGTTTACAACCTAGTCGAAACGTCGAGATAGGTAAATATCTTTATTTGCCATAAAATTATTCGTGTTAAGACCCGGTTAATAATTTAAATAATATTATAAATTATTCAATTTCATAATAAGCTTTTTTGTAGAGAAAATGTTTTATATTATTTAAATAAAGGTATTTACCTCTCTTGACGTTTACAACCTAGTCCAAACGTCGAGATAGGTAAATACCTTTATTTGCCATAAAATTATTCGTGTTAAGACCCGGTTAATAATTTAAATAATGTATATTAAACACGAAAGTTTAAAATTAACTAATTTATAATAATAATAATAATATAATACAATCATAATAAATGAGAATCATGTCTTTGTAGAAAAAATTAACTTAAAATTCACAGCGCTGATAATGTTTTCTGATTGAACAAAGATTGATGCGTAGCGGTTTCTATGTTGATTGACATATGTCTAATATTTGTTAAAGTAAATGTCGTTAAAATAACATGTTTATAAAAGAGCAACACAGAAGTGCTCATTCTTCTTGTGATGAGTCAGAAATATGTGACTATCAAAAAGTTATTATATTAATTTTATTTGAATATAGATTATTTCTATTTCATCAAAAAGTGCAATGGTAAATTTAAGACTAGTTGATCAGTAGACATCATGTAGATCACCCTTAAGTAACGACGAAGTACGACCAACTTAAGCGATCCTTGTGACAGTACATAAATTTAATCCACATAAATTTACTCGATAATTTTTATTTCATTTCCAATATCTGCTTGATTGAATATACTAATTAATAGGCGCGGTGCCGGAGATCAATTACATCTATTAATTATAATCCTGTCATTTGGAAATCTTCTGTCCGTTTGTTTCAATTGAAAAAATAATATTTATAAAACGAAGATCTTGCGTATCAATAACAACTTAAATATTATAGACCAGACCCTAACGACTTTTATAACACAATCGATGGTTCCTACCTTCCGTCGTCAAAGATGCTCGAAAACGGAGATGTTAAGTAGATTTTTCGGCGTTGCCCGTTGGAAATACAGCCTATGTTACAGGCAGCTAATGTGAAAGAATTTTTAAAATCGTTCAAGTCGTTTTTCAGTTTATTCATTAAAAACAAATGAACATACAATAAATATACCTATGAAGTGTTAATTATTATACTGCAGATACTAAGTAGTAGGTAGAGTAACTGTCATGTATCGGGTTTTTGTATATTTTTTAGTTGTTTGTATAACGAAATACCAACTCTACCATTAGCTGTTTATAGCTCTTAGAAACATTTAAATATCTTTTGAAGTTATCTATTTGAATGAAAGAAATACACAAAGAAATATTTATATTATACTAGCACCTATTTATATGTTGCTAACGGGATTAAATTAACCTGTTAACGATGTTACAATCATCGGAGAAACAGTTGGAAATAATAAAAATACACAACACAACTCAAGACCTGTCAGAGAAGTTTTATCCAGACTTCTCTGAAAGGTCTTGAGTTTTGGGTAACGACTAGAGTAAGAAGCTCTTAAATAATACATATTTTCGTTACATAAAATAGATAAGTGCTGATATATGTAAATCGAATTACATATATCTATATATCTATCTATATCTTTGTGTGTTACAATAGTATATATACTCGCGGCTTCATAATAAGATATCCCCTCGAGCTAAAGCGGTTTTATGATTACAGTATGCATTTACAAAAAGGTACGTATACTTTATACAAAGGTTGCTCAATGCCTTTGAGAGATTTCTTTGAGCCGAGTTATTTAGATGTTACTTCTCTTTGGTACATTTAACAGATCAATAATGCTTTGTGCATTATTTTAAATTACAACAAAAATCTGCAACAAATATATTAAAATTTAGCTACTCGTGGCGACTTATCGAGTATATATTATTCATATAAACCTTCCTCTTGAATCACTCTATCTATTGCTGAAAACTGCAACAAATTCCGTTGAGTAATTTAAAAGATCTATGCGAACAAACAGCGGTAACGACTTCATTTTAAACTATGTAAAGATTACGATCTGTAACATATATTAAGATCTCAATAATATTACAAATGTGAAAATTTGGATGGATGTTTGTTACTCTTTCACGCAAAAACTATTAAACGGATTTTGATGAAACTTTACAGTAATATAGCTTATGCATAATAATAGCATATAGGCATTTCTTAATGAAATGTTTATATTAAACTTTAACGTGAGTGAAACCACGGATACAGTTAGTTTATATAATATATTACATATATTAACGTTTTGTTGGATTTGAACAAAATTAAAAGAATACTCATAAAACTTAATACAAAAAGAGGTATTATAGCTAATACCTTCTAGATATTAATAGATTGTCACATGTCACATGGTGTATACCACTAATAACACTAATACCCAGCTAATATTATACTCCTAAACTTGCGGTTTTATTTGTGGTATTTAAACAAACAGCTGCTAAACATCTGTCACATATCAAATGCCACTATTAAAACGAATAGTGTCATATTATATACTATTAAAGTTATGTTTTAATTTTTGTGAATTGAAAACGCTACTTATGACGCAAAGTCATTAGAAAAATATTGAACAGATAATAAATTTATAATATTAAGGAATTGTACATAGTGATTATTTGCTTACTGACATCACTCAATACTGTATTTGTACTTTATCTGTGTGAGGGCGCCACCTGCGCTTTTTACTTACTATCTGTCATTCTCTTGTAAAATTCTGTAGTTCTGCAAAATTTTATTGTACTCGAAAGTTATTTATAATATTAGAAGTCTTATTCAACTGTTTAATGTTTAATATCCCAAACCAATAAAACAGAATCATAAAAATCGATAATTAGACAAGGTATATCAAAATATTGAAACGAAATGAGAATTTATTTTTATTTGATACTAGCTGTGGCCGGTTTCAGCTGCGTGCAATTTATAGCCTATATATTATTCTGATGCATCACCTATAGTATAAGTTTCATTAAAATTCATTCAGTAGATTTGGCGTGATAGAGTAACAAACATCCATTCATACTGACAAACTTTCGCGTTTATAATATTAATAAGATATTGAACGCTTAATAATTAATTGGATTAACTAAAACAATCGCTTGAAAATGAATATAAGTGTAAATTTTTTAAAAGTGTTATTTTGTTCAGTTGTTTTAGTTTATTCGTGTAGTATGTTGAATGATATGACATGTCTCATTTACACTCGTCAGTCAATAAACTTCCTCTGAACCACTTACGGTTTACGTTTATATTAGTGCATCATTATTATTAGTGCACCGCCAAAAATCCAAGAATCTTTCTCGATGCACCATTCTCCGTTAACTAATACATAATGTCATAACACAGAATAAATATTTTGAATAGCATAGAAATCATTTTTTCAAAGAAACCTAACTTAAGAACTTTTTTTTTAATTCTACCGCTCATTCTGAAATTTGTCTCATCACAAGAAGGATAAGTAAGAAACTTGTCTGTTGCTCTTTTAAACAATCCTTGTAAGTTCACATTTTACAAGTCGAAACGTGTAAATACATTTATTTATTCAGTGTAATTTATGAATTTCTATATTTAAGTGTATATTTAAAATATATATTATATTTATATAACATAAATTATATATGTACATAGATTTTGTTTAGTTAATTATATATTATAATATCACAAATTTTTACCATCACTGCCCTACAACGCTTTCTAGTTCTACCTAAAGGTTAGCTGGTAACGAATGGCATTTAACTTGCCTCTTGTACACTCTTTAAAGTGCAATAAAGTATAAAAAAAATTACGCAAGGTATTAAGTCCTCCATATGTATACTTTATTTATGCGCATTGAACTTAAATAAATAAATAAAATTCGATATAAAACGTCGATGCCTCTATACCGCAGACAAAAAACAACCTAATCTTTTTCAGTGATCTAAACTTTCCCCCAACTATTCATTGTGTTGATCAGAGAAAATCGTTTAGAAGTTCTGCGAAATGTAATTCGCCAACAACTCGCCTTGATTCGATTAAAAAATACCTCAACTAATTTCTACGCTCGAATTACTATGTTGAGTGTAAGTTATAAACTTGAAGCGTTCGTATATATTATTTGTATGGTAATGGTAATGGGAAACTCTAGCATTGTGTAAACTATAGAAACCAGTTATTGACATACCTAAAATATATTCAGTTCTGTATTGCGCTTCATATATAGAATGAAGATTAAGAAACTATATGTTATGATAATATAATATATGAGGATAATAATTGATACTACGAACTACAAACTTTATAGCTTTTTAAGTGATTGCACAAATGGCAAACAAGTAGTCCCCAGATTACGTATCGACACCAAATCGTTTGATTTCTTAAAAAAATTGGTTAATATTCATCGCTTATATATATATTGTATATACAGACGAACAGCATAACGGACACGTGTGGTTTCTGTACATGTCGGAGTACTGAGGTATCATACTTTCATATACTGTAAATTCATTGCCTTATTGCCTTCAGCTAATAAAATAGGTGAGACAGAGATGCCCATGCTGACATCTTTGGTTTAAAGGTCTAGGTGTGTAAAGTTGTAAATTTCCTGGAAAAAAAACTTGTATTCACATTTCCGCTTCAACTTGTAAATTACGCCACAGTCTGCGGTCTCCGTGATGCTTACACGCGCATCCCCACGTTTCACCCAATTAGGGCGCGCCATCCCTCGATATCCAACAAATGAGGTTAATCTTTTATTGACTCTATAAATCTACTGCGTTAATTAACTACATTTTATAATAAAACGATTTAAATTGTAATCATGTTTGTACAGGACAATTACCTGAATATTTAGATTATGTGCGAACCTGGTCAATATTCGTTTTTCTTGTTGGAGAATTAAACGCAAGCTATGAATATATTCTGTACTACTGATACCCACGACTTCGTGCAAGTGGACGAAAATATCTAAATATTTCATTCATTCATTCATTGATTCATCATAATTAAAGGGCCTCGCTCTTGTTGGTGGAGCTCTTGCCGATTTCCGCGATCTTCCATTATGCTTTTTACACATTGACACGACACGACTCTAATTTTGTTCTTAATTTGCTTTATTTGATGTAGTTTTGCCTTGGTCTTCTCGTTCCTCTCTTTCCCTCTATTTTTCTCTCAATAATAATTTTTATAAATTCATCGTACCGTATCAAGTGTCTTAACATTTTCCCCTTAATTATATAGCAACATTTATTATTTTATTAATAAACTATGTAATAAGTAGTTGGTACAAAATATTTCAAATTTATTGTCTGTACTATTTGTCTTCCTTATTATTGACTCTCAAACACATACCACTGTTCTAACTCGCCGTTCACAGCTTAACGCCCGCAAGACGTCAGCAGTATGTGCTAGAGACGACATTATGCTTCCTTCTCTTTACCACATATATTACAAAATCTCATCATCCTATGTAGTCAATATGTTGACCAATATTTAGCTAGAATGTTCTAGTTAAAATTTTAATATGATTCGTCTAATCATTATTCCATGTTACTAATACTTGGATATTATAAAAAGTCATCTGTACTTCATTTTATACTATAAAGTCTGGATGAGTAGGTACAACCAGCATGCACGCAGCATCCGTTTTCAACAACGTAATTTCCTCTTAATATATTTAAAATTAATTTTCCGAGTCAATAAGTAATTATTAAATTCATTATATATTGGCAATGACTGACACTGTTTATGACGTTGCTTTTAAATTTTAACATTGACATGATTCAGTAATCTAATATAAAAAAAATCGTGTATTTGTTTATATAAAATTTTTGTCGTTTATTTAGCAGGTTTGAGAATAAGTCGAAAGTTATTTTTTATACCAGAAATAATTTATATGGAAAAACTATTCTTCCTGGGTCAGCTAGTTACTATATAATAATAATAATAGCGCTGACATATAATAATAACACTTAGCAGCATTATTTCAATTTCTTATTCTTCATTTATACATAATAACAATTAGGTATGCAACAGACTCTTATTATATGTCAAAGCTACCATCAGATCTGAATTCGAGCTAAAAGAAACTCACAAGAAACTCAGTCCTTTTTATGTCTAAAAATTTAGCTAAAAAAAAATGTTATTATGCACAAGCTCATTTGAAAGCTATGCATTACTTTTTTTTTTGAGAAATAAAAAGTATTTTGTCTGTCTAATCAGTGACCGTAACCCAATACATATATAAAAAAAAATGATGTATCTATAATAGTTCTGAATACAAAATAATCCTAGAATAACAAATATTACCATAGGTTTATTGGATTAACTATATCCATTTCCCTTATAATCCCATGGATATAACAATAATTAAAGGACATACGCCCACTGGCTAATAGAAACGTGTACAGGAAAATCTATTGAAATCTTTGTTTAGGACTTATGAAGATATCAGATTCTAATAATATACGAATAAAGCCTAAGAATACAATTGTCATGTCATTTCTCTTATCTATCATTCTCATCTCATCTATGTATTCTTTACTCTGTCTATTTATTTGCCTTTATTCTATGTTTATAATTATTCTGCGCAATTTGATTGTTGAAAATTTGTTTTGCTTATTAATGATCTGCTCCAGTTTTTTCGAAATATAAATGATGAAAAAAATAAGAATATAAAAAAACTTACATGCACCCGTGCATGTAAGTTTTTTTTATATTCTCGAATTTTCTGTACTATATTATGTATTATACAAATAAACCTTCCTCCTGAGTTCTATGTATTGCTGGATGCATTAAAATTCTACGAGTAATTTCAAAGATCTAAGCGTGCAAACAGCGGCGGCGCTTTTTTTTATATAATACTAGCTACTCCCCCGGCTTCGCACGTGTGTATTATACATATAAACCTTCCTCTAGAATCATTCTATCTATCATAAATACCGCTTCAAAATCCGTTGCGTAAGTTTAAAGATTTAAGCATACATAGGGACGGACAGACACCGACAGCGACTTTATATTAATGATGTAATGAAGTACAAAGATGAATAACTTCACGACTGTCATCATGGATTGGGTAGATAGGGACGTTTTTAAGTAATGATGTTGTGGTAAAAGTAACTTGATATGTCCACATTTCGCGGTATTTATGAAATCACAAAATGGAAGAAGTCGAGCCTACCCCCGTCTATAGCAATAATTTCGTTTGTTATTGATGTTTCCATCATAATTGTTTTTGGTGTCATTCAGAATTGAATTCACGATCATTAAATTTAAGTGGGCTTATCAACCACTGAGTCAATGGTATTTTCGAATAATAAGAGTTGTTATTGTTTGTGTATTTATATTTGATCCTAATAAATTAGTGCTAGTCGGTAGTTTGTATTCACATGTATCGACTTGAAAATGTGAACTTACAAGCATTAAAAGAGCAACACAAGTGTCTTGCTCGTTCTTCTTGTGAGGAACAACTTTCAAAATTAGCGGTAGATTAAAAAAAATGTTTTAGCTATAGAAAAGTACTTAAATTAAGTTTATTTAAGTAAAGTATTTTGTGTTCTATTCTGTTTTTATGGTTTACATTTTTATTTTCTACCGGTCGGAATAATAATTTTGTTTTTGTGGTTCTCATATAGATCTCTACCAATTCGGCTAACTCAGGAGACCATCACCGAATAGTGGACGAGAAAAATAAATTAGGGCCGTGCCCTTATTTCATTAATTGGGGCCGGCGCGGTGTTTTCTTTGCCCCGTCTATTTATTGGCCATCATACTGTCTACACTTTTCTTCTCCGCAACTAACAACGGCCGAGTTTTCGTAATTCAACATCCATTCATCCCATTCCACTTTGGTATTTATAACATATAAATACCAAAGTGTAATCTGTCTGGCTGTTACATTTTCCCAATTAAATAGATAATTTTAATGAATAGATGTTCGTCGACCTCGGTGGTTTAGCGATCTTACGACCGATGGTAGCGGGTTCGATTCCTCGCACGGCACAAACATTTGTATTTATGAGTATGATTGTTTGTATCGGTCTGGGTGATTTCTATGTATAATATGTATGTATTTACAAAAAAAATATCTATGTATATTTATCAGAAAATATATATATATATATATATATATATAAATAAATGATGTGATAGGAAATTGTTTAACTAAATAAAAAAATTGTAAGGCACAACTAGCTTTTATTACTAGCTACTCGCCCCGGCTTCGCACGGCTGTACATGTATTATATATATAAATCTTCCTCTTGAATCACTCTATCTATTAAAAAAAACTGCTTCAAAATCCGTTGCGTAGATTTATGCATACATAGGGACAAATAGACAATAAAGATCACCTCTATAATAAGAATAATATAATATCTCTGAAAACATTACATCGCTATCTAATCCCAAGCTAAGCAGAGCTTGTGTTATAAGTACTAGAAAACAAATACAAATACCTACATATTATGTATGTTAAATACATAAATAAATAGAAAACACTCAGACCGATACAAATAATGCTAAATACAAATGTTTGTACCGTGTGAGGAATTGAACCCGCTCTTTGTAACCCCTATTTTTTAATAACAATTTTAATTTATATGATAAAACAATGTTTGCGGGGAAAGCTAGTAATAATATAAGTATAGATGTCACGGAACTAATTGGGCCAGCCTTTCATCAAACTGATGTTGAAAATTTAAAAACAGAGTCGTTATATACGACTATCAGTGGCCATTTGAGACGTGAAACCGAATAATTTATAGCCGACTATAAAAGTAGATTTATTGAAGCATGAACGTAGCTCGCTAGGATCTGTTAATAGTACAATAAAATGATTTTAGGTCATTGCCAATCAGTGTCGATGTACCTGAATTTTTAAAATACAAATTTTCGACAATATTTTATTATTTCTAGAATAACAATTTACAGTATCTTGATTAACTACATATGTATGTAGTTAATCAGAACACGTTTACAATATCCTTATTAACTACATATATAGTTAAGTAGGATACTGTAAAAGTGTTATGATGAAAAAAATATCAACTGAATTGAAGTAATTCAGTCGTCGCTATAGAAACAGCTATAGTAAAACAACATTTTTTATTAGGTTATTGCGGTCATCAAAAATGACTTGATGGACATAATTTATCATCATGTATGTAATCGACAATTACCACGATAAGCTGTAATTCATTCCATTTATATACTTCATCAAGTAGATTATTTGAGTTACTCTAGAAATAACTACATTTTTGAAAAATAACTCTGTAATGATTTATTTGGCAGATGACCTTATATGACGTTAGTTGTTCAGACAAGGTTAATTGTTCATTTTATATTTTAAATATGTTATACATATACACTACTTAAATGCTATGTAATATTTAAAGATGGAAACTAACTAAAAAATATGATAACATTAAAAATTGTACCAGTGGAGTTTCTTGTCAGTTCTTTACAACTAAAGTTGTTAGCGGGACTGAACGCCGCGACATAGATACTGATAAAAAGTGTGACGTGTACAAGTAGTTTGATCTTTAGACGTCTTGAGACCTCCTTATATGAATAAATGATTGGGAGTATTAGTCTGACAAATAAAAAACTATTTATTGGTTATATTACTGAGCTAAATAAATAGCCAAACTGTCATAGTTCCTACTATAACGAGATTATTCGACCCTTTTCCCAGTAAATATTTATGAATATTATTGGAGAAGTTTATTAATCACTTTTTCAGCTGCTTTTCCTTATTAATCTGTATTTCCACTTCTGATCTTTTATTACTGATAAGAGTAAAGCCAGCTGTGTTAAGCTTTAAACGTGAAGATATAGAAGTGAAATTAATGAACCGAGATATTCTAAGAATTTGCAAGGTATAATGTGTGCCGAAATAGGTACATAAATCAGGTTGTGTCTATAGTATTATCATATCTATAACAATTTAATTTTAATTCTAGTTTCTGCTTGTGAGGACTGGTCTGTTCAGGTTACAAACATTGATTAGACTTTTTGATTTTGCAATAGCATATACTGTCACTCTATTCTCCCAAATTTGAATTTATAATGAATCTGTATTATTGTAAACATGTACAACTTTCATTTGAAAAGATTACGAGGTTCTTGTCAGTTCTTCTCATATCGAAATCATTCCGAACTGATATATCATAAGAGTCTGTAATAGACCTACATGAATAAAGATATTTTGAATTTGAATTTGAAGAACATAGAGTCATAGACTAAGTCAAAATCAATTAGGCTAATTTAAACATACCATAACGCTAAGTTATATCATCCATATGAACAGTCGATAATGATATAGAATACCCTATCTGAAATTATAGCCGTAAGGATATACTGTTAGCTATAATATTATAGATACTAGCTTTACTTTCATAAGATCCGTTACAGTTAGAGCTGACGGCTGCCATTGTAATACAATACGTATAGCATTTACAATAGAGTTTGACGCGTAGATCTAAAAGACATTTGAGCCCTGAGCTGAACAAAGCTATTGAACTCAATAATATATTGCACCAAGATTTTACAAATAAATACTCGTAAGCATTTATTAAAACACACTAGTAATACAACGGAATAAAATGTGGTAAGAACATTCTTCATAACGTCAGGTTACAAACAAAAACGAAACGCATCATAATTGGCAATTGGTTTAGTAGATACAGTGTCACAGACACGTCAAATTCTAATATTTTAACAGAAGACATTTATGGTCTATTCTCAAAATATAGTTTGCTACATATTTTAGATATAATAATATATATATATCCAAATAAATAAAGGTATATGAGATTCTTTTCCTGTACAAGTTTTATCAAGACGGCCACGGTGATTTAGCGGATTAGCACACCGTCTTACTTCCGACGGCTGTGGGTTCGATTGCTCGCACGATATTTGTTCATGAATATGATTGTTCATCGCTTTGAGTGTTTTTTATGTATACTATATATGTATTTACAAAAAAATATCACTTATCTATATCAGTAGTCTAGTACCAACCACATAAGCTTTGCTTAGCTTGGGGCTACATGGTGCTGTATGAATTCTCCGTGGTTTTTATTATTATTTATTTCAACCAAATACATAACATAATACAAGATTTTCTAGTCCTGGATAAGTATTAATTTATATTCATTAAAACCCCACATAGTGTTTTAGGTTAGTTACTAGAATTACAAACGGTTTATTATTATACAAAAATTTTAATCCATTTCAAAGGCTGTTTATGCGTACTGTCACTGTATAATAGCATCATAATATCATTGTACAATAAAGGTGAATATGACTTTGTAACTAAAACCAGTAATGAAGTGGAATTTGTATATTACATTTGTGATAAAAACGGAAATAGTATTCTGAAACCTTTATTTAATAGAAAACATAGTACTTCAAAAATTCAAAATTCAAAATATCTTTATTCATGTAGGTCTATTACAGACTCTTATGATATGCCAAATCTACCGTCAGTTCGGAATGATTTCGAGATGAGGACTAACAAGAAACTCAGCTCGTATTTTTTTTTAAAGTTGTAGATATTTACATTAATACAATTTCATTTAAATTCATATTTGGGAGAATAGTGTGACCACCAGCATATACTATTGAAAAAAAATCAAAAAATCTAATCAGTGATCGCAACCTGAACAGATCAGTCCCCACAAGCAGCACTCGTTCACGAGTATGACGGATACGACGACGACGACTACGACTTCAGGTTATAAGCATTAATTTTAATTGTATTATTCTTATATTTTCGGTAATCCTTACTAATACATATGTGCACGACGCACCTTCTTATACCTTTATTATATTTCTTTATATATATGTATTTAAAATCCATTTTTCTATTGTTCCATATTTATCGTCAATTTTTAAAATATTTTTACCATTAACAACCGCAGTTTCTCTTAATACTAAAATTAAAATACCAAAAATACAGTCCTTAGGAAACCTGACTCATTAAAAACATATTATAAATGCGAAAGAGCAACTGCTTGTTTATCTGATTAAAATGATTGACGACCTCAGTGGTTTAGCGCTTTAGTATGCCGCTTTAATTCCGATGGTCGCAGATTCGATTACACGAGACAAATATTTGTATTCATGAGTATGATTGTTTTATGTCTGGGTATTTTCTATGTATAATATGTATGTATTTACGAAAAGACATACAATCTGTAAGAGTTATCTAGTACTTATAACACAAGCTTAGCTAACTTGGGTCTAGATAGCGCTGTGTAAATTGTATAATACAAAACAAATTAAGAAATATCATGATCTCTTCTTAATATAAATACGCCTCTTATTCTAAATTGATAAGCAACTTAAAACAACCATAGGCGTATTTATATTAACAAGGAAAAAATTCGTAATTTAAGAAATATTTTAGGAGAAATATTTGCTATATTTTCTTAATATTACGAAAACATAACGATAATTTCAGTTAAATTGATTGCGTAACGTAAGCATGTAACTCTTATTTTCATAAAATTTTATACCTTTTAAGGTATTCTTCAGTATTTGTCTAACATTTTCTCAACACGAGGTACGCTCTACTATACCTATACCTCTCGCATCTCAATCTACCTACGCAGCCCACTGTTGCTAATTGACAAACTTTATCCAATCATCTTTCTTTCCGTTGAAATCTGGTTATGAAATTTTAGGTAGTGCTGTACATTTTGAAGTTTCTTTTGTCAATTATGATACTGATTCAGATATATAATTTTATATATGTACATGTATATCGTTATGTTTTAATTAGGCAGACGAATTAACAACTGGTCAAGATCGCTGGAAAGCGTTGGATGTGAGCACCGCAGGATCGATCGTCGTGAAGATTTTTGGGGGAAGCCTTTGTTCAGCAGGGGACGTGTTCCGGACTGAAATGATGATTAACTAAAAAGGACCTACAGCTCTTTAGTTAAATCACAATATTGATTTGAATCCTTTTTGTACTGTTCTTTTTCTCTTTCCTTAAACGCAATAAATGGAATTAATACTTTACATAATAGTATATTTGAATCTAAATATTTCAATCCAATACAGTCAATATACTTACATCCACGTTCTGATTGTGTTTTCGTTTTATTTACTATTTAACAGAGATATAGTTTGAAATATAAATTTGGCAATCACAAAAAGAAATGTATTTAACATTTCTTTTTGTGTTGCCAAATATGAATGCCAAATTAACCTTAAGGATAATAAACTACTATTATACATGAAAGAAACAAAAGTGTAAGAGGACCGGATTGTTAGTATGTGGGCTGGACTAATTAGTAGTGACGTAACTTAGAGTAGATAAGTCCTTGTAAATTCACTATGATTAACTGACCTGCCTTCATTCTCATCCTATCAGCCTCCACTGGTGCTAGATAACATATACCGTTATCGCAGGCCGTGTACCGTACCATTATCGTTAATTATAGAAACACAATATACCTAGTGTAATATATAAGTACTAGCTAACTCGGTAAACGTGTTTTGCTATATAAGTTTAAGTACTAATGTCGTTATTAAAATATAGGAGTTGATGGTAGAAGGGTGATAATTCAGAGTTATATGTGTTTTTAATGGCGAATCATAAAAATATAGAAAAAGTTTTTTAGGGGCATAAAAAATATAACAATATATTATCATATCTAATGAGTTTACATATAAAATGTCATCAAAATCAGTTAAGCAGTTTCGGAGATGTATGGCAACCAACACTCTGACATGAGAACTATATATACAACTAGCTACTCACCCCGGTTTCGCGCGGGTGTACATGTATTATACATATAAATAATCCTCTTGAATCACTCTATCTATTGCTAAAAACAGCATTAAAATCTATTTAAAAGATCTAAACAAACAGACAGCGAAAACGATTTCAAAATCACAGTATTTTTATTCATGTAGGGCTATTATAGACTCTTAGGAGTCAACCGAAATCAACCGTTTACCGTTCGAAGTGATTTCGAGATGAGAATAAGTGACAATAAACTCAGCTCGTATTCTTTTCAAATAAATGTTGTACATGTTTACAATATATATATATAATTTCATTTAATACTATGTACAGAGATGTAAAGATATAAAAGATATCACATCTAGAAAAGATAAGGCGTGTAGTATGAGCGTATGTATGGATATGAATACGGATATAATTAAGCCCAAATTTTAACACTTGGTTAAAGTAATAAAATATATGTTCGCAGCCGCGTTTCATCACAGATATATGTGTATTATACATATAAACCATGCTCTTGAACTATATATTGCTAAAAATGCACTAAAATCCGCTGCATAGTCTAAAAGATCTAATCGAACAAACAGAGGAAGCCATTTCCTTTTATACTATGCAAAGGTTTCACGTCTATAAAAGACAAGACATGTAGTATGAGCGTATGTACGGATATGAATACGGATATAATTAAGCCCAAATTTTAACACTCGGTTAAAGTAATAAAATATATGTTCGCAGCCGCGTCTCATGATTAATTATCAAAGTTTATGAATGTCGGCGCGTATCACTGTCGCTGTTGGTAATTATTTCTGGGGTGACAATCTTCTTAAGATTGTAACGAGCATATTCCGAGGTCAAACCCGTCATTTCGATTAATTATACGATTATAAACGAGGAGAATAATAAAGTATCTAAAATAAATAATATAATAGATTCAACAAATTCGGATATTCATTTGGATAAATATGAGGAATAAGTAAGTAAGGTGGTTCTTAATATGAAAGTAGATGGATATAAATAGAGAGGATCTCCCAAAATAAAAGATGGACGAAATGTGTGAAAGATGATATCGATAAAAGAAAATCAAAGTGATGAAGATAAATATATATGCAATAGTTATGAAGTTGAAGTCTACTATGGCTGAGTGCAATGATAGCGTGGTCTACTCATCCGTTATACTCGTAAATGGGCGCTAAATGTAGGGACAGACTTATTCGGATTACAACTGCTGATTAAGTTATTTATTCATAACAAAAATATACAATACACACTACGTACATAATTTATTTAGAAATAGAAGAACACAAGAAGTAATAGATAATAAGTATAATTCAAAATAAATAAGAAACAGTAAAATTAAGGTTCTTTTTTTTATATTTTATATATATTTTTTTGTTTTTTTTTATATAACTTTTGTATATTAGTTTGCATGCCGTATTCGCCTATAAATCACATTGTACTGTACATTTAGACCATAACCCATTAGATGCAATAAAATTAATTATATGTTTATAATAATTGTTGGTGTTCCTAAATAAGATAATAAAAAAAACCTGAATCCATATTTTTGTAATCATGTAAGAGATAATTTGATAAGAGTTTGATCTGAGTTTCTTATGAGTTCTTCTACGAACTCTGCATTCCGAACTAGCGGGAGATTTGACTCTATATGAGTGTCTGTAATAGAGATATGTACAGGAATAAGGTATTTAAATTTGACGTCGTCTAAATCATAGACTGTCTCCAAAAGTTATAGAGCTCGGCCATTTTTTTCGTCGACAACACGCTACGTTCACAATTTATTTCATAAATTTAAACGAACTAAAAAAGATTCGATATCTTGATAGCTTCATTTAAATTTACTGCTACTATACTAAGGTATGTTAGCTGTAAATTGACGGTACAAACGAAACCTTTAGATCTCATAAAAAGTCCCTAACAAATATTTGCTCACAGAACGCCTGCTAATAGCCCCATTTCTATGGCAAGCGGCTGTAACAAATGCCCATTCGTTCGATTGCCATTGAGAACGTGGCTTTTACTCGATTTTAACGAGTTAAATTATACGGAAATATCACTAGACCGGTATTAGTAAATGTATTATGGTGTAAATAAATGGGATATGATAGGATTATAGTATAAAAAGTAATAAAAATAAATAAAATAATTTCATAACTTTGTATATAGAAATAGAATAGAAAATCATTTATTCAAATAAACTTACATTGAAGCACGTTTGAATATACATCACATTTTTTTTATCTACCGCTCATTCGGAAAGCTGTCTCATCACAAGAAGAACGGGCAACTAACTTGCGTGTTGCTCTTTTAAATAATTTTATTATTACTTTACATTTTAAGTTGGACTGTGTGAATACTAATTAGCACTAATTCAATTAAATATAGAAATAGAAATAATCTTTATTCAAATAAACTCATTACAAGCACTTTTGAATAGTCATATTTTAATTCTACCACTCATTCGGAACGCAGATTCATCAAAAGAAGAATGAGCAAGAAACTTGTCTGTTGCTCTTTTGAATAGGTGTTTTTTTATATATAAATAATTACAGTATAACAAGTCAAAGTATAACAAGTTCTAATTAAATTTATCAGTATTATTCTATTATAAATGAACTCTGTGTTTGTATACATAATTTAAAATTATAGATTTTATAATTTAAATCATATAAATGTTTGCTCTGTAATTTTAATTAATATATAAATATAATCCTGGTTCTGCCCATAATTTATTCAATTATTAATTATGAATTATCCGTACGTACAGCTTATTGATAATACATAATCTACTATACATTTTTTTAGCTATTATATTATATCACTAAATAAATTAGTTAGTCTGTCCTAAAGATTAGTGTGATAAAATAATGACAAAGTGAGTGCAGAGAAGGATATTAATATATATTATAAACGTGTATATAATCAGCATGTCAAACAAATTCCTTCTATATGTGCATCTCTTTATGTAAACATATATATTTTACAAATAAAGAATCTTGAATCGTGTATTAGTAAAATAATATTTAATTAATTTAAAAACATTGGAAGATATAATAAATTATTAATTTGTTAATAATAAATTGAAATAAAGAACGAAATTATTAATTTATTTTCGAATATTGTTTACAAGATTAAATTGATATTGCTTCGAATTTATAAACTACATAATATTGGCAAGTGCTTAAAAATATATATATAAATATCAAAGATATGACATTCGCAGTCTAGCGGTTTAGCACACCGCCTAAATTCTGACGGTCACGTGTTCGATTTCTCAGATGATACAAACAACATACATGGGTATGATAATTTATGCAGATCTGGGCATTTAATGCATATTTTTTTTTTATTTTATTTAGTATCACCAACAATTGTTACAATTATACAATTAATTTAATTACATGTGATGGGTTATGGTCTTATTGTACAATCATTTAAAGGCGAACACAGCATGCATACATATATTACGTATGTATTTACAAAATAATGTACGTACTATTTCTTATTGTTCAGTATCTATGGAATAAGCTAGGTGTAATATAGAACTAGGTAGCGATGTGTGATTTGTCTTATTTTAGTTCTATTCTTTAATTGTTTTTTAAATCGTTTGTTATTAACATTAAAGCAAGCACTTCAAAACTATTACATATACATAAATCAATTATATATGTTGGTATATACATATATGTTCGAGCTGTTAGGTTGTATTGTGTTAATCTAAAATTTGGCACACATATATATATGTCAGATGACAATGGAGTATTTGTACTGAATCCCTGGGAACTTTGTGATAAAACAATATTATCATTTTCACCACAATATCTTATTATTCATACAATCTTATATCGGAAACGACATCTCAACGACCTTGTTTTATTATTATAACAATTAAACATAGTGAATTGATAAATAAAAATAAAAACATTGTGTGAGATAAAAATAAAAATGAATAAATAAATAAAACGGAATTTTCCCCTCGCAACGATTTTACAATTTTATATTAAGTAAACAAGACAAAGTTACGTATTTTTAGATCTAGTCATAATCGTGTAAAAAGAGCGGAGGCTTCGATCTATCCGTAAAAGGAATTGCTTATGAACTGCGTAGTCACTGAATGATACAAATTCTGTATACACAAAGATGTAATAGCAAACAGAAATCATAGCACGAATTACCATATTATTTTTTTATACTATCAGTAGATGCCTTGAAGCATGTCTAGACATGTTTTATTTATTGCGAGGTCGGAAAAAAGGGTTCACTGAAAGTACCCTAAATAAAGATACAAAATAAATTATAATTTGAATATGTAGTTCGACATAGAATAACTATTAATAAAATAATCGTAGGTTTAATGTGAAAGGTTGTCTAGAGATCTAAACTGTTCTTTCTATAATAAACTTTAATACGAGATTTAGATCACGCAACCGTAATTATAACACCTTCTATCTTCAGATTTACTCAAATAATACTTCATATTATAACCCAAAAGTTCGAATGTGTCGTCGATACAATGAAATTTTTGTCTCGAATAGAAATATAGATGTTTTTCATTTAACACTGGTCCAGTTCCGGAGACAATAAAATTTCCACCGTAAAGAGACAAATTATATTTAATATTGTACCAATTTTTTTTTCTTTAAATAAAATAAAATTCTGTTAACATGATAATTCATTGCATCACGTAGTTATATATTATTTTCTGTTTAGTTTACTTTTCTTTATATATCCTTATCTAGCGTATATTGAATGCCTCTATATAATTTAGCTTTTAGGCATACATAGTGTTGGATTACAATCCAGTCTTGTACAGAACTACACGCTCCTAATTATATTATTATATTGATTGTAATCTGTTTTGTATGCTAATAAATAAATAAATAAACACTGATTTTCAACTAAAACCCATGTGAGGGTAGGTATATGATAATGATTAAAAAAAAGTGTGCAATCGCCAATCCTTCTTCCCACAAATTGAAGTCGCTTATTTTCCATTTTACTCTCATAAAAAGAACCCCATTTAATCATTAATTATCCTTTTTTATACAACAGTAATTACAAACATTCCACCTGATGGTGAGCAGTAAACGTCAATAATAATACATGAACAGTATCACGATCATCACGTTATCGTCTGGTGTCACTCATGCATTAAACTTAGTTTGAATGAACTTCTGCCGAGGTTTTCTCTAGAGGCATAGAGTTTTACAAAAGCATATTAAGGTTTCTTAGAGGTCGATACCCACACGTGACACCCCTAGTGTGTAGGTGTCCAGGTTAGGCCGTATGCTTGATTGCCATTATTGAAAAAAAAAACATACCAAAAGATTGTAATGCCTCCATATCCTCAATATATATTATACAATATTTGTATAACCATATATGTTTTAAATATGTATAAATACATTTTTATGAAAATGTACTTATTATTTTAACATAAAAAATACTTGATGATCTGTTTGCCAGTGAGCACTGCATGCTTACCATACTTTTTCAATGTTTCTTATTTGTTACTAGTTGTAGTCCGCGGTTCTACCTAATTGAATTTCTTAATTATAATATTTTTATTTATTTATACCTACTCTTTATTACACCAATTACAGAACAAAAAGAAAACAATTAAAATAGAACATATACATTGATACAAAATCCGGTCTTATCGCTAAGCAGATAATAATACAGATTGTATTATTATATATAAAAAAAAGGAATAATACAATAATATTGTATTATTGTATTATTATTGTAATAATACAATAACATTTTATTATTCTTATTTTTTTATAGCTGGAATTTATCGCATTTTCTTAAAACTTTTAGTTTTTATTTTAATCCGCTAGACTCATTATATAATTATGTAAAAATTTTCGCCACTCAATGTCTATCATAAAATAAGTTTACTTGTACATTTATATATTTATACAACTACTTACAAAAATAAAGAGAAAAAAATGCTATATGTTATCTACATACATAGTTACTGTATTTAATTAAATTAAATAAAATATTCATCTATCTCCAAATATATTTAACTCTCTCTGATTTAAAATATTATTACAATAAGAATATATCCTCGTGACTTTCTTCGTGAACCCTTTATCTCTCTTTCCTGTAAGAATTTCTAAACGTTCTTTCTTAACGTATGTCTGTAACATATTGAAACTATCTACCAAACTTCAACCGCGTAAGCCAAATAGTTTAAGAGTTTCCTTGATTAGACATTCTCATTTCAACTTTAGTTAAATAACGACTGATAACGTCGCCAAAATTTAACCAATTTTCCTCTTTACAACCGACATAATTTTTGATTTTAATATAAACTTTTTTCGTATATATATCGCTTAAGCGATAAGACCGCCTTTTGTACCTGTATACTATGTTATATGTAAGTATAATATTGTTTTGTTTTGTATTTTTTCTTTAAGGGTGCAATAAAGGTAAAATAAATAAAATTATTTATAAAAATAAATAATCTAACCTAATTACTAATTCCTTCATCAATATTCACGGAATTAAAATATGTAATTGATAAATTAAAGCAAAATTAATTATCACGTAATTCATTTTAATTATTATACATAGTTATTCAATTTCACGTAATTTACATTAGTATTTTTATTTAGTAGTTTTTGATTTGACTTCGTAATTATTTTGTGTACTAATTATTACACGCTCATTACCACTTATGCCACTGTGTTGAGTTATCACCTTAGCTCACTTTGTATTAAAATTATTTTATTTTCTGAGATCAATAAAGAATGTATAATAAATTCATTGCGAATTTGACGATGGGTTAACAGATCTGATTCATACTAATCTGAATTGCCTCGCCAGCGTAAACCGTTAGCGCTAGTTGGTGCACCATTTCATTATCATCCATAAAAAAAATGTAAGTGGAGAATGACAAATATGAATGAGGTAGCTTATCGTGACAAATTCACTAAGAAATTTATTCATTTATTCTTTAATGCATATAACTTGTACAAAGGCGAGCATAATGCCGTAAACCAGCTAACCTTTAAGTATACAGAAAGCGTTGTGGGACAGTTATGTCAAAAAAACAATCACAAAGTTACTAATAAATATTACATATATAATAAATATGAAATGCAAATAAATATATACATATAATAATATATATAGTACACCTGATGTTATATAATGTCATACATTAATATAGATAAATATAATACTAATACAATGCAATACAGTTATAACTGATTATGGTGATTCAAAAGAAAATTAAATAATTTCTTTTATTATCACGATGGTTTCTAGAGGGAACCGCGTGGAGGCCAACCTAACGTGGTATATTGCTAGCAATAAGATCGTTAGACTACATTACTAACAATCCACTTTCCTCCCTGCATCATTACGTTATCAACCATCATATATAAATACTAGCTGATCCCGCAAACATTGTTTTACTATATAAATTAAAATCGCTATTTAAAATATTGGTTGGTGATAGAAGGGTGAAAATTTAAGGTTGTATGTATTTTATAATGCCACTTTATAAAATGATAAAAGAAATCTTGCCCAAAAAATAAAAACATATGTTTGGGATGGATTACCATTTCGATGTATGGAAAATAGATAGTAGCCGATTCTCAGACTTACTGAATATGCATATAAAATTTCATAAAAATCTGCCAAGCTGGTTTGGAGGAGTATAGTAATTAACAGTGTTACACGAGAATTTTATATATAAAATACACGTACATATAAGGTGAGAACCACATTTATTGGGTATTGCATAGTTAATAGCACGAGACTACATGATTTGTTACCATTCTGTGAAACTCTACTGCAGTACAATGAAATAAGTCCAATTGTGAAGTTACAACTATGCTATTGAATAGAGCCCTTGTGAGTGGCATTTATTGTGTATGAAAAGTTATGAAGCGTTAAATTATAATATTCATTTGGTAAAAACTTGTGTATGATATGATATATATCCTTACTATAATATAATAAATGCGAAAGTATCATTTTCATTATCATTTTCACGCCAAAATTACTGAATCGATTTAAATGAAAGGTACACGAATCTAGTCTAGACCCTGAGAAAGGACATTGGGTACTTTTCAATGCGAAAAAGGGTTATAAGGGGTTGAAATGGGAGATGAAAAGTTGTATAGAAATTCGTCATTTTTCGTTCGTCAAATGATGAAAATTTTTTCTGATCTTTTTGGGTTAGATTATTAAATATTTTTTCTTTATTTGGTCAAGATTTAAAGATTATTCATGTGGACGAAATCGCGGGCATAGCTAGTAATAAATATATGCAACCATGTGCTATAAATTTGTATATTGTATACGTAAGGTCCTTTTGTTATGTGGGTGTTTAATATAAAAATCTGTTTTATGAATTTCATGTCATGATGTTAAGAGTAGAGTTACAGATATTGTAGAAAAAATCCTTAACTTCTGTAGTATTTGAACTCGTATTTTATTTAGAGAAACAAATGAAAAATATTCTATATTGTATGGACATATATCTATTTAAATTATTTTTTGATTATTTTTATGAAATTCTTATGATAAATTCAAATTACTGATTTAAAATGAAAATAAAAAAAAAATATTATAGAATAAAATACTCAAAAATAGAATAGTTATGGAATAATCAGCAACTATTCTTAAAATATAAGAATCCATAAGATCAAATTTATTTCGAAAAATAGAAAAAATGAATAGAAATGTATTTTCAACAGTTGCTCTTTTTGGAGAAAAATTATTATGTAACGTATAGAATTAAAATTAAAATATGGTAATAATATACAGTACGTAATTAAATAAACTATAGTAATAAGAATAAATATACATATGAATAATTTATACATAATATTGGGGCAAATAAAATTTGCAAATAATCTTGTATCAACCGCGAAATCATTACGTTAATCAAATCTAATATTCGTACATATAACACGAACAAATGTTTAAAAATCACTTGTAAATTAATGTATTCTAAAATACAAATGTGACATTAAAAAATTAAAACTTACCATCGGTAGTTCCGTGGACTTTTAAAAAACCAATTCACCGCACACGCATTCCATATTTCGTCTCATTAAATGTACACGTTTATATCACACTAGACCACTGTCACTATATTCCACTATCATAACTTCAATATATCGAAAATCCGGTAGAATTTCAGACAGAGAACACGAATCCGGTACGTCCAAACACGAAGTCGCTTCGTGCCAACTGAGGAGCTTATGGGCGTAGAGTATGCGTGAACTGTTCACCCCGCTCTCCCCTGACCATGGTACCATAATTTTAGCCAGAATTCCACCCATAAAAATATTTATTTCGCGACCGTATTGCGCAATGCATAAATTGCGGAAAGCAAACATGCACGTAAACGTCTTGGGATACGCAATATAAATTATTTGCGGTGTATTGCTTAAATTCGTAGCGTATTCCGCATTTTTGGGAGGAATGCCAGGTCTGTTTGAGGAATAGGTCTAATTAAGCCCGATTTCACTCGACTTTCGGACCGAAAGGCAGGAATGAAAGGCACAGAACGTGTAACGGAGATTAATTAAAATAAGTGTTTTGTGAAAAGGGCTAAAATGGGAACGTGGTCGAAATTCTGATCAGCATTGAGCGGGAAAGTGTCGCAGTATTCGCTTTTTTTAAAGACATTGAGTTCAAGATTTACAAGTAAACAGTCTTTTGAAATATTTTTTTGTTAAATTAAAAAGTTGTGTTTCAAGTTATGTGTTTACATTGTTTTTAATCCGACTTCAACAATGAACAGATTCTCATGTTGATTGTATATTTTTATACAAATATCATCTTTTTCTTATTTTTTATATTGATGAATTGATGGATTTTATTTCGAATTATTATTAGTGGCATATATCGAATAAAACTTGAATAATTTAATGAAAAATAAACACTAAAACACTACGAATTTTATACTACTACAACTTATTAATATACTATTATATATATAATATACTACTATTATTATATAACTTTCATAACACAAGCTGCTTAGCTTGGAACTAGGTAATACTATGTGAATTATCCTGAGATATTGTGTTGTTATTATTACACAGTATAAAAGTATGATTTTTATTTAATTTTAATATTTTTTTCAATTTACTATATATACATATAATATTAATTTTAATACCAAAATTGAATTATTAGAAAAACAGTTTCATAGAACATATGATAACATAATGTATATTGTATTCTAGAAAGTGAACGTTGTAAGTTATTAACTACGGTTGAGACTGACTAACCGGTTGGTTAGTTAATCTTGTCATGTTTAATTTAATCTTTGATTAAAGTTAAGTATCGCAGATTAAAAATAAAACTAAACGACTAGCACTGAGATGTAACTAAAG
The DNA here is from genome assembly GCF_030625045.1 of Achroia grisella. Taxonomy (NCBI): domain Eukaryota; kingdom Metazoa; phylum Arthropoda; class Insecta; order Lepidoptera; family Pyralidae; genus Achroia; species Achroia grisella. Next base: position 210,778 of record NW_026712612.1, on the reverse strand, counting down.
AATGTTGTAAACAAAATATATAATTTTAACTTACTTTTAAAATATATTATAATTTATAGACCCAAGAAATACCAATATATTGGCAAAGTTTACTCTCTGGTGATGAAAACACAAACCAAATTATGCCATGAGATAACGGGTAGCCGTCTCTAGAAACAAATCACCTCCACTCTCTCTACTTTATTAAATAGAGCATTTCAGAGAGTAGATTTGTTAAAGTAATTCCAACTCCCAAATTCTTCAACTCCTCAGAACTATAAATTAATATATTCAGTTATTGATGTAAGTCAGACTTGAACCTAGAACCTTTAAAGTCACGTACTATTTACGTATGAATTACAATTCTTGATCCCGATTCTATGTATTAAATTTATTACAAATACGCTGTCAAATCTATTTTTAATGTTTATAATTACTATTATATAAGTATGAGTTACAATTAGTAGTCATAATTTATTTTTTACCCTGGACAACTAACATGTTCATATGGACATGAAGGAGTTGGGCCTGTCAAATGACGATGCTAACCAGCGAATGAATGACGCCTCAAGATTAGGAAAGCCCTCCCGGGTAACAGGAAGAAGCGAGGATAAAGAAAAAGTAGGCTCTTTTTCTTTATCCTCGTTTCTTAACACAGCGCCATCTAGTTCCAAGCAATCAAGCAGCAGAGCTTGTGTTATGGGTACTAGACAACTGATATAAATACTTTTTTATTTTATGAAGACATAAATAATGTACATTGCATTTTAGATTCGATTCTTTGAATTTCTTCTTAACATGCTGTAGAATTTTTTTAAAACATAACCTCTACTTTGTCAGTCTGGTAAAAACAGCCGACACAGAAAAGTGATTAAAAACACTAACTGTTGACGGAGTGGCGCCATAATGAGGGCAATTTCGCTAAGAAATATAATCTTTACTGCCGTCATCCGACGTTCCCAATGATTACTTATCCCTTTCAAGTTATCCTTTCCCGGAAGCAAGCGAAGTTTATTTTGAACATTTTTAGAAAATATTATTTTAATTAACTTTAACACTTTCAAACACTGATTACTTGCTTGCTTGCATCAAAATAAGTAACCTTCTTTTTTTATAAATAAACAAATAATAACCCTGGACAATTAACATAGTGCCATCTAGTCCCACGGCAAGCAGAGCTTGTGTTATGGGTACCAGACATATATATAGGAAACATCCAGAGCGATACAAACAATCGTACTCATGAATATAAAAGTTTGCACCATGCAAGGAATCGAACCCGTTGCTATCGGAAGTAAAGCGATGTTAACCGCTAGACCACCGAGGCGTCAAATTATATTCTTTCTTTTACTGTAGAATCTATATTTTGTTAACTGATACTGATACTATATCACATTGTTTTTAACCGTTGCTTCATGTCAGATGGAAGAATATGTACAAGAAACTTGACTTTTTTATGGATTTAGAATTGTCATGCATATTATTATCCACATTTCACTGATTAATGTTGCACCACTTACTGTGACATAAGCCATCAGACAGTCTAAATTACATAGAAAAAGTCTCTAAACATATAAACTTCACTACCAGTCATACAGCTATTTAGTGCTTATATTAAGCTTAAACAAAAGTTGTTTAATTCTATTCTTATACATAACTGGCTCTTGTATATAAAAGTTAAATTGCTTATATTAAAATTAATTAACAAGAGCAACATTAATTGTACAAATATGTATATTACAAAGATGAAATTTACTTTAATCAAAGTTTCTTTGCAACAATAACATACAACGTTTTCCAAGTAATGGAGCTTGTGTAAAGTTGGGAACTCTCTTCCGTTTTGATCGACATGCGAATTGATAGGAATAAATAAACCATGTGGCCTAAGAGTGTATTATTATATATAACTAGCTGTCCCGGCAAACGTTGTTTTGCCTTAAAATAAAAGAAAAAAAAATTTGAAAAACATTTAGAGGGATGAAAAATAGATGTTGGCCGATTCTCAAACCTACTCAATACGCTCACAAAATTTCATGAGAATCGGTCATGAAAAATAGATTTATGTTGGCCGATGAAAAATAGATGTTGGCCGATTCTCAGACCTACTCAATACGCTCACAAAATTTCATGAGGATCGAAGGAGTATGGGAACGAAAACTGTGACATGAGAATTTTATATATATTATTTTTTATGGATGATAATGGAATGGTGCACCCGCCTGCGCTAACGGTTTACGCTGGCGGGGCACCAGTGGAGGATGATAAGATGAGCATGAGGTCAGGTCAGTTAGCCCATCGCGACTTCACCAAGAATTTATCACGATGGTTTCCAGGAGGAACCGCGTTCATGTCAACCTGACTTGGTATATTGTTAGCAATGAGATCATCAGTCCACATTACTAACAATTCTCTTTCTCCCCTATATCATTATAATTATTATAACTATCGGAAGTAAAGCAGTGAATTAAAATAACTCAGACCAACGTTTGATATTTCATTTAAACTTCTACCGAACCGTCCGAAGACTCATAAAAAACGGGAAGTAAAGTTTTCTACTCCTTTTTTTATTTTATTTTGGCACGTAATAATCAATACATATACAAGTATAATATAAAATAACTAGATGTTTCCGCGACTTCGTCCGCGTGGAATTTAACTTTATTTTTCTAATATAAAAGTAGCCTGAGTTACTCGTTATTACATCAGTTACCTGCCTATCTAGAGATTAGCCGGAACAAACACAGACAAAAATTGTAAAAAAAATTTGGTGTATGTACCGTATTTACATTCACATGCATGTAATAAAAAACGGTTCCTTCAATATTACAAACAGACACTCCAATTTTATTTATATGTATAGATATGTACCTATAAATGTAATACTTAATGGTAATTGATGACAACACTTTCAAATATAGGAAGGATCTATTTGTGAAACAAGTTTCCCTAATTCGAAAGTAAGGACTACTTAAGTAAGTGACATTCTTTTATTTTTAATGTCATTTTATACCGTAATCTATATTAAAAATTTCGTTAAGTATATATGTATAGATTATATAAATCAAAAAGAACAAACAGTGTCTAATAAATAAATCTTAGTATACAGTTTGTTGAGTTTGTATATTTTTAGTTTGTATTGTTATGTATTGTTATGTATTGTTATGTATTGTATTGTTTGTTTGTATATTTTTAGTTGAGTTTGTATGTGTGTAAGAAATATAAATATCTGAGTGCTAATATTGTTGTGTGTTCGAATAAATAGTCGTGCAATAGATTGATGACAATAAAATAATTAGTAATTTAAGTAATAAAAAAAAACAAAGGAGTTTTTTTTTTATTACTTAAATTACTTTGAATTTGCTATTAATTTAATTTGAAATTACCTAACAGACTGTATACATATATCATTCTGCCCGTGTTTACCATTTAACACTTCATAAACACCTGAACCTATTTCGATGACATTTTGTTGATTATTCAACGGATTTATGGATGGTTTGTATCCACAATTACATCCAGTTGGTGGCGCTTCTTTCCGGTTAACATTTGTTAGGTTCTTTATTGATTAAGATTTGTCAGGTTCGCTAGTATTATCATAAATTAGCTATACAAGTACATTTTCTAAAATAAAGGTAGTATGTTACTCCATTATCTACCTGCCAATAAAAGTCCCATAAAAGTCGGTCCAGCCAATTCAGAGATTAGCCGGAACAAACATACAAAAATTGAAAAATGTTATTATATGTATGTACCGTATTTATACACACTCCAGACACTCCAATTTTATGTATATAAGTCCAATTCATCCAATTTTGTGTAAATGGAAGAAATCGCATTAGCGATAAGACCGCCTCATATACCTAGCCTACCTTTCTGTATACTATGAATATTGTTTTTTTTTTTGTATTTTTTAAGATGCAATAAAGAGTAATAAATAAAAATAAATAAATAAGTATATTTTAAACTTATTTCTTTCGTTGAAAATAATGAAAATGAAACCTAAGATCAAATTAAAACAATCTCATTATACTCGCATTTTTGCATACTCATTTCTTCTATACTAATATGTAAGTTGATTTGATCAAGAATAAACTAGAAACTTTTGTACTAGGTATTTCCAAACGATACACAGTCATCCATAATTAAGCAAACACGCCTCTAATACCTATAGATACGTAACCCTTAACAAATCCGATTGTGAACGATTCATTTATCATGAGCACATTGTTGATTCATTCTCGTATTTAAATTGGTATTTACTATTGAATTTCCAATTTAAAGATACTTACGATGAGAATAAAATGTATAAGTTGTGTATTAAACAGATCGGAAAGGTCTGATCTGTTTAATTTATTTATTTATGCATTAATCTTTGAATTTCTCTTCTTATTCTTTACTCTAACCCGCATGTATTATACATGTAAACCTTCCTCTTGAATCACTCTATCTATTGATGAAAACTGCATTAAAATCCGTTGCGTAATTTAAAAGATATAAGCGAACAGGCAGCGGCAACCTTGTTTTATATAATACTGGCTACTCGCCCTGGCTTCGCCTGTGTGTACATATATTATACATATAAACCTTCCTCTAGAATTAGTCTATCTATTAAAAATACAGCTTCAAAATCCGTTGCGTAGTTTTAAAGATTTAAGCATACATAGGGACGGACAGGCAGCGACAGCGACTTTGTTCTATACTATGTAATGATGATGCATTACAAATCTAAATTTCTCTTCTTATTCTTTACTCTAACCCGCATGTATTATACATGTAAACCTTCCTCTTGAATCACTCTATCTATTGCTGAAAACTGCACTAAAATCTGTTGCGTAATTTAAAAGATATAAGCGAACGATAAAATGTAACGAATAACTAATAACTATTAATAATAAATTAAATATTTAAACAAGATTAGGTGGTTTTTAATTAACACTAACTATTCCGTATTCCGAACTTCCTTAGAAGCAGGTTGTATCACCGGCTTGCTTACTGAGCAAAGAGCGCTCGGTAATAGGCCACATATAAAAACATGTGGCCACTTAAATTTCAAAAAAAGAATAATAAAACAATTGAAAATAAGAACTGGAATTAAAAGGACGCTCCGTATTTTTATCTATATAAAACGAGATAATTAAAATTATTTAACACAATACAATTGTTTTTGATGAAAATATACATAGAGTGCGTGGCCACTAAACAGTACAACACATCGGGACGTTCCTGAGCAAAGGTGAGTAAGTTTGGTGTTACTTTGCTTACTTTGGGTCTTCGGAGTGTGGAAGATGTTCTTCCAGGTCGAAATCGTATTTTTACTTCCTTTTCCATTAATTATTTTCTTTTCAATAAATACAGTCCACTCTCTCTTTTATATATTAATTTATAAGGATTCGTAATCCAACACTAACGATACGTTGTATTTTATTAAACTTATTACCCAATATATATTACTTTATTATACGATGTAATATTGGCAACATTGAACACGGAAAATTCAGAATTAGTTATTTACAAAATACCTTGTACATAATTAAAAAAAACAGTTACATGTTTTTAAGAATATTGTACCAACAGCATATGATATTGGATTTTTGTCAAAACAATAATTTAGTCAGCACCCATAATCCGAATAAATAATATTAACCCTAGTTAATCCAAACATCTCAACTTGTCCCAAGTAAAGTAGGCTTGGGTTTAGCGTCCTAAATAATTGATTTAAAAAATTAGAAACATTTTTTTTTGTAAATATATCCGTAATATATTTACATTACATCCAGCCTTATATAAGCAATCTAAATCATGAATAAAAATATTTGTGCCGTGCGAGGAATCGAACCCGCGACCATATTAAGGCAGTGTGCTAAACCGCTAGACCACCCAGGCCGTCACATATTACATATATGTATTATATATGTAATATGTGTGTATCAAAGCGTGACATTATTACACACAAATATTTTAGTCCCTCCATTAAAATATTAATGAATGATAAAAATCTGCCGTTTTAAATAAAATATTACCACTATATTATAAACGTTCATATTATACACCATTAACAAAACAACGTACAGACAGATATTTCAAACAAACGGAAATATAAACCAGTTGAGTTTTCGGCTTTGATCCGCGTTTATTTTCGGATCGAACTCTTGAAACATACTGACATACAGCACAACATCTGTATCTATATATAAACGTCTATATTGGAAATCAACCGTTATAAACTATTGCAAAACAACTGAAATTTGCAGTAATGAATATCGAAGTTGAAGTTGTTTCATTAACGATTATCATAACAATTATGCGTTAATAATACTAGTAAGAGATAAATAAGAATATATTATTTACAAACTGCTCCCGCGACTTCGTCCGCGTGGAATTTAACTTTATTTTTCTAAAATAAAAGTAGCCTAAGTTACTCCTTATAAATCAGCTACTTGCCAAAAAAAGTGCCGTCAAAATCGGTCCAGCCATTTCAGAGATTAGCCGGAACAAACAGACCGACAGACAGACAGACAAAAAATATAAAAATTGTTTTTTTGGTATATGTACCGTATATATGCAGGTAGTAAAAAACGGTTATTTCAATATTACAAACAGACACTCCAATTTTATTTATATGTATAGATATGTACCTATAAATGTAATACTTAATGATAATTGATGACAACACTTCCAAATATTGGAAGGATCTATTCGCGAAACAAGTTTCCCTACTTCGAAAGTAAGGGCTAAATGACATTCTTTTATTTTCAATGTCATTTTATACCGTAATCTATATTAAAAATTTCGTTAAGAGGTACGGTAGACTCGAACGAAACCTTATGTGAATAACAAAACATAAAAAAATATTGATTTCGAGTTATATCCGCAAAATTCTTATGGATGTTAAATTCACTCACAAACACACACACGACAAACAAACCGCAGTCGCCATCTTTTCATTTCACTAGCATTTTCGTTTCGCGAAAATATTGTTTTTGACTATTTTTTATGATAAAAGAGTATGTGTTTTTTCTTTAAACCTGAAATTGGCCGATTGCGAGACAAATTTGGCAATTTTATTTATTATTTTTTTACGGCTCTGGATACAAGTTCTTTAAAGTTTTACAAAAATATAAAAATTATTTGTATAAAAACTTTTGCACTTTTTATTTACTATATTTATTAAACACAATGAACGAAGCTTTACAAATCTATGCCTTGCTTACTTTTGATATTCCACGAGAACCGATGACTACAGAAATATCTACCCACATTTCACCCGAGCGAAGTCGGGTTTTCATCTAGTATTAAAATAAAATCTAAACGAACAGTAAAAGTTCATTCATAGTGGTAGCTCAATGATCTATATTTAAACCTTATTAATATTCCATTTTTTACTATTGTATAAGTATAACATAGTATAGAGACATAAACCTAAATGTACTGACGTATCACTACATAGTACAAAACAAAGTCGCTGTCGCTGTTTGTCCCTATGTATGCTTTAATCTTTGAAAATACGCAACGGATTATGAAGCGGTTTTTTTAAATAGATAGAGTGATTCTAGAAGAAAACTTATATGTATAACTAGATGCACCCGCGACTTTGTCCGCGTGGAATTTAACTTTATTTTTCTAAAATAAACGTAGCCTAAGTTACACCTTATTACATCAGCTATCTGCCAAAAAAGTCTCGTCAAAATTGGTCCAGCCCTTTCAGAGATTAGCCGGAACAGACAGACAAAAATTGTAAAAATGATATTATGGTGTATATATATATGTGTGCGAAGCCGGGATGGGTAGCTGTAGTTAGTAGTTTAGTATATAGTTAGATTATAAATATTAATACTGTAGGAATAAGGTGCTTAGTGCTAAGAATTATTGGATTCAGCAGGTTATTCTGTTAAATCAACTTTCAATCGGTCCTCTGGAAATCATCGTAGTTAATTCCTGTTAGGACATTCATGGCATTGCATGGGAAAAGGAAATAGTACAGGAGATTCGTAATAAAACTGAGTGTCAACTGTTTTGCAATCTATGTTAATTCCATGCTAATATTCTCAAGATTGAAGTCGGTGTATTTTGAAAAAAGTAATTAAAATATGTACAAGTCAAGTATCCTGACAGTTCTTCTCAAATGAAGCGCTGGTAGAACTGCAAGCGTTCTGTGAACTCTGATACCAATACCAATTACTACCATCATTTTAATACCATCAAACCAATCCAATTTTGTATTATTCTATTAATATTTAATTAAAGAAAAATCGAGTAAATCTATAACAATATTAATTAATATTTTCATTCATTCAGAATTATTTATATACATAATAATAATAATCTCAGGACAATTCACACAGCGCCATCTAGACCCAAGTTAAGCTAGCTAAAGCTTGTGTTATGGGTACTAGATAACTAATACATATACATAGATATATATTTTTATATATGCATATTGTACATAGAAAACACCCAGACCGATGTAAACAATCATACTCATGAATACAAATGTTTGTGCCGTGCGAGAAATCAAACACGCGACCATCGGTCGTAAAGCGGTGTGCTCGACCGCCACTGAGGTCGTCGAATATATGTATATATATATATATATATATATATATATATATATATATATATATTTTCTAATTCTATTCTATTTTTTAAAAATCGTTCTGAATTACAAACAAAAGTGAACTTCATATAACTCTTCGAATAGTATACTTGCATCTTAAATTTTATTGCACAATACAAACAAAAGCATATTCTATCCGTCGAAACTGACATCAAACGTCCAAACATACGAAAAACAACCAAACTTGGCAAGTTAAATATTCATCAAATACCTTATTTATCTGTCGTTTGGCAAAACGAGCGAAGTTTGTACGCAACCAAACGACATTAGGCTTGCGCCGGGCGGATCCCTGATTTGTAACTTTAGTAAGGACTGGGATTACGAATTAATTGTCCTGTAAGTACTATTTGAGTCATTTTACGAGTGTTTATCGAAACCTCTTAGAATTGAAACTTCAATTAGAGAAACTGAAGTTGTACAAGTGCTTTAGATATAGGGATGTCAACATGGCATGCTGTAATTAGGAATATTGTGAATAAAGTATTGTAGACAATTCACACAGCTTCGATCAAATATTATGGTGGGAAATTGCGGAAAAATATAGCAAATAAGGTTTCACCACCATGCGGTAGGGCGCGGTCGCTGGTTCAGAAATATGATGTTAATTCGCTGACTGATTAAAACATTCAAGGCTTGTTACCTGCAATATATTGGGCTCGTATTCCTGGAGACCACCTCTAAACGGCTGTCGCACAGATCACAATGATATAAGCACAAAACACAAAAATATTGTCCAAATTCGAGATTAACTTTTAGCAGCGTGCACGGCGGTTGCATCTTATGTCAAAATCAGTAGATGCTATGTACGATAGTAGATGACTGATAGTATTATATAAATACATTTTTTAAATACATACATAATATAAATAGAACTTATTCACACCAATGCAAAAAATCATACAAAAGTTTGTATCGAGCGACAATTGAACTAAGTACATTAAATCTAAATATATATAACTCAAAGGTGACTGATATAGTGATCTATCAACGCACAGACGGAAACCACTGGACGGATCGCGCTGAAATTTGGCATGCAGGTAGATGTCATGACGTAGGCATCCACTAAGAAAGGATTTTTATTAATTCTACCCTCAATGGGATAAAATAGGGAATGAAAGTTTGTATGAAACTTTGTCAATTTAAAACCGATCGAGCTGAGACTTTGCATGCATAAAGCTACGTAGGCATCCCCTAAGAAATGATTTTGATGAATTCCACCCCTAAGGGGATGGCTGAGGCTAGTTAAATGTAAATCTTTATATTTATAAGTATGAATACAGTACTGTACATGTATATATGTATGTTGTATGTATATAGGTAACAGTTACAACTTACCATCGGGTAGCTCGTCAGCTTGTAGGTAATTATATAAAAAAAACAAACATTCATGTGATTTACCATTTAGTGCACATTAATTAATTGAACAGTATTGCCGGTAAATAATTCCATCAATCAGCCGAGAGGATTTCATCCCATACTAATTAAATACAATAAATGAAATTATAATTGCCAATACTGGCTTTTTGTGTAATAAAATATCAAATAAAATACGTAATATTATTTCCCTTCACGATGCATGAAATACACAAACAAATAAAAGAACCTAATAATATGACTCACGTTGTACAATTCGCAATTATAATTTTTTATTTGTTCAGCCCGCCCGCCCTGCGGGGCGTCGGCAATGTACATTTAATTTTCTCAACATGTATACAAATAAATATATTTTCATGTAACATGGATTAAATTACTTACATTATTAGCTGAGATTGATGTTGTTGTATTTTTATTATAATAAGAACCCAGGCCTCATGAACAAGCTCAGAGTCACTCAGAGGGCTGTGCTTGGAGTTACTCTGCGTGATCGAATCAGAAATGAGGCGATCCGCAGAAGAACCAGAGTGACCGATATAGCCCGAAGAATTGCGACTCAGTGGCAATGAGCAGGGTACAAGCTTGTAGGACAGATGGCCGTTGGGGCAGTAAAGTCCTCGAGTGGCGACCACGGACCGGAAGACGCAGCGTGAAAAGGCCTACAGCAAGGTAGACCACGATCTGGTCAAGATCGCTGGAAGGCATTGGATGCGAGCAGCGCAGGACCTATCGTCGTGGAGATCTTTGGGGGAGGGCTATGTCCAGCAGTGGACGTCTTCCGGGCTGCAATGATTATGATGGTGATGAAGAACCCAGGACAATTCATACTGCCATGCCCCATCCAGTCCCAAACTAAGCAGAGTTTTTCCTATGGGTGCATAATACCTGATAGAAATACTTAACAATATTTTTTTAAATACAAATTGTGTTAAATATCACTTTGAATATTGTCTCATTATTATAGCTGTTTGGGTTTATTCCGTTGCTTTTAAAAAGGTGAAATAGCTTTGGCGCCAAAATGTAAAAAACATAATATTATAGAGATCAGAAGGGAACTGTAGAGAAAATATATATATTGTCATATTTATTACATAAATACATTATAACAGTTTTCAAAGTGATGTAATGTACAAATATATATAAGGCTACAAATTAAAGATATATGTTTAGTGATTACAGTTTTAATTGTTAGTATAGAAGATTCCCTATTAAACAAATTGTTAAAGTTCTAAATAGCGATAATTTAGTATCTGTATTGTACACACTATATAGATTGTATAGGCATGTTCCTAGCATCAGTATATAATATTATATGGAGATGTATAACTTCCAGACTCATTCATTTTTATTTGATTTATTAATTTTCTATTTGGTTGTTTTTGTTTTAGCGCAAGCCAGTCTTCTTCTTCGTTTCAACGGCAACCAAATACATATATTTAAATATATTTTCCCCAGAACGCCGCGACAACCCTTGCGCACTCCGTCGCATCCCTTAGGTCCCCCTTTGTGCAGGATGCTGGGCACAAAGGACAAGCCAGCAGGTGTGCCATAGTCTGGGATGGCGCTCCGCAGTCACAAGCCTCCCTTGAAGCGGCACCCCAGTTTACCAAGTTGTACCTGCAGCGGCCCATCTGGGTTCATATAACTCTTCGAATTATGTTCGCAAGCCAGTACAATATACCTTGTGAAACATATATCACAGATAATATAATATTACATACCTATATACATAGCTTTAATATTACAACATATATATTAATATAAATTAGATTATACCGCCGTTGCTTTCTAATAAATAAAACATAGATACATGGGTAATGTACATATATTTTAATGCGAAAGTAACTCTGTCTGTTTGTCGCACTTTCACGTCAAAACTTCTGAACCACTTCCTCCACTTCGTTTCTGTCCACTTTCTCAATTTTTTTTTAAATAAAACTATTGTCCTGTATAACATAATTTATATATTTTTATATTTAAGTATAAAACCCAGATTTATATATTTAAGTATTTTAATTTCGACAACGTTTTAAAAATTAGGTTAGTACAAAAGAAGTGAACTCAATAATTGACGAACGTCTATATAAGAAAAAAATAAAAATTATGCTGGTATACAAAAAACAAACAACTTCTTGGTGCTATTAAAATATATCAGGCGCTTTAGGCCTGAACAACTATAATAAAAATAAAATGCATAAATCCTCCTTCCACACACATATATATATATAGCACAGCATTTGTATACTAGTTCTATAAAATTTGCATACACTATGTATATTTAACATTAAGCTACGTCTGAGTGTCTCTGCTTCTAAAGGTTGCTTGGTAGAGACTGCTCATAGCATTAAGACTTTTGTACCGTATGTTGACTTAGATGGAATAAAATTATAATGTCGTACAATTTGAAAACTATATATTTGTTTATTAAGATTTTCACGTAAATTTCCACTTTAAGAAAAGGTCGAGAAATTATTCCTATGTTTTCACAGAATATGCAAACAGCAGTTACGAATTTCAAATGGTTGAAAGAGAAATTAATGAAATATCTAATGTTGTTACTCACAATGCTTTATACATAAAATTAATAAAAAAATTATAAAATGATATTGGGTTAATTATGATTGTTAATATTATAATAAAGATAGGTATATAAGATTAAATTGTGACATTAATTATTTTTAAATTAAAAAAAAACCTATTTATATACCTATTTCAAGGTTATGACAATCTGTATATTCAGGAGTAGCAAGCTTAATACTAAACTTAATATTTAACTAATGGGTTAAAATAATAGATAGCGTTGTCTATATTACTAGCTTTTGCCCGCGGCTTCGCTCGCGTTAATTTATCCCCTTAGGGGTGGAATTTATAAAATCCTTTCTTAAGGGATGCCTACGTCTTAATAGCTTTATGCATGCAACGTCTCAGCCCGATCAGTTTAAAATTGACAAAGTTTTATACAAACTTTCATCCCCTATTTTATCTCCTTGGAGGTAGAATTAATCAAAATCCTTTCTTAGCAGATGCCTATGTCATAACATCTACCTGCATGCCTATTTTCAGCCCGATCCATCCAGTGGTTTGGGCTGTGCGTTGATAGATCTCTATGTCAGTCACCTTTGAGTTATATATATTTAGATGTACATATACCTAAATATCGTCCATAAAAATCGTTCTGAATTACAAACAAAAAGAAAACAAAAGCGAACTTCATATAAAACTTCGAATAGTATACTTGCATCTAAAATTTTATTGCACAATACAAACAAAAGCATTTGGGCTGTGCGTAGATAGATCACTATGTCAGTCAGTCAGGCACCTTTGAGTTATATACATATATTTAGATTTTAGTGTGAGTAGATGGGATCAACAAATGCACACTAGAACTATCCACAAGTTTATCAATAAAATCTATAAATAAGTCAGACTACCTACAGTTTCTAAACTAATTTCAAGACTATACCAATCCTTATTTTCAGCTGTACCAACATACAATTTATTTATACTTTGTCCGCATTTTTTTTGACAAAGAAATTTCTAAGGTACGAACATAGTTTTTATGATAAAATATCACGTTCAACGCGAAGTTTCGTAACAAATTTAGTATTCCTGAGAGCCGTACACCTGTTTTCCAGTCGAGACGTCTAAAACTCCAGTTCCCCACCGAAACAGCTAACAACCGCGAAACATTTTGCGTAGTCAATAAATTCCGTTATATTCAACAGAAAAAAAAAATGTTTACATTTCACCTGTTGCGTGTTTGTTAGCGGAACGTGTTATTTTGAATGGAGTTGGCTGTGGGATTTCATTTTTTTTTTCATAAAAACAAGCGGACGCTGAAATAGTGATACAGCTATCACCATTCCACTGGCCATTGTTTTTTCGTATCACCTAACAAATGTACAAAGGTCAGGTGTTTTTAATATAGCTATGTAATATATTGTAATTGAAACTGAAATAAATTATAATATAATTTTGAAGTATATTTTATACTACCTGTTACTCAGGTTCATTCGCATGGTATTAAAATGATAAAATTTCTAAAATAAAAGTAGCCAATGTTTAGTTGAGTAGCCTTGTAATATTAGCTATCTGCGAGTGAAAGTCCCGTCAGAATCGGTCCAATCGTTTTCAGAAATATCCAAGAACAAACAGTTAGATAGACAATTTTTATTTTTTTTGTATGGACGTTCCGAAAGTGTATTACTTTCATATGCATGCAATGAAAATCTGCTAATTTAAAATTAAATAGAAACTCAAATGTCATTTATTTGTATAAATTAGAATTTGTCATTGAAACTAATGATCAGAATGAGAATTAAAACTAAATACACAATTTAATAATTACATTATATTATAACTTAGATTTCCGTTTAGTATTTTGTTGAAAATTTTACATAAAACATACTAGTATATCACGTTACTTTGTCTATTAAAAATAAGTAGATTTAAAAACCATTCCAATACAGAAATAATTATTTTAGAATGCTCTTAAATTACTATCTACCATATAATTACATGCTTACTTTATCTCAGTGCATCTACATCTAACTAATTGTTTATCTACCTTTTGAGATTTCCTTTCCAAATTACTATCTATAATTACATACTTACTTTATCTCAGTGCATCTACATCTAACTAATCGTTTATCTACCTTTTGAGATCTCCTTTCCAAATTACTATCTATAATTACATGCTTACTTCATCTCAGTGCATCTACATCTAACTAATCGTTTATCTACTTTTTGAGATCTCCTTTTCAAATTACTATCTATAATTACATGCTTACTTCATCTCAGTGCATCTACATCTAACTAATCGTTTATCTACCTTTTGAGATCTCCTTTCCAAATTACTATCTATAATTACATACTTACTTTATCTCAGTGCATCTACATCTAACTAATCGTTTATCTACCTTTTGAGATCTCCTTTCCAAATTACTATCTATAATTACATGCTTACTTCATCTCAGTGCATCTACATCTAACTAATCGTTTATCTACTTTTTGAGATCTCCTTTTCAAATTACTATCTATAATTACATGCTTACTTCATCTCAGTGCATCTACATCTAACTAATCGTTTATCTACCTTTTGAGATCTCCTTTTCAAATTACTATCTATAATTACATGCTTACTTCATCTCAGTGCATCTACATCTAACTAATTGTTTATCTACCTTTTGAGGTTTCCTTTCCAAATAACTATCTATAAAAAAATACTTACACTATCTCAGTGCATCTACATCTAAGTAATCGTTTATCTAGAGGTCTCCTGTCCAATTAAAATGGGGTAAAATTTAGGCTCCACTCCTGAATTTGGACGGCATCATACTCGTCTGACATAATCCAGTTTTCATACCACCCTTATTAAGGGGGGATGGAATAAGCGAGTCGTTTTTGGAAGTGACTTTATAAATTCCGCATCGTTCTGCTAAGCAACCTCATTTGTTTTCGATATAGAAGCGATAGCGGTCGACTACATTTTCTTCACTTCGTTTCAATGACGGGAAAATGGTTTTGCCTTCGCTGCGGGAGATTCCATAGAGTAACATAAAAATTTTATAGATCCGTCACTTGATATCTTTCTTTCTATATTTTCTTTTCCGACAATTCACACAGCGCCATCTAGACCCAAGTTAAGCTAGCTAAATCTTGTGTTATGGATACTAGATAACTGATATATGTACATGGATTTTTTTTGTAAATACATACATATTATACGTAGAAAATATCCAGCCCGATACAAACAATCGTATTCATTCAAATGTTTGTACCGTGCGAGGAATCGAACCCGCGACCATCGGTAGTAAAGCGGTGTGCTAGACCGCTAGACCACTGAGGTCGCCAAATATCTTTAATGTAGAATCAAATTTTTTCGTTAAAACTATTTGCAAAGTTTGCGTACAGCTTCCTAATCTATTTCTGCCAGCAAGCAGCTTGCATTGTAAGTTGTAGGTTTGTTCTGGGATCTAATCTGTATATAGATTACGATTAAATCCACTTTTGTAGATCATAATAATAATGCAGGACAATTCACACAGCTGCAATTTGGTTCTAAGCTAACCATAATGTTATGGATACTAGACAACTTATATAAATACTTAAACACATTTATTTGTAAATACATATATAATATACATAGTAAACATCTAGATGAATACTAATGAATATAAACGTTTGCATAGTTTCATTTAGCGTATTTATATACTTTATTGCACTTTTAAATACAAGTTTTGAATATATGTTATAACTTTTGTTTACATTGGAGGACTTATCTCAAAGAGATCTCTTCCAGTCAACACAAAACAGCGTGGCATAGGAAGTGGCGTGTGGATCACAGGAGTGCAAATAATAAAAATGAAAAAAGATAAATTAAAAATTAAAACTAAAGAATTAACGGCAAATGTGATATATAACTACAAATACAAAGTACACGTAAATACAATATAAAAATATATTATATATATTTATATACATAAATATTCAATACAAATATATATCTAGAAATAAATAAAAAAAAACCTAATAATCACATATATACACGAATAAAAATTAATACATTCGATTTATTGAATAAATAAAGAACTAAAATTTCACTATATAATCGTATATAATTGAAGAGTACAAAAAGTGATCGGTTAGATATATGGTAATTATCTGGGGAGTTAGCGAAATCAAGGGATCGGAATTATATTTCAGATTATATTGTCTGATTTGAATGATGAGTGTACAATATATATAGTATGTAAAACAGTATTAATAATTACATATACAAAGGCATAACAAATCAGTTCTCTTAAGAATGGCAATACATAACATAAGTAGTGTATTGCTTATGTTATGTATTGCCATTGGCATATGGCAGAATATCGTTATTTGATGGCTCATGCCATTAGCCATCAAATAACGATATTCTGCCCATCTGTTCCGTAATAATACCTCTATGTTTTTTTTATAATTGAATATATGAACGTATATTCCAGAAATACACAATGGAATTAGATGTAATTAAAATACGAAACGAAACGACGTATTAAAACGTTACGTACAACATGCTTTTAAAATATAAATAGCCTAAAGCAGTATGTGGTAAAACCACAACGTGTTATATGTAGGCACTACACCTGAAATTTTAATCTTCGCACGAGAAGTGGTAGGTGTGGCGGTTTACTTATGACACTCTTCGTAAATATTTTATGTTGCCGCCAAAATTTCATTACAACTAATAGATAAATGGCGGAGATGGTGCTAAAACTTAAATGATGTAAAAGTCTATTTCAAAGAGACAAGTTTAAGGACAATATATTTTTTTTTTGTTTCTTATGATTGGCAGTGATAATCTGTAAGTGAATTGTTTATCATTTATTTGCGATGTAAAAGTCTATTTTAAAGAGACAAGTTTAAGGACAATATATTTTTTTTTGTCTCTTATGATTGGCAGTGATAATCTGTAAGTGAATTGTTTATCATTTATTTGCGATAATGTATTATGAACTGTAAACGTTAAATCAAAATTGACATTTTGTTTTGTCTGGGTAAGACTCTATCTTAGGACAACCGATGTAATAAATCGAAATAAACCACTATACCTATTATTATATATACAATGTGTACTGTATATTACATATATAGTACACATTGTATATATAATAAGTATAGCATATATGGCGAATCATAGTATGTATAAAATTTTAATGTTTGTATAAAATTATATAAATCAGATAAATTTGTTTGAATGAGCTTATCTCCGAAACTACTTACTGAATTTGATAGCCAAATTCTTTAGGAAGGTTACAGACTATTAAACATCATACTATAATCCTTAGACAAGTAAAAGGACGACAATAAACGCTAAGAGAAAATTTATTAACAGCACGAATGTGTGATATATGGGAGATAAATATAAATAGAATATCATATTTTTTATTCCACTATTCGGAACGCAGATTCATCAAAAGAAATTAATAGATTTTTTTATATAAATAACACTGTCACTCTATCTACTAAAAAAACCGCTGAAGTTTTAAAGATTTTTCTACTACAAAAACTTTATAAGAGGCATGCGATAATCAATATAGAAACCGCTACGCACTCATTTATCACTCAGTCAGCGTTATGAACTTTAAGTTTTTCTACAAAATGTTATTATAGTTAACTATTTTATAATATGCTTTTCTACAAAGGAAATGAGGTTATATATTTCAAATTGTAAGATGTCGTCTGTCTATTGAATTAAATACATACTCTTTGACACCACAAGATATTTCGGAATTGATGTGTAGATCGACATAGACGTAATGAGATGTTTCAAGCCCAATGGATCGGAGTCGAGTTATACTCATACATAGTGCGCAAATCTCTATTCTTTGGCAACATTTATATAGATTCTACTATTGCGAAGGTTGAGAGATAATAGATGATTATTATTAACGTAACTTAAATAAGTTATAAATAAATAAAAAACAAATTTGAAGATCTCGGTGGTCTAGTGATTTAGCACACCACCTGACTTCCGATGGTCTGTAGATGTACTAGATGGTGTTGTGTGAATTTGCCTGCCTTAAATAAAATGCAACTTAATTTATTTCTGTTGGAGAATAACGTAATTATATTATTAGGCTCAAGGTGCAAGTAAGGTTTATTTTTGTATAAATTTCCGATGATGTCAACAAATCTAATTAAGTTTTGCTTTGAAAGTATGAGCCACCTACATAAGTTCATAATTTTTAGAATAGAGAATCATTTATTCAAATAAACTTAATTTAAGCACTTTTGAATAGTCAATATTTTTTTAAATCTACCGCTTATTCGGAAAGCTGTCTCATCACAAGAAGAATAAGCAAGAAACTTGTGTGTTGCTAAACAATTCGACAGCTAAACATATGACTGAAATAATAAATCAAACACACACTCGTAATACAATGTAGAGAACGAAGGAAGTATAATATAATTTAATTTATATTGAAAACACTTCAAAAAGAAGGTAAATAATAATTATAATAGAATAAAAATCACCAACCATGTTCAGTACAAAGAAACATAAGGAAATTACTAGTCCTGAGACGTATCTAATCTGATGAACTACGAGACAAAATGAAGAAAAATACGAGCAGTGTCATCGCAAAGTTTTGTTAATAATAACAATGAGTTGTGATCCCTTGAGTATGGGGTGGGTGGGTTTGTTTGTACTCAAACTTTTCGCATTCACCTGTTTTGATGAGGAAAATGAGGACGTTTTAAAAGGACACAGCAGCGAATAGAATGTTTTTTTTATGCAAAGTATTTACCCTCGGCTTCGGTCGTATTGATTCAAAAATATATTTTCTTTAAATAAAAAGTATCATCAAGTTCATTGTAATACCTCCAAGAATATGTGAACAAAATTTCATAATATTCGGTTCAGTAGTAATAATAATATAATAATAATAATAATCTTTATTAAATTCAGAAGGATCGTTACAATATTATTTATACAATAGGTACAGATTCCAGACAATATCAATCCTTTCAGTATTTATGTGTAGTCCTGGCTTCTGAACTAGCATTAGCCGTATGACAGAAGCCAGTTCCTTCCCAATACATGTACTTTTATTATAGAAGGATGAAAATTATTATAACATGATATATATAAACAATATTTTATCAATAGATACATTTTTAAAAATCTAAATTATAAGAAAAACAAAGGTGTTGAAATAAACATAACATTTTGCACTATATTGTGTGTGTCTTATGTACAAGTATGATGTAAGATGTATAAGTAGTGTTTGCGTGAAAGCGTAACAAACATCCGTACTTTCACATTTGTAATATTAACTAGCTACTCGCCCCGAATTCGTCCGGGTGTACGTGTATTATACATATAAACCTACCTCTTGAATGACTCTATCTACTTAAAAACTGCCTTAAAATCCGCTGTGTAGTTTTAAAGATTTAAGCATACATAGAGACCGACAGACAGCGACAGCGACTTTATTTTATACTATGTTAATGATGATGATTTTGATTAAGGATACATGGGACACAAGCTAAAGGTCTGTCTAATAGTTAGCGGTAATCATCATATAAATAATATATAATAATATATTAATATCTCAGGACAATCAACACAGCGCCATCTAGTCCCAAGCTAAGCAGAGCTTGTGTAATGGGTACTAAACAACTGATATAAATACTTGAATACATTTTTTTTAGTAAATAAATATACATAGAAAACACCCAGACCGATATAAACAATCATACTTATGGATACAAATGTTTGTACCGTGCGAGGAATCGAACCCACGACCATCGGATAGTAAAGCGGTGTATTAAACCACTGGACCACCGAGGCTTGTGTATATATGATATACAACAATAACAATATAAATATGGATAGTACTACGGTCATCACATTATCATGTGAACTATAATACCACTCAATGCTTTCCCAAAGGACTATGATATCCCGCCTCTTATCCTGTTATTTTACCTACTAATATGTGTAAAGAGATCTGTTCCGTATTCCGAATCTCCTTAGTCTAAGCAGGTTGTATCACCGGCTTGCTTACTGGAGCAAAGGGCGCTCGGTAATACTGGCCACATATAAAAACATGTGGCCACTTAAATTTCGAAAAAAGAATAATAAAACAATTGAAAATAAGAACTGGAATTAAAAGGACGCTCCGTATTTTTATCTATATAAAACAAGATAATTAAGGAATTATTTAACACAATATAATTGTTTTTGATAAAAATATACACTGTAGAGTGCGTGGCCACTAAACGTACTACACATCGGGACGTTCCTGAGCAAAGGTGAGTAAGTTTGGTGTTACATTGCTTACTTTGGGGTGTTCGGAGTATGGAAGACGTTCTTCCAGGTCGAAATCGTATTTTTACTTCCTTTTCCATGAATTATTTTCTTTTCAATAAATACAGTCCACTCTCTCTTTTATATATTAATTTATAAGGATAAGAATTCGTAATCCAACAAGATCTAAGGAAACAACTGGGAACTGAACAAACAATACCTAAAAAAATGTACATTTAAGTAAATACTTTAATTAATTTAAGGGTATATTTATTTATTGTTATTAATTGCACCTAAAAATATAACACACAAAATTTATAGAGTATGAAGGTACAAATGGCGGCCTTATTGTTTGAACGATCTTTTCCAGACAACCTTTAGGTAGAGTAAAAAGACGGAAGGTGGTTAACAATAGATATTAGAAAACAGATATCTTCTGGGTAAGCGCCCTATACGCTAGGTCTTGCTATCAAAGCGCAATCCCATTATTAATAAAAAAAAATGGTGATGAATAAAAGAAATGTAAATAATATCATATCAAATACATACACATATTATAAACATATACAAATAAAATACTTGAAATAAATATACAATAATATAATATAAAATTAAAGAAATTAAAGATAAACAAAAAGTTACTGTGTATTGAAGTAACTATGCAATATGCAAATAAGAAAGAGACATTTTGGTATTAAAAAAGGAAAGCGTAAAGAAAATTTATTGTGCGAAATAGCGTGATTTTACTGTTCTTAAATATATATATATATATAGTAAAGTATTTGAACATTACTGCCTCGTGTATTAAATGTAGCCGAATAAAAACATCATTAAGACCTTACAGAATAGCCAATCAGACCAATTTAAAAAAGTTTCCTCCCAAGGTTAACGAGATCCTTGCCTCAACTTTGATCGGGCAGATCAAGGTCGGATATAGGGATGTTCCGATAAATAGAATTATAAAAACTCGATAATTTTATTTCGTTACCAAATACTACAAATCTTAATTATTCTTTATTACACTTAAATACATTTTATAAGTATATATATATAAGTAGAACTAATGTTAACAAAGGAGGACTTATCTCTAAAAGAGATCTCTTCCAGTGGCATAGGAAGTGTTGAGTGGGTCAAATTGTGCAAGTAATAATTTAATAAAAAAATCATAAATAATTAAAATTAAACCTAAAAATGTAATGTCCAAAATACAAATAACATTACAACATACAGAAAGATACAATCTTGCTATACTTAATCGATATAAAACGAAAGTATTTGGTATTATCTCAAAAGAGTCCGCTATAATAAAAAAGAAAAAGCAAAATAACATAAATGTAGGACTCTGTATCTAATGTCCTAGAAACGGTTATTATATATTAGTATATAGTATTAGTATATTAGTCAAAATGACTGGAAATCAAACAACTTGTTATTATTTGTTTACTCGCTGAACGGCTGAACCGCTAAATCGATAGGCGTTGTCTTGGTTTAAATATGAATATTGAATTGGAATGAATACAATTAATATATTCCTGCGAATGTGAAGAAACGTAGCGATTATTTTTATTATATATTTGCTATATTTAATTAAAAGAAAACAGCGCACATTTCTTAATTATATTCTTTTCAAAAGAACCTCCTCCTGGTAAAGACAAACTAAAATTAGGATTAACGAAATCGATCCAGCCAATATTACTTAATTATATTCCTTTCATAACTACCTCCTCCTGGTAACAAACTAAAAATACGATTAACGAAATGGTTTCGTGACCAAAGGAATTTGGGGTTTATTTTTATATATATAATACTTATATAAAATATAAATATGTATCGATATTTTTATCGATACTTGTTGGATATCAGAACATCCCTAGTCCGGCGAAGTCTCATTAATCCGTAACTATATCCTGCAACACTTCTTACAGGAAGTAGTTAGACAATAATTCACTAATCCAAAATCTACTGCCAATTAACTATAGATTGATGAATTGTTCATGTTTGTCCTTTATGCTATAATAAAATGTGGCACACAATTTACAAACGTATTATAAAGCAGCTGAGATTAAAATGCATTTAGCAAAAAGTTAGACGGGCAGAATGTTGCTGGTTTTCCATCCGTTTTTACCACAACTTTTTTTATTTCTATACCGATTGAAATAAAACAAACATACAATTTCAAGTGAAAAATACCACACTGTGTATAACACATTCAAATTGGTTAAGCCGTTTTTGAGAGTTCGCGCACAAAAGTATACACAAACATAGATAAAAAATTATGACAATAATTGTTTTGAGTTCTGTTATATTGATGACTAGCTACCCACCCCGGCTTCGCACGGGTATATTGTACATATAAACCTTCCTCTTGAATCACTCAATCTATTACAAAAAACCGCTTCAAAATCCGTTACGTAGTTTTTTAAGATTTAAGCATAGATAGGGACAGCGACTTGGTTTTATACTATGTAATGATAAAAACTAGGATATTAAATGTAGCAATTGAGTTTTTTAATTGAAGTATCTAACTGAACTGGACGGTAGGGAGAGTTATAAAACATAACATACATGATAATCCGAAACATCATATGTCAATAAATAATTTATATGTAGTTTGATGATTGAGTTTTGAATTTGATAAATTTCCTTAATAACAGTTTTTTTTATATATATTCAATGTACATACATGACTTTTTTAATCGAAGTAGTTACTTCGTAAAAGCTCTTCGAAATAGTTAGTTAACTGAACTGGACGGTAGGGAGAATTATAAAAAAATATGACATGTACTATACCTATATTTGATGAAAAGTAATGACCACCGTCTCTACGTTAAATTTGGTACCAATATTTTAGGCATTTACATCATCAGAGAGTGAGCCATCATATACATTGATAAAAGTTTCTGGTATGAGCAGATTCGAACTCACAACCATTTCTGTCTACATTGGAATTTGTAACCCACGGTATCTAACTTTCAATTAATATATGAAATTGATGAGTACACACAACCTTCAGTTTTCGTTAGATATTGCTAAAATTTACCATCTATTTAATATTGGTAAGTTTATACCTGAAGAGTTTATACCTCCCCACAGACAGATAATCTGTGTTACGGGTTCCTTTAACGGTTTTAGGATTTTGGCAAGTCATTAAGGATCAGCAGTGGCAAAATACCTACACATCTATCTTCGGAGGTAGTAATTACTTTCCAACTGTGACAATGTCACATAATAATATACAAAATATGTTACAGTAAGATTTTTAGTCTTATACATACTGATGTTTATTAGAAATTAAAAAGTATGTATGTTATATCATTAACTTTCATTCATAAATCATTGAAACAATTTTGATTTATGTTGATATAATAAATATAAATAATTGTAATATCTCAGGATTATTCATACAGCATCATCTAAACCCAAGTTAAGCAGAGCTTATGGTATAGGTACTGGACAACTTGTACAATTAGTTAAATATATATTTAGTACATACATACATAGTATACATAGAAAACAGACAGACTACTACAGAAATTAATACTTATGAATACAAATGTTTGTACCGTACGAGGATTCGAACCCGCGACCGTCGGAAGGTAGGTAATGCGTTAAAACTTTAGACCATTGAGGACCTCCATGTAATGACAGGTTGCTTTTGATCCCGGTCATTACAGTTACTGGACGAAGTAGCGTGTACAAACTAGTCCTGAAACAAACGGTACATAAATACGAGGCCTAAAAAACAGTTGAAGTTATGTATAATAATTAATTAATGTTTAAAGGCGAAAGTTTGTGAATATGAATGGATAGATTGATGTTCGTTACTATTTCACGCAAAAACTACGGAACGGATTTTAATTAAACTTTACAGTACTATAGCTTATAAAATAGAATAACACAGGGTATAAATTTGACGCAGGTGAAACCGAGGGCACAGTTTGTAACAATAATAAAGCGATAACAAATGTGACTGATATAATAGAATAACATTTAGTAACATACATATATAATAAACTTACAGAATATCAATATTGTATTTCAATGTAGAATATAGAAAAATCAAATATTGTATCAGTTATTGTTTGTTTAGATACAAACGAATGGGTAACGTGTATTAAATTTTGATAACAGTTTTTTTTAATTTAAAATACACACTGTTTTTATGTATCTATGTGGGATTGAATAGGTTGATTCATAAAGTGAAACATTATGTGAAAGGAAAATATATGTGTGCGAAAGAGAGAGCATACAATCGAGAAAAAAAAGAAAGAAATAGAACGAAAAAGAATAGAATAGAGATGGAGAAATAAATGAAAGATTGTAGACTATTTGCCGGTTCACATTTCAAATCAAAAACTGTTGTCTGTTGACATGCATATACCAGTACATTTCAATTGCGGTGCGCATTCTAGAAACTTTTTGCCACGCACAACCACCATATGGAATCACCTTCCAGCAATGGTATTTCCGAACCGATACGATATTGAAACCTTCAAGAAAAGAGTTTATTCCATTTCAAAAGTCCGACAACGTACTTGCAATTGCCCTGGTGTTGCGGGTGCTCATGGGCGGTGGTAGACACTTACCATCAGGTGAGCCGCATGCAAGTTTGACAAAAAAAATTCAATTGTTTTATAATGATTTATACAAAATAGGTCTTCAACATACTCCACCTTAGAGGGTATTTGCCGGTTCTTTTTATATATTTTACATTATTAAGTATTAAAATCAAACACTGACTGTTGATATATAAGATTATATTTCAAACGTTTTGTAATATTTTTTTAATTGTTTATATAAAAAGGTTTTAAACACGCACTAAATCCAATAAATTCGCATATTTATTTCTGCCGTTAGCAGTTTGTTAACTATCATTCGGTTAAAACGTGAGATAAAGTACTGAGATAATGTGGAAGCAAGGCATTTGAATCATTCGGAATGGCGATGCATGTAGTTCTGTTCTATACATAGTCGATGGTTATCACTTACCATCACGATCAGATCATGCCAAATTGAAGAGGAAACGCCACTACATCCTGTGTGCTTGTAACCTCATGCATAAACGAAATATCTCCTTTGGAAAATATACACTCTATCCCGAGGAGATTAAAACTATCGCTCCTAATAATACCGTTCAATTCTTGTCCCTGACGGGTCTAGGTAGCGAACTCTGAAAATGGGCGAGCACAATAGATCTATGTAGATCGCAGTGCTACAGGTCTAAACACCTAACAATAGCCTAAAACGACTATTAAATTCAGAAACGTAACTCATATTTAACATTATGTTTGTCTGAGTGTTTTCTATGTACATATATTATGTGTGTTGTTTACAAAAAAATATATCTAAGTATTTATATCAGTTGTCTAGTACTCATAACACAAGCTCTGATTACCGTGAGACTAGGTGGCGCTGCGTTAATTGTCCAGGGTTATTTATTTTTTTGTTTTTTTTATGTATATGTCAGCAATTCGTGAATTTATATGCAATAAAAATATCTATCTATGATACTTCAATAAAATATATATATGTATCGGGTTGAACATTCCGTTTGTGCTGATGTAGATACGGTCAGCGATCGCCAATATAAAACACGGCAGATGCGGCTAGACATATTGGAATATCGTTTGAAGCAGATGTACAAAGATTTGTTGCTATTGCTTTACATACCGCAGCCACTTGGGAAAAAGGTTTGGTATTAGAATCTACACGTGACACACCATGATTATGTTGTTTTTTTATATAACTGTTATGGGAAACAAGCTTATGGCATACCTGAAATGGTCACTTATATTATTAATATTATAAATGGAAAAGTTTGTATGGATGAATGTTTGTTACTCTTTCACGCAGAAACTACTGAACGGATTTTGTTGAAACTTTACAGTGATATAGCTTATATATCTTACATAAATTTTATGCGGGCAAAACCGCGGGCACATCTAATATAATAATAATATTAAGCCTGGATTCACATAGCGCCATCTAGTCCCAGGCTAAGTATACAATTGAGAGCTTGTGTATAAAACTCATACAAATGTTCTTTTTTTTAAATATATGTTATAAAGAAAAACCACCTAGAACAATACAAACAAACATACTCATAAATACAAATGCTTGTACCGTAGGAAGAATCGAACCAACGATCATCGGAAGCAAAGCAGTGCGGTGTGCTAAAGATCACCGTCACTTATTATTATAGTGTTTGAATTAAAAATTAAGTAATTGTATCTGAATGAAAGTAATTTGCTTTCATATTTTCAGAATTAATGATTATACTGAGAAAACAGCAAAAGTAGAACAGTGACAGATTTACAACATTTTTAGGATTTATAGAAAAAGTATATAAATAGATATTAAAAAATATTATTTCATAAAACACAGAAGTAATTTCATCATCTTATTCATCCACACTTACTGATGTAAAAACATATACGAATCAAGAGACATATACGATACAATGTACAACAAAAACAAATAATATGTCTCTCCTCTTTTTTTTTGTCTATTCTTCTTACGTTCAAAGAACAATATTTTTTTTTATCTCACGACAATTCATACAGCGCCATCACATGGGCACTAGATAACTGATACAAATACATAAATATTTTTTTTCGTATATACATATATATTATACATAGAAAATACCCAGACCAATACAAACAATCATACTCATGAATAGAAATGTTCGTGCGAGGAATCGAACCCGCGACCATCGGATGTAAAGCGGTGTGCTAGACCGCTAGACCACCGAGGTCTACATTGCTTATCCAACTGCGTACTCAAAATTATAACTCTACTTTCGGTGGCAGTCGGGTTCAAAGACACCCGTTTCCGAACACGTGTGGAAGCGTAGCGAAATCGCCATTGTGTTTCCCCCTAAAGATTGTAAGGCGGGCGGTTAACGCCTTATGATAATTCAACCTCCCCGATTGACTGATCTCCGGCTCCACCAGCCTTTATATCTTACGCGATTTAGCCCGAATGATAATCTCATTCCGGTCGCTTGATAAATTCTTTCGAGTGAAACTCGCGAGGAAATTTTTAAGAACTTTATCTTCTACGAAATTGGTTTAGAAACTTTTTTATAGCTCTGTTTGTGATGGATTTAATATTTATCTGGGTACTTTATTATTTAATTATATTTTTGATAAATAATTATTTAAATATCTATTTATAATCTGTAGCATAAAACAAAGTTATTGTCAGAGCGTACAGAGCGACTTATCTCTTATAAATTACGCAATGGATTTTCAGATGCAAATTTCACTAATAGACAGTAGAAATAAAAAGGAAATAACAAGAGGAAGGTTGATATAATATGTACAAATTACGACGGCCTATACACATAGCACACCGCCTTACTTCTGATGGTTGCGGGTTCGATTCCTCGCACGGCACAAACATTAGTATTCATGAGTATGATTGTTCGTGTTGGTCTGGGTATTTTCTATGTACAATATGTATGTATTTATAAAAAAAAATCTACATATTTGTATCAGTTATCTAGTACCCAAAACACAAGCTAGACACTAGCTCGGGTCTAGATGGCGCTGTGTGAATTATGCTGATATTATTATTATTTATCCAAATTTAGGTAAATATATTATTGTCTTCCACAATGGTAGAATAGGTCTATTCCAAATGATTTAATTACTAACTTAAAATATGATAAATGTTAAACATTACATCGAGGCTTTATTCCCGCATCATGTATAATATTCATGTACAAAAAGGTTTCCGATCCAAACGCAGGTTCATACAAAGAAGAACGAAGGTTGTGCTGAGAAAAACAAGGGAAAATAGGCTACTTATAGGGGACAAAGCCGAGTACTGTTGTCAACTGTTAACACAAAAAATAAAATCCGTCCATCCTTTGTCGGGCCATTAAATAATTGTTCGGGGGTACTATCAAGACATTTGAGCGGAAAGTAAACATAGATCCCATGAATATGTACTCCGGTTCATTAAACAGGACCACAGAGTAGAATGGGTATTGTTTTTAGAGAATGTTCTTGAAATTTTCATTTTGTTTATGGTTTGTTTTATTAATGCTACTAGTAGTCGCCCAATAGTCGATATTTAAGTATTATGGTCTGGTAACTTAAACTATTAATAGACGACCAATATTGTAACTTAAATTATAAGTTTGAATATTATTAAAGTTTTAACGTCAAATAATATTAAAGACAAACAATTAGCTATTTCTGGTTATTACTCCATAATATTTATTTCTTTATGTTGCATAATCTTTAAGTATATTTGTTTCCCATAATATAGTAAGCTTTTTTTATATATATATTCATAGGTTTCTTATTCTGTTTTGTTTTATAATTATTAAAAGATAAATAACGTGAAACTTTTAGAATGCAACATAAAATATACAACACCGTAAATTCTCTATCACTCGGTGCTCTATGCCTCAGTTTTCCACTAAAATAATCTTGTTTTATGGCGCTTGTGAAAAATATATCTTTATTCATAAACCCGCAGAAGTATAGCCACTCGGCGAATGCGTTTTATCATGAAAGGACTATTTTTAATCGTGCTTAAATCTCTTGAATTGTCGTAAAAAGTTAAAAGCGTCCTACGTTTGACCTAGAATTTGTTATGGCCAACAAAAATGTCTATAAAACATTTAAAACCCCAGTATATAGCTTCGTCTCGACAATAAAATGTGCAAGCGTCCATCGGCAGTACATCCGTCAGTAGAACAGTTGAATTAAATACTATAACCGACGTAGACTTTGTACATCGTAAAAGATTACCATCATCAGCCAGCCAGTTCGTAATTTCAAATCTGACATATAAAACAGTCAATTCATTCAAAATACAAAATTCAAAATTCTTAATTCAAAAATACAAATTCAAAATTCAGCATCCAAAATTCAAAATTCAAAATTTAAATTCAAAATTTAAAATAAAAATTTAATAATTCTAAATTCTAAATAAAAATTCAATATTCAAAATTCAAAATTCTTTATTTAGGTAACACAATTTTACAACTACATTCTACAGATGTTAAAGAACTCCTTTTAAGCATAAAGATGCCTGTGCCAATTGATATTTCCGAAGTTGAAGGTTGTCACTGACTGTCACTTGTATCTACTTACCTTATTTGTGACAGTCATGAAGGTACGTTCATAGTAGTTGAGCAAGAAGGAACAGGTCGTGGAAAAGGTTATTCCCCGGTCTTGCCTTCTGGCAAACGTAGGAGTTTGTAAACTTATTTGCACGTGCGAGGTCAGTTTACTGTATACACAGGGTTACCAACATTGAAACAACCTAACAAAAAGAAGGAAATAATCGTATAGTTTCTCTAAGATATGTCGTCACGACTATTATCCCAGTTGTGGTAGTCAGAGTCATTTTCGATGTGGTCAACACAATGCATGACATGTCCACATTATAATAGTAGTAGTAATAAGGGTAATAATTTTGTTGACAACAAATTTACAATAATATTCTCTTAAACTATATAATACTTCTTATTACATAGGTACTGTACTGTTTTTCTTCCTAATTATCAGCTCTCAGATTCATGCCATTGTTTTCACTCGCCCGCATGATGCCAGCAGTGTGCGCTAGAGACGACATAATGGCTCTTTCTCTTTCCCACGTATACTAAACGCAAAGAATTTACAGACTGCTCGACGTGCCGTTTTAGACATTTATTATATTTTTTATATATATGTTTTAAAAACTGTATTTGTATTGATCGATCATAATTGATCAATCAGAAATATCAGTTTATGTAACTATATTTTTTGAAGGAGAACAATAAAGAGTTTATCATTATTATTATGTTCTTCAATATTGTATTTTGACCGATAACCATAAGTGAAAATCTTGTACTAACTCGTAGAAACAAGGGATAAAATGCCCTCGTACCAATGACGAAAAATCGAAATCGTCACATCGAAATTTCGTATTGTTGGCACCCCTGGCACGACTGCAGCCGCTGGCCATCCACGTGTATTAATTTGTATTAAACTTTGAATTGCAGTTTAGAAACAAATTTAAATATTTCAAAGCATGATACGGTTAGTTGTTAAAGAGTATGTATATTAAGTCTAAGATTAGATTACACATGAAAGTTAATTACTTCCCTCGTAAATGGTTACCAGACTGAAAGAAATTTTGACTTTTTCATACTAAATTTGTCACGTGACTACGTATTCTTACAGTATAAGGCTAAGTCTGCTACCTCGCTTACACGCTGTACTACTTGAATACGTAATTTCTTATTCTGTTTTTTTTTCGGACTACTGTAATGCTGCTAGCCGCAGCTGACCTTTACAACTTCACCGAACGATAAGGGGCGAGTGAAGATCGCACTCCAAACCCGCGGAAGGACTTAAGAAGCGTCTGAAGGCCAACTCTCGCATGACGGATACGACTTTAGTGTGAGGGCACCGCTAGGGGTTCGAACCTCGGCTCAGGCCGTCCTAATATCGACTGTTTGAATTGGACGGGGGATCAATCGCCCCTATATTGCATGTAGCGAGATATAATACCTTAGATCCTTCCTCAATAATTGAGCTATCAATTCAAACGTTTTCACCTTTCAAACAAATGTACAGAAAGAATTATTAAGGATAAAAATATAAAATTGCTATTCATTTTATGAATACTCAAAATTATTTTTTGCATATACATGAGATGAATGGCAAATAAGCGGAAGAATCAACTTATAAAAAGTGGTAAACATGCATACACAGGACCACGGACAAAACATGTCATTCATGGCACCACACATAAAATAATGTCTCAATACTCAGTGATTCCAATGCTATATATTATCTTTCATACGGAAACATAGCATATAGAGCAAGTCGCTTGACGGTGGTGACAAAAATATACGTGAGACACATGTACAAAAATATTCCGAAATTTTATTTTTCCTTGTACATTTTAAGAAATTAATATATCACCTCACGTATTACTGAATTCGAAAAGGCAGTCTGTAACAGCCCTGACGATTTGAGACAGATACAAAACTATATCAAAGAATTACAGGCAGTCTATTTGATACTAGATTTCCACTTAATGTAACTGCGAATTCTGACGATGGTCTATTTGTCAAGTATTACTTAGCTGACTGAGTAGACACCTCTATTTCACCTACTGTTACCGTTAATTTGATTAAGATGTGTTATAATACATCCAATTTTGGAAAGCGAAATATGCCAATAAATTTACAGTACTTTCCATCAGTTAGATCATCAGCTTTATTGTCCTTCTAATCATCATTGGGGTCAGATCTCATGATACTTTTACGCCACTCTTAGCAGTTTTGCATCATTTCATTTTTGCGTGCTTTAGATATGAAACCCATCGTGAAAATGTCTTGCTGGATAGCTCGAGCCCAGGTGGACGTCCTCTGTCGTACTTGCCTTCGCTAATGGCCATCACTTTTCAGATTGCATAGACTTCCAATGATGTCAGTCATATCAACACAAACCACTTTTTTGTCATTTTATTGCCAATCCAGTAATGATAAAAAATCATTATAATCTTTATTACTTTATTCCAGTCAAAATAAATATTAGATAATTAATCTTTCAAAGTTTTGCTATGTTGAAT
This sequence comes from Achroia grisella, assembly GCF_030625045.1. NCBI lineage: Eukaryota > Metazoa > Arthropoda > Insecta > Lepidoptera > Pyralidae > Achroia > Achroia grisella. Next base: position 178,427 of record NW_026712612.1, on the reverse strand, counting down.
TATTCCAGGAAACTAGGATGAAATCCATATTTGCTAAACTTATCAGCTGTGTGTCGAATCATAGGTGAAAACGTAAATTGTGTTTTCATACTTCAGATCCTATACTAATATTTGTAGGTACCCTGTTGGGGTCCCTTCCTTTACCTTGTAAGTTCCTATTTACATATTAACTAGTTGAAGAGGGTCATGCGTTCAAAGGGAGTATGAATAATGCTGACTTGTTACTGATATTGATAATATTATTGTCCCTTGTGTTTGCGAAGGTCAATTTTATAATAAGAGTACGACAGGTGTCAATGGAAATATACAGTACTCAATTATATACATACAGTAATTCTAAGAGAATCATTCATCTTGTTGCCGATGGCAACCTTTTTGACAGTTTTTATGTTTTTTATATATATTTGAATTTTATATTTTGACGTTCTGTTTTTATATACCGTTTGTTTTCTTATGCCATATTGTCTTTATATTTTTGCTAGCGAGCTGATTACATCTATTTTACCTCACCTAGGAACGTGTCTCATTTTTAACCAGCCTTAATACAGTCCATCCTTCCTTCCGTAACACATCTGTAATGAAATATATCATTAAGAAAATTACTTAATGTAACTAATTTGTTTAATTAAGACTTTTAAAAAACATTCCAAAGTAATCTGGTAGCTTGTTCCACAAAAATGTGAAATTTGTCAACTTTCCTATAAAAAAGGAGACAAGTTTCTTGTTCATTGTTCGTTGCAGAATCTTCATTTCGGAATTTGCTTTAATTAAATTATTATTTCAATTCTATGACGTAATAAAAAGAGTTCAAAATTCAAAAGTACTATATTATGTTTATTTTATTAATGACTAGCTACTCGCCCCGACTTCGCATGGGTGTACATGTATTATATACATAAACCTTCCTCTAGAAGCACTCTATCTATTAAAAAAACCGTCAAAATCCGTTGCGTAGTTTTAAAGATTTAAGCATACATAGGGACAGACAGCGACAGCGACTTTACTTTATACTATGTAATGATTACTTCTGGTTTTATTTCAAATATATACCTAATATAACATTATATTACGCAAATCCCACAAAAGGTTGGCAGGTGTCTTTCTTTCTAAATTCTAGATAATACAACCAAATTTAGGTAAGAAACAGAAAAGGTAATAGTCACTGTAGAAATGAAGTATGTGAGACCAGTAGTCGATGTGTCTTGCTAATTATATGATTATAATAAAGATGATCCATACTAAACTATATAAAAAAAGACATTTTAAATTGGACTTTAAACGTGCCACAGCAAAGTTCCAACTTGCTTCATATTATGGAAGTATGCAAACTTTCTTTAAAAGCCATTCTCATTCGCCGCATAAAGAGTATAATAAACTTGATGTCTAACTACGAAGACAATTTTTCGCCACCTCCACACCTCGTGTTGTGATATTTATATTATACGATACGATTTTGAAACGACTTTAAAGGTGAGCAACCCAAACGTCAATATTGGTCATATTAAGAAAATATTAAAGTATATATATATATATTTACTAGCTTTTGCCCGCGGCTTCGTTCGCGTTAATTTATCCCTTTAGGGATGGAATTTATCAAAATCCTTTCTTAGGGGATGCCTAGGCCACAGTAGCTATATGCATGCAAAGTCTCAGCCCGATTGGTTTAAAATTGACAAAGTTTCATACAAACTTTCATCCCCTATTTTATCCCTTTGAGGGTAGAAAAAATTATTTCTTAGCGGATGCCTACGTCATAACATCTACCTGCATGCCAAATTTCAGCCCGATCCGTACAGTGGTTTGGGCTGTGCGTTGATAGATGACTATGTCAGTCACCTTTGAGTTATATATATATGTAGATTAACTCTTTAATGCACAAAATAAGATACATAAATATACTGCACAGAGATTTTATCTATTATCACTCAAACAATCTCCTCCAGACATGCTTTAAATAGAGAAATAAACGATGAAAGTGGTAGGTTGAGCATTAATAGTAATATATATATGTATATGTATATATACTAGCTACCCACCCCGGCTTCCCAGGAGTGTATATGTTATTATACATATAAACCTTCTTCTTGAATCACTCTATCTATTAAAAAAAATACAATTTCAAAATCCGTTGCGTAGTTTTAAAGATTTAAGCGTATATAGGGACAGACAGACAGTGACAGCGACTTTGTTTTATATTATGTAATGATAATGACTATACAATTTTAAGGTTACTGAAAGGTGAATAGTAAAATGTATATATTATTAAAAGTAGAATTTGATTTTTTATAAATTGTCTTTGAATTTTAAAACGATTCAACAAACTCAACGGTTTTCACTAATGAAACGCCAGGGGTGTCACGTGCTCATTATCGATTTTTAAGAACCCTTCCTAAAAAGCACTATGCTATAGTCTCTACAGAAAATTAGGCAGGTAGTTTATTCCACAATCTAAGTGTACGCGAGAGGAAATTCCTCTGATACAGTTTCAGAGGAATTTCCTCTCGCGTACACTTAGATAGTGGAATAAACTACTTTTTGAGGGCACTTAGGTTCTATTTAGTAAGGATGAATACCCTATCTTACTATTTTTTGCCTTGAAACAAAACAAATGAAATTATTCCGTTGCATAGTTTTAAGCATACATAGGGACGGACAGACAGCGACAGCGACTTTGTTTTATATTATGTAATGATAATGATAATGATGATGATCACTACCAGATTAATATATATATACATATTATATATATGTATAAAAATAAAAAAAGAAACTTGAAATCCAGATTAAGTCATTGAGACTTTAATTAATGTGCGCAGTAATAAATATGATTTTTTCCTGTTGTCAAACCAATATTTTCTATCTATCGTAGTGATAGATAAAAAATATTGGGTTTTTTAGGAAATGTCAAAGATTTTCAAGAGCCTAAACATTTAAATCATAATTTCAAAGTTAAGATGTTGCTTTACCAAATTATGACAATCGATTAATTGTATCTAATACTACATTTTCGTAGAAATATCAGTAGTATTTCACCTAGCAAAGGTTGCTAAGATTTCATTCAACAATTTCATTGAATGTACGAGAATGTTGATATATTCAATTCACGAAACTTTTATCCTTTGTCGCAACGACTAAATTTCTTTTTCCACGCAGCGTCATAGCGGATTTGGTCTGTCTAACGGATTTGCTTGCGTATCTCTGCCTGCTTTATTACGCCGGATTCTGGCTTAGACTATTGTATTGTCATAAAGACTTTGCCAGCCAGTTTCGTAGCTTTCTTTATTCACCTAACGAAATGAGATTGGATATTGCGTGAGCGAATAACGCTGTAAAAGAAAATTTCATCATTGCGTTTTAAATTTGTGTACTGGTTCTAAATTTTGGTATAGAAATAGTGTTTTGGTAGTCGTATAGTTACTTATAGCATCCCGTATAATATTAGGATGACTGAGTTTGTTTCTTTATTTATATTATTTCCATTTAATGACCTTGATGATGGAATTCATCATTAAATTTATAATATACGCTAGCATTTGCATCTGACTTCTGTCATTAAATCGTAGTTATGACGACAGAGTACAGAACCTATTTTATTTTATAAACGAGCTGTACTCGCGACTTCGTCCGCATTAAGTTCCGCAATTTTCAATTAAATCGCTTTAGTAGTTATGGCTTGAAAGCGAAACAGACAAACAGAGTTACTTTCGCATTTACAATATTAGTTAGGATTCAACAAGAAATTTAACAAACTGAATCATTTGTCTGTCAATTTATACTTTTATCCGACTTCCCGGTAACAGAAACACCAATAACAAACCAAATTAATCCGACATATGGCTGTAAGCTAGTCGCCAGCTACGATATTCTTAACGCAATTATTCGCGTACTAAAAATCGTGTTCACTACTGGTAATGCTTCTGACTATCTCATCAAAGATAGTAGTCGTGAAGGTCTATTATTGTTTTACATATATTTTCATATATATGACAACAATAGTTGATAATGTTGTACTAGATTGTGTAAATTGCGAACAAGTTTTGTGAGGAACTCCGGAAGTTGTTCCCTTTGAGCAATTAGCTACATGGTCCTAGTCAACAAAATGTTTGTTAACGGCTCATGAAAGAGTAGGTTTACGTCTAATTCAATAGTTACCTACTATATTTAATGATAAAATGAACTTACCTGTAACAGATCGATGGACTGTACGGGTGTCTAAACGAGAAAAACACGTAGTTTATAGTTATATCATTACATATGTTTGCGAACGCAAGCCATTTAATATATTTAAAAATAAAATTATAAAAATTCAAATATGGAACGTCAGGCACAGAATATCAATGTTATTTTATATACAATTTTACACTCTTTCTCGAACATTCCGTGGCGTCATTGTTAAAATATGTGTACAATATATTCTAAATATTTTATTTATTATAATTAAAACAAATTAAACATTGCAATATTCCTCCATCAAGCAACATATGTATAAAACAGAGTAGCAGTCGTTGTCAGTCCTATGTATGATTAAGTCTTTAAAACAACGCAATGGATTTTGAAACGGTTTTTCTTAACAGATAAAGTGATTCAAGAGGAAGGTTTATATGTATAATACATGTACATCCGTGCGAATCCAGGGCAAGTAGCTAGTAATACATTAATGTGCAGTTGTGATATCAAAATAATGTAACATACAAAAAGAATTGTTCTAAAGATATAAATTTAAAAATAATAAAAGTATTAATAAAATAAAATATCTTTTCATTTTTATCATTACAAGAGTTTGTGACGGTCAGTCGCCAATATTGTCTGTACGTGAAATTTTGTTGTAATTGTATGAGATCTACAAAATAATTGATATTTATCATTATCATTATTACATAATATAAAACAAAGTCGCTGTCGCTGTCTGTCCGTCCCTATGTATGCTTAAACCTTCAAAACTACGCAATAGATTTTGAAGCGGTTTTTTTTAATAGATAGAGCATTTCAGGAGGAAGGTTTATATATAAACTTTATAAACAGACTTTAAAAAGAGCAATTTTGTTCTTCTTAGCTTGAAACACTCGGAACTAACGTTAGATTTGACATATCATAAGAGTCTGTAGGACCTACATGAATTAAGATATTATGATTGATTGAGAAACAAGTGCTAAATTCTATACTATTTTTAGATGCTTTTTTTTTATATTCTGCAAAATGTGGGCATTTCCGGTTATTCTTTAGTCGACGTCAACAATTGACAATGCCTTCCCATCTCGCATTGCGATCTTGTTGTTTTTCAAGTTACAGACTTACATGTTTTTACTTACAGTGTGTGAGCAATTTTTATTCATGCAGGACATTTTAGCCGTTTATGTACGTCAATTTTTTTACATTGTGTTACATTTTTATAGATCTCACTTACTACTTACAGTTCATGAGTGTGAGCAATTCAAAATTCAAAAATAATTTATTCATGCAAGAATTATAATAATTTTAAGATATTTTAATACTTATAACATTCTTAGACATTTCAAATTTCCGTTTATGTACATCAAAAATTTTTTTTACATTATAAACACTTTATTTTTTATAACGAAATGGCGAGTACAACTGTCCCAGTTTTTTCTCGACAATGCTATATAGATCCAATTGTGAAGAACTGGCAAGAAACTCAATTGTATGTATTTTTTTAAACTCAGTTTATTTACAATGTATATTTATATAGGTGTCTATGTTTAAGATTAAATGAAAATCCCGTGCATGAAATTTTGTTGTAAATAAAGACAACTATTGCCATTGATACAATTCAACTAAATCGTTTCTCATATCAATATAATAGCAAAAATAGCATTAGTAATTTAACAGTTACTTCGAATCAGTTAAGTTTTGAAGTTGAAATAATAAAATCGAGTTTGCAAGAATTATAATAATTTTAAGATATTTTAATACTTATAACATTCTTAGCACAATGTATATTTATATAGGTGTCTATGTTTAAGATTAAATGAAAATCCCGTGCATGAACAACTATTGCCATACAAGTAATCGATTAGTAATTTAACAGTTATTTCGTTAATTAATCTGAACTAATTAAGACAAATTTCATCTCGAGGTTGTTTTACCTTTGTACAATTTCTGATTAAAATTTAAACTATTTTATAAAGTTGTAGAAGTGAAATTAATTTTGAATTAATTTTTACTGGCTAAGTTATTGTATCAAACACTTCATATTTTTTATAACGAAATGGCGAGTAATTCAACTGTCCACTTAAGTTTTTTTCTCGATTTCTTTTTTAATGCTATTGGCTTATAGCTTGAAAGAACGAAAAGGGGCAAGTGTAGAGGGCTCTCAGAGCCTGGTTTCATCAGAGTGTCCCTTGCACTCGCCCCCATTGTCATTGTGATAATTATACATCTATACATATAAATAAAATTGGAGTTTTCTTACTACATGCATATATAAATATAAATACGGTACATACACCAAAATAACATTTTTTACAATTTTTGGCTGTCTGTCTGTCTGTTCCGGCTAATCTCTGAAATGGCTGGATCAATTTTGACGGGACTTTTATTGGCAGGTAGCTGATATAATAAGAAGTAACTTATGCTACTTTTATTTTAGAAAAATAAAGTTAAACTCCACGCGGACGAAGTCGCGGGTACCTACAGCTAGTTAGTAAATGATTAATTTTGTTGTAAATAAAGACCTCTCTCGGTAATCTGACAAAAACTGCACTTGGAAAACCCACATTGATAATCTATGTATTCAACTAAATCGTTTCTCATATGCAATATGGCGAATAGCAAAAATAGCAGGAACAAAAACCGCTATTCTAGTATACCACAGTTACGTTGCCTCTAAATTAAGATACGGTTTAGTTTTATGGGGAAATTCGGTGGAATTAAGTAGAGCTTTTCTTTCCCAGAAGAAATGTATACGAGCCATATTTGATGTTTCACCAATAACAAGTTGCAAACCGTTATTTCAAAAATTAAAACTGTTAACATTGCCATCTATGTACATTTACGAACTGTGCCTATTTGTTAAATCGCATCCTGAATTATTTAAAACATCTAATGATTTTGAGACCAAGTACACAAGGAGGCGTCCTAATAAATTATATTATCCGTTGATAAATTCAACGCTAGCAAGCTCTAATTGTTATCCAATGGCCATAAAAATATTTAACAAGTTGCCAAAGGAGTTAAAACAATTAAATAAAATCAAATTAAAAAAAGAATTGTATAATTGGTTGTTATCTAACTGCTTTTATAATATAGACGAATACCTTTCACAAATGGTGAAAAAGTGACTATTACTAATAAATAAATAAATTATAATAATATATGTAGGTAATGATGAGCAATGTATAATGACAATATTTCAATTGACAATTGTCTGTTGCATGTCAGAAATGATTGTTATCTAACTGCTTTTATAATATAGACGAATACCTTTCACAAATGGTGAAAAAGTGACTATTACTAATAAATAAATAAATTATAATAATATATGTAGGTAATGATGAGCAATGTATAATGACAATATTTCAATTGACAATTGTCTGTTGCATGTCAGAAATGACTAAATGTGCGAACAATATAATAATATTCAAAATACCACATCCAATGTACCACATTTTATGCAATAAAATTTCATTTCATTTCATTTCATTTCATTTCATTTCATTTCATTTCATTTCGGCGTTTCTACTAGGTTGCACTGGTCGTGGTCACGAGCTGACTGGAGTAACACTGAATGTCAATGCTGATTGATGACGGCAGTTTGTTCAACTACCGTCATTAGATTGTCCGACATAAAATCGCGACATACAGCGAAAGTTTGTAATATATGGACGGATGGATATTTCTCTCTTTACATAATGTTATATTACAAGCAAAAAGTACTGAACGGATTTTGAAGTTTACAGTAATGTAGCTTATCCATCAGAATAATACATAGGTTATAAATTTCATGCGAATGTAATTGTTTAAATAAATGATTCGATTTCTGTCTAGGATTTTGAAATTTATAAATATTAGTGTTTACGCCTTTTAGTGAGAAGAAGGTCTTGGTGTAATCAAACTCGAAGATTCCAGGCTAGTTTTTTAATTACTTGAAAATAGGTTTACAGTGATTGCGTGTGATAATGCGTATATGATCGTTGACAGATTTGAATATGAATATGTAACGGTTAACATGTTGTCTATGGCCCGCTGAAATACCGACGTTTCAGTGTTGCAGTATCCAAATACAATTTGGGCCAAAAGTTAATGCAATCGTGCCTGAACAATTAGTGCTTATTTTGCTTAGTGCTGTGCTTTTCTGAAATAAATTTATATTACTACTAGCTTTGCCCGCGGTTTTATCCGCGTTAAATTTCAATAAAATATATAGCCTAATGTGCTATTCTGATGTATAACCTATGTTACTGTAAGTTTCATCAAAATCCGTTCAATAGTTTTTGCGTGAAAGAGTAACAAACATCCATACTCACAAACTTTCGAGTATATAATGTTACTAGCTTGCCTTAAAATAAAAAAAAATTAGGGGTAAAAAAATTAAAATAAAAAAAAAAACCCCTATCATTTAGGGGGATGAAAAATAGATGTTGGCCGATTCTCAAACCTACTCAATACGCTCACAAAATTTCATGAGAATCGGTCAAGCCGTTTCGGAGGAGTATGCGAACGAAAACTGTGACACGAGAATTTTTTAAGAAGATTAAGATGAACAAATATACATATGTGATAAATATATAGACTGGATAGAGGCATTATTTGCTTTGCATAATGGTTTGCAACTTACCGTGTTTTGGTACAATAAAGAGATCTGATGCCATTTTTGTCTCTTAAATGCCCTATATATTTTTACTGAGTTGCCCCACAGAATTATTCCATATTGCAAATTGGATACTACACAACCTCGATATGTTGAACCTTTTACTGAAACACAATAGACAGTATTAAAAATGTAATACGTCACTGTTTATATATGTCAAGAGGTCCTGTTTCACAGAATTTAAAACGACTAAAACACTATGAAACTGTGATGAATCAATTGTCAATTGTCAAAGGCTAAAAGAAGAGACGAAGGGAACTAAAAGTTGTTAAGTAAAAGCGGGATTATCTGCTGTCAGACAAGTATTTTTATTTAACAATAATATATTATTTTCAAATAATATTGTTTTATGTTTTTCGTTTGTTTTCAATAAATTGATCCTTTGCGAAAATATTTTTTTGTGTTATTTTCTTATGACTGATATATTATGATACTTAAAGTTTGTTCTTACAATGTTGTGTAAATTTATACTTTTATTTTTTTACTGTGAATTATATTCTTTCAAATAATTAATTAAAATACAGTACAAATTTAAATTAAACATATACAGAATACATCAACCATATTACCTTCATGTAGGAGGACTGGCAAAGGGTGGTAGATTGCCGTGATCACAGATTTATATATTTTTTTATTATTATATATTACATATATATCTTAGTCTATAAGGTATTTATTACATGGGCCATCGTTTGCCTGAAATAAGCAAATAAAAAAAGAAAACATTACACACTTGCAACATTTGTAAAGAGTCAACCTACCTTCCTTAACTTCTGAAAAATAGATGTACCTACATATAATGTATATGTATGTCTGTCTCTTTATCTCTTGCACTTATTTCAAAGTCACATGATGACGTGATGTCTGTAGTGCTCGGTATGTATATAGGTGACGCTGGTAGTTACCATTTACCATTAGGTTATTAAATTGTTTGCCATTTCAGTGAAAAAATATATTCACATGAAAAAATATATAAAATGCTCAACTTCTTTTAATTGTGTCTCCAATGTGGAATAGATCTTAGAACCTAAAACTTCTATTAAAGCAGCTCTTTATAAATTATAATAAAATCTATAATAAATTTGTGGACTGTACATCCACAGGTCGCTGGTTCATATCCGGCTCGAAGGACCACAAACTTCGCATATAGAATAATATGCAAGTATGTACAATAATCATAAAGGACTAAGTGTATAGGTGTATAAGTGTGTACGGTAGGGAAAAAATTATAATATAAACAGTTTGACGTTCATAAGCGGCTAAAATGTCCAACATGAATAAATGATTTTTTAATTTGAATTTGATTTTCAATAAGTTTTCCATTATTATTTAAGTGTTACAACAACAAAAATTATTTTCATTTCATGTGCAATTTTATTATTGAAGACACCATTCCGCTATTTTACTTTTTCATGATTACGTTTTTAAAATGTGACGTTTTACGGATAAAATTCAAATGCACTGAAGCGCGAAGCAACAAAAAGCAGATACATATTTTGTCCCCGCGTCGTCACCTCATTTTGTGCTCAGTAAATTGCATGGAAAACCCGAAAGAGATAACCTTACTTACGCTTTATTACAAACTCAAGCACTTTTCGTCGAGTTGGAAGTGTCTTTAGGCGTGGCCGCATATTTCTCGGTTATGTTCTGTTCTTACTCTGTACAGTGTTATCAATTGTGTTTTACCGAAGATTTATGCATAAAAAATATTAATGTTGATAATCCATTACATCCGGATGGATATAATGGATTATCAAAATCATTTGAATAAATTATTTTCTATTCTCGGTTATGTTCTGTTCTTACTCTGTACAGTGTTATTAATTGTGTTTTACCGAAGATTTATGCATAAAAAATATTAATGTTGATAATCCATTACATCCGGATGGATGTAATGTTGCGGGAAAAAGTAGCAAACATCCAATCATCCAGATGGATGGATCTTAGGCTGCTGTCTGCTTAGGTTGGAACTAGATGGCGCTTTGTGAGTCGTCCTAGTTCCTTATTGTTATTAACTGTGCTCGCGATTTCACCCGTATGAAATTTATAGGCTATGTGTTATTCTGATGTATATTACTGTAAATTCAACATCCAACCATCCAGATGGATGAATGGATGATGGATCCATCTGAACAGTTGGATGTTTGTTATTCATTCCCGCAAAAACTACTGGACGGATTTTGATGAAAATTTACAGTAATATCATTACATAGTATAAAATAAAGTCGCTGTCGCTGTCTGTCCGTCCCTATGTATTCTTAAATCTTTAAAACAACGCAACGGATTTTAAACTGATTTTTTTTTTAATAGATAGAGTAATTCTTATGAGGAAGGTTTATACGTTAACGACCTCGGTGGTCTAGTGGTTTAGCACACCGCTTTACGTCCGATGGTTGCGGGTTCGGTTCCTCGCACGGCACAAACATTTGTATTCATGAGTATGATTGTTTGTGTCTGGGTGTTTTCTATATATAATATGTATGTATTTACGAAAAAGAAATATCTATGTATTTGTATCAGTTGTCTAGTACCCATAACACAAGCTTTAGCTAGCTTAACTTAGGTCTAGATGGCGCTGTGTGAATTGTCTTGAGATTATTATTATTATATGTATAATAAAATATATGTACACCCGTGTGAAGCCGGGGTGGATAGATAGTTACTTTTAAATCAGAATAAGACACAGGCAATTTCATGAAGGTGAAAACGCGGGCACAGTTTTTGATAATAATGAACTTGGACACATAGTGCCATCTAGTTCCAACCTAAGCAGATTATATATTGGGTACTAGACAACTGATATGAATTCATTCATTCATCATTTAAGAGCTACGTTCTTGTCGGTGGATCTCTTGCCACTTTCCGCGATTTTCCATCATGCTCTTTAATTCTTGATACGACATGACTCCCATCTTCTCCTATGAATATATATATATTTATTTTTGTACTGTAATTTATATTTGGTACTTGTAATACAAATCTTTGTACAGTGCGAACCAGCGATCATCGGAAGTAAGGCAGTGTCTAAACACTCTAAACCGCTATACCACCCAGGCTGTTGATATCTATCTATATTTTAGCATCCACGGTAAAAACATATGTATTTATAAACATGATTGTTTGTATCAGTCTGAGTATTTTCTATGTACATATATTATGTATCTATTTAAAAGAAAATTGTATTTATGTATAAATATCAGTTATGTATATATATCATAACAAAAGTTCTGCTTAGCTTGAGGCTATATGGAATAGTGTATTGTTTAGGATTATTATTATGTACTAGCTGTACCCGCGAACGCGACCGCGTGGATATCAACTTTATTTTTCTAAAACAAAAGTAGCCTAAGTTACTCCTAATTACATTAGCTACCTGACAATAAAAGTCCCGTCAAAATCGGTCCAGCCATTTCAGAGATTAGCCGGAACAAACAGACGGACACATAGACGGACAAAATTTGTAAAAAATGTTATTTTGGTACCATATTTACTATATATACATATGCATTTAGTAAAAATCGTATTTCTATATTACAAACAGACACTCCAATTTTATTTATATGTATAGATATAGATATATAAAAATAATCTTATTTAAACATTTAGATTTTAACTTAATTTAATTTCAATAATTACTCTATTTTTTATGGTACTTTCATATATACTCTGGGTCCTATAATATTTAGTAAGGTTGTTCTATACTTGTATTATGGAGCTGAAAACAAAAATAAACGGATACTGCTGAGCTAAATTATTTTTCCTGGTAAATATATATTATTTTCTTTTATTCGTTGTTGGAATTAATTAATCTTTCTCTGAGCGTTTATTGATGAAATCTCATAAAGTACCATTTATCCATGTTCGTTTTTATGTAATATATTACGCCAAATATAAATTAATAAAAGTCATGTTCGGATATGGCAATACCTACAATATATATATATTTGTGTTTTTTTTTATTGCTTAAGAATTGTATGGTCCACTTGTGTGTGTTACCGGGTTCGCTGACCCAGTGAACTATTATAAGATGAATATGAAGTCAGATGATCTGTCGTGGTGATTTTTTCAGAATAGATTAGAATAGAAAATCATTAATGGAAATAAACTTAATTTAAGTACTTTTGAATAGTCAAAACAATTTTTTTCATCTACCGCTCGTTCGGAAAGCTGTCTCATCACAAGAAGAAAGAGCTAGAAACTTGTGTGTTGTAAATTCATCACTATAGTTTTAATAGGAACCGCGTGGAGGTCGTCTTATCATGGTAATTTTCAATTGTCAATTGGACTAGTATCGCTAGTATAGTAGGATATCTCTTCATTCCTCAGAACAAACTGTGCCCCTTGTGAAGGATATCACGGGCGTGATGAAACATTCATGGTTCATGTTCATAGGCGACAGTTACCACTTGCCATCAAGTCAATCTCCAACTAGTATACCATTCCCTTTAATAATTATCTTTCGTCATATGTTATCAATAATACTACTATATAAACGCAAGAATATTATCACCTCTGATCACCGTATCAATGTAACTTTCACTGTCAATTGCTTTGACTTCCACAATACAGGCATAGCCTGGTGTGGAGACATAAATACTTAAATTAAATTAATTTAATTACTTAAATTAAAATTTCTGTTAATAAATGTTATTCTTATTTATTACTAGCTATACCCGCGATTTCGTCCGCGTGGATTTTTCTAAAATAAAAGAATTTTTCTAAAACAAAAGTAGCCTAAGTTACTCCTTATTACATCAGCTACCTGCCAATAAAAGTCTCGTCAAAATCGGTCCAGCCATTTCAGAGATTAGCCGGAACAAATAGACAGACAGACAAAAATTGTAATTTCATAAGTATGTAGTAAAAACGGTTATTTCAATATTACAAACAGACACTCATTATTGTATTATATTGTTAGACATAATTTCATTTATATTTATAAATTAATAGGTTTTAATACAAAAATCCCGAAGAATTGCGGCTCTGAAGTGGCAATGGGCAGGGCACATGGCTCGTAGGACATATGGCCGTTGGGGCAGTAAAGTCCTCGAGTGGCGACCACGGACCGGAAGACGCAGCGTGGGAAGGCCTCCAGCAAGCTGGACCGACGATCTGGTCAAGATCGCTGGAAGGCATTGGAGGCAGGGCGGGACCGATCGTCGTGGAGATCTTTGGGGGAGGCCTCTGTCCAGCAGTGGACGTCTTCCGGGCGGCGATGATGTCGATGATGATGAATAAAAAAATCTAGATGAGTATTTTCAGACAGCAAATTCAAAGTACGTATTTTGTAGATATATAAATGTAATTTATTTAAAAACCACATCTATTTGAAGTTATAAATAAACCTTTGAACTTGCATTTAATGAACTGCGCGGTCAGTTGAAATGCAATATTTTATTCCGAGCCATTAACACAAAACGAGATATTTATGTCATAAAAACGCGTTGCAACACTTGCAAACGATCTAAAAATGCTCCGAAACTAATGGATTACAGTCTAGCGTGAATTTTGTGTCCTCTATTTTTAGGCAGATAAGGTTCAATGTCCAAACTACAGATTCATCAAACGGTATCCAATTCCTTTACTACGTATTAGTGAATGTGATGATAGAAAAAGTAACACTCTGGGCTATTTGTTTACATTTTGGGACAAAACTACATATAAAATTACATATTTATTTATTTATTAAAACTTTAATGCACATAATTGAAAGTACATATGGCGGACTTAACACCATGCGGCATTATCTACCAGTCAACCATGGGTGGTGCAGAGAATAATTGTTGGCGGTGCAAATATAAAAAATATATTAAACGATACACATAAAAATATATATGAATTGTTATCTTTTATTTGGGACAAAACATTTACATTTTGGGACAAAACTACATATAATAATTATTAACACGTTAATATACATAATGTATTGTACGCATTATATGAACGTGATATTTACTGCAATATTATTATTTATTTGCTGTACTCGCGACTTTGTCCGCGTGGAATTTAACTCTATTTTTCTAAAATAAAAGTAGCCTATGTTACTCCCTATTACATCAGCTACCTGCCAATAAAAGTCCCGTCAAAATCGGTTCAGCCATTTCAGAGATTAGCCGGAACAAACAGACAGACAAAAATTGTAAAAAATGTTATTTTGTTGTATGTATCGTATTTATATTCGTATGCGTGCAGTAAAAAACGGTTATTTCAATATTACAAACAGACACTCCAATTTTATGTATATGCGTGCTCAATACAACAACGTTTAAAGAGCTTGATGGAAGATCGTGATAAGTGGCAAAAGCTCCACCGAAAATTGCATATATAAGTATATGTAGATTATTTGACATAAAAGCTAAAAAAATAAATTATTACTTTTAATAGAATATGATAAGAATAATTTATAAATCATCTTAAATGAAAATAATGATCTTTAAATTAGTTATTATTAAAAAAAAATGTTATATCTTAATTAATTACTAAGTGAAAAAATGTTTAAAAGAGTGTCTATGATTATATATGTATATATATATAACCATAGACACTCTTTAGATATACCTAGTATCTAAATATTATTAGATACAAATCAATTTCCACGTATCCATCCATCCAGTTTCGTTTATATAAAAAAATACTTTGTACACAAAATTTTTTTTAGTAACTCACAATTACTATCTTTGCTCCTCTAAATAAATGACTACAAATTTCTTGTTTGAAAAAGAGATAAATATACAACAACTATAGACCAGAAATAAATTACAAAGATAATAGTAAATAAAAATTACATACAGTTAATTTTTAATATGTTATAAGTAATAGTCAATCAAGTAAAAAAAATAGTCAATATACATTATTAATAATAATAATAATAACTCTTCATTGCGCATACATAAACCTAGGACAGTAAGCACAAAACAATGAAAATAAATGTTTTACAAAAGGCGGTCTTATCGCTATCAGCAATCTCTTACAGACAACCCGGTGTTAACAGAAAGTATTTACATAAAGAGAGAAGGTAGGAGGCGCTCTAAACACTCTATTTATTATACAATTATAGATAAACATACATTTTATAAACATAAATAAATAAACTTACACACCAATACCTACAATATACATATATATACTACATAATAATGGACGAAAGGACATGATATTATTCTATTACATGGATAGATAATGCGATTTTAATAATTTTTGAAAAATGGCATGTGATTGTGCTGATCGAATGGAAAATAGTACGGAGTTCCAGAGACGAACTTGTACAGTAAAACAATCAGTGTAATATTTAGTTATTTATTATTTTCTACTAAAATATTATAAAAAACTTATTTAATCTATAGGAAATTAATTTTGAATAATTTACAATTATTTTTTATTTATCTGTTTACCTTATTAAAAACTAAGAACTGGCCGACCTACAAACTTTCAATTACTAAATCACAGAACACTGAGACCACAAGGAGTTCTGCGCTAAAATAAACAGGAATCACAATTTGAAATTCAAATGTAAAAACTTCGTGGTGAAATATGCTTTCAGAAACATTGACTTACGAAGAATTTTATAACTAGAACAATTACATAAAATAATTAATTAATTAACAACATAAACAGTCGCTGATAGAAAATAAGTTAATAGTCATTATTTCTGAACAAATCTTCATCAATTATGGCTATTAAATATCGTTTCGATCACGTTACCTATAGAAAAAAAAACACAAAATACGTCCGTCCATTTGGAAGTTTAATACAACACACGGACATACATAGACACAGAGGTACATAAAATCTATAACACCCCTTTCTTCATCAAGGATTAAATATTCTATATATACATATATAAAGCATTATTAACAAAAATTTTCGCGATTGGGCGGAAAATGGAAAAAGTAAAATTTTCTAAATTGATTTGACACTGACTCAAGAATCTGGATCCTGGATCTTATTCAGGACATAAAATTATTAATTGTTTAATAACTACATTAATATAAAAAAGCCCTCAATACTAATTAATTACATTAAAAAAGAATTAAATTAATTATTTTATAATATACAATTTTAATCAATGTTTATTAATTATTTATATATTATGAGTTTAAATTATTATTTCTGTTTAATTTGTGTATAGAAATAATAATTAACAATTGGTGAATACATTAATTAATTTAAATATACTATAAAGAAATAATCAACCGAAGAAATTAAAATAAGTAATGACTAATAATTTCATCACTCTAAAAGTAGTGGTTGTTATAATTAACATATTATATAATAATTAAAAAAACTAAATTATTAATTATAAATAGTTTTCTTTATTTAATTATCGTATGAGTCAAATTCAATAACCATTTAATAATTTTATATAAATTAAATTAAATAAAGAAATTAATACCTATTTGATAGTTTCATTATTAATTATACTAACCCAAATATTTCACTATAGTTAAGTAACATAGAAATATATTTAATGAAATATCCAATGAATTTGATAATGTTTATATTAAGGTTGAGAGAGGATAGACAGATAGTACCATTATCAAGTGACGTTTGCTTCTAATAAGACGTCAAGTTGTATTAATTGTACAAAACGTTTTCGTACCTCCAAGGCAAACTCTTGCCCACCTGCGTACAAAATGTAAAATTAAATCAATTGCAACCCGGAGTTAAGGAACGGTCAAATTAAAGCCGGGATTGTAACGAGATAACTTCGGGACAAATATTTTATACGCTGATACTGGTATTCGGAGGCGCAGTGGCGGTAATTATTTAGATGACTAACTGCGACTTGCGGCTTTGTTCATGCTATATACTATAATATACTGACTGTCTCTAATGAATTAATCGTTAATCTTACTAAAATTTTACATGCGAAAGTTTGTGAGTATAGATGGATGTTTGTTATTCTTTCAAGCAAAAACTACTGATTGGATTTTGATGTAACTTTACAGTAATATATAATAGCGTATACATCAGAATAACACGTAAATTTCCCGTGGATGAAACAGCGGGCACAGCTTGTCTAAGTATATAAAAGTTTAAGACTATATCGTATGTAGCTATTATTAATATCATAATATATGTAATACAGTCTTATCCATACACCGTATATATCTTTATTGAATTTACCGGTTTACATCTGTATACGGGCTTAAGTCAAGTACACAATAGGATTTGACGTTTTTGTATGTTGTTATATCTACAGAGTGGTTATTACCGTTATTTGCAACGTTCCCCTTTTAAATATTAAGGGCAAATATTTTGCAGGTGAGTAAAAAGAAAGAGAAATATGATAGAAAGAGTTTCAGATTAACTGTGTAACTGTCCTTTCACTTTATTGTGTCTTGGTGAAAGTGCGTCAATTTTATGAGCAATCTACTTGGTAATTATTTATTTATTTATTTACATAACACTAAGTGAGATTTAGTCTCCTATTATGTCTACTTGGGAAGATTGTATACAAATACTCACATTTATAAACACTAATTACTATTACATACACACTAATTACACAAGGAAACAAAAGAAAAATAATACCTAATTAAAATTTCACATACTATATAAATAATCTACTACCATTATACGAAACTCCAGCAAATTACAAGTAAATATGTCTAGATCTGGAAAGCGACTAACTACACCATTGAGTAGACTCAATGCCAGAGAAATAGGAGCCTGTTTGGCCAGCTCTGTTCTTCTCGATGGAACATTCAACAAGTTTCGTCTTCGTGCATTATATGTATGATATCTTGGTGTATGCTTTTTAAAGTTATAGTGTGCCACACAAAGAGAACCGAGATAGTGAGGATTTATATTGCGGTGCATCTTCACTGTAGCTGACGTGCCTGTCGCCTGCGAACTGGACCTATAAAAAGAAAATTAAAAATATTAATACAAACACATATATAAGTGTAACCATATATGTAAATCAATTACTTACCTTTTACCGTTATTTGATGGTGGTCATCGGAAGTAAATCGGCGAGTTAGGTAAACCACTAGGTTTAACTCACCGATTTACTTCCGATGGTTGCGGTTTCGATTCCTCGCAGTACAATCCTTAGCGACTCCGTGTTCCCGTCAGTCTGCTGCGACGTGGAATACCATGGGGTTTTAAGACGGTAGGAATCCAGCAGTATCGGTTTGTCCAGGTCCTGAAACGGCTATCCATTATGGATTTTTTAATATAAAAAAAGGGGATGAATATTTGCATAGAGACTTAATAGTTTCTCAGGTAAGAATTTTAAAACACATTGTAATCAATCAAAATATCTTTATTCATGTAGTACTATAACAAATTGTTATGATATGTCAAATCTATCGTCAGTTCAGAGTGTTTTTGAGCTAAGAAGAACTGATAAGAAACTCAGTCTTATTCTTTTCAAATGAACTTGTATTTCTTCATAAAAACATAGATTCATTTATAAATTCAATTAGGGAAAATGAAGTGACTACCAGCATATGCTACTATTGTCACTACTTTTAGTTAAAAGGAAATAATTTACTAGCATATGCTATTGCATATCTGTCAAAAAAAAAATCAATTCATTCAGTAATTTCGTCCTTTAAAAAATGTACAGCTATTACAGAGCCGAAGTTGCCGACATCAACTAGTATGCATATAAATTACACAAAGGCCTCTCTGCAATAATTTTCGGGGCTAATATTTCGCATTTTGACAAAAGCGTTCATATCCTTAATAAAGACAATTTAGTTAATTGCTCAGAGTCCTTAAGTAAGCGACTCTTAGGCACTTAAACAGAAAATGGGGCGAATATATTAGATTATACATTATATACATGCACGCAGAGTAAGTCGGCTAAGTAAAGCCTCCCCATACATATTTTTCGTTTAATAATTCAACTCTTGGCAAAGAAATGCAAAATCATTCTGCGATATTCTTTGAGTTATATATAAAAATGAGACTGCATTATACATTTGATTATTATATATTTTTTTTATTTAATTTACTTTATTCTTATATAAATTAATACTGGCCTCGGTGGTTTAGTAGTTTAGCACAGTGTTATTTCGCACGGTACAAATATTTGTATTCATGAGTATGATTGTTTGTATTTGAGTGGGTGTTTTATAATATATATTAGGTATTTAAAAAATATATCTAAGTATTGTTGTGTGTATATGTTGTCTGGTAATATATACATATGCTCTGCTTAGCTTGAGATTAAATGGCACCGTGTGAATTGTATAGGATTAGAAATAGGTAGGTATATATGTAGGTTCATATATATTGTTTGGTTATCTATATAATATAGTATTATTGTCACAGTTTTTCACCATCACTGCTCTACAACGCTTTCTATTTCTACCTAAATGTTAGTTAATAGAAAATGTAATATGGCACTAAGCTCGCTATTTGCATACATCTTATAGTGCAATAAATATTAAAATATATGTATACTTAAATAAGTACTAGACAACTGATAGACGTAACTTAAATACATTTTTTATATATACTTAATATACATATAAAACACTCACACCAATACAAACAACCGTAGTCATAAATGTTCGCATCGTGCGAGGAATAGAACTTGCGATCATCGGATATAAGGCAGTGTGGTAAACCGCTGGACTACCCAAACCAAATTAGATAAAGAAAAAAAAGAAGAAAGAAAAATATTTATTCATGTAGTTAACGATTACGAAGATGTATTATTATCTACAAAACATCTTATAGAATGATCTGCAAATAGCATTTGTGAGCGTCTAATAATGCAAATATACATGCAGTACTGAGAAATCTTGCATTTCGTAATAGCATCAACGTAAACTATCAAATTAATTAAATTTAACTAGCACTGTCTACTCTCTGAGTATCGTCTAGTTATGTGGATATTACTTCCTGGTATTCAGTTTACTGAGATCTAAAGAGTGCGTTTAATATTATTTCCAGTTAATTTTATTCTTGTCTTCTATATACAATTTCTACTAACTGAACACTGTCATTCCATCCCGTATAACGTTGGAAAAATTATTGAAATATTGTAAAAAAAAAAACACTAAATATTTTATATATTATATGAAGATTTATAATTTAGTTTTATTTCAAAGAAAAAAAATAGAAAGATAGGGTATTCATTCCTTATTAAGTAGAAACTAAGTGTCCTCAGAAAGTACGGTTACAGGTATAGCGGAATTTCCTCTCGCGTACTCTTAGATTGTGGAATAAACTACCTGCCTGATTTTCTGTAGAGACTATAGCATAGTGATTTTCAAGAAAAATTTTTCAAGAAGATTCTTAAGAATCGACAATGCGCGTGACACCCCTGTTGTTTCAGGCGTCTATAGGCTACGGTAACGGTTTACCATCAAATGTTTTATTGCCACGATACATGAATGAAAACCGACTATAAATCGGTTAAATCGTTTTAAAATGCATATTTTACGTTTAAAATACATTTTTTACTATTCATCTTTCAGTAACCTTAAAACTGTATACTAATTTATATAATAATAATAAACTCAGGACAATTCACACTGTGGGCTATAAAGGAAACCAGGGAGTTGTAGGATATATATATATTGTATATGTTAATATTATAAAGAAACACTACTAACTAGGGCTAGGAAGGGAAACCGAAAAGGAACAATAGATAGTAGTGACAATTTAGAATATAATTTGGTATTCGAAATATAAAGCATATAAAATAGTTATAAACAAATAAGTGGCCTGTATTCCACACACACAGCGTCATCTAGACCCAAGTTAAGCTAGCTAAAGCTTGTGTTATGGGTACTAGATAACTGATACATATACATAGATATTTATTTTTGTAAATACATACATATTATACATAGAAAACACCCAGACCGATACAAATACTCATGAATACAAATGTTTATGCCGTGCAAGGAATCGAAACCGCGACCATCGGTCGTAAAGTGGCTAGACCGCTAGACCACAGAGATCGTCGTTATATAATATAAATATTTATATAATATTAGAAATACTACAGTTCTATGATTAGATTTCTGGGCCAAATGAGACTGATGTTCTGTCCTACATTAATTAACTTGTTAATAGAGAATATAAATGTTTTTTTTTCCGCTTGGATAATTCAACCTAAATATGACAAAGTCAGAATTTACGTTAACTTGAATAAGTTAAAAAGAAAATTGTGTATAAATTAAATAGTAATTAATGTATTTTTTTTAAGATTAAGAAGTCGACAGTGTTTTAGTATTGAATTAAATTTGATGAGATTGCTAAGTCATGTTAGAAATTCTAGAGTCAGTATTTTTATTTTCTAAGCTTTCGTAACCTGATTGTAATGTGTGGGTTATTAATTTATTACGTAATGGATTTATATTATTTCATTTAATACATCATCATTAGCATGTGTGAGATCACAAATATTTAGTGTGGACACCTGACTATCGGTACTGGAAGCGTTTCGACTTTCTCTATTGGTGATCAATTTCCGATCATTATTGAGTCTATACCCATATACAAATACTTATATCTTTTCTCAGGACAATTCACACAGCGCTATCTAGTCCCAAGTTAACCCACCTAAAGCTTGTGTTATGGGTACTAGATAACTGATAAATACATAGATATTTTTTTTTGTAAATACATACATATTATATATAAAAAACACCCAGTCCGACAAAAACAGTCATACTCATGAATACAAATGTTTGCGCCGTGGGAAGAATCGAACTCGCGACCATCGGAAGTAAGGCGATGTGCTAAACCGCTAGACCACCGAGGCCGACGCTTATGCTGTTACTATTTTCAGAGTTGAACAAAAAAGAAAAATCTAAACTGACTCATTAACGCATATCTGTCGAAGTATATTTAATAATTTTTATATATATTTTTACGCGCGGCTTCGCTCGCATTGAATCCATTAAATAACTTCATTACTGGCTGCTTGATGGCGCGGAAGTAGCAAAATGTTGAAATTTTATTTTATTGTTTTTTATAAAAGATATATTTTTTTTTAAATAAAAAGTATCCTATGTCCATTCTAATATCTCCAAGTACATGTGTACAAAATTTCATGATAATCGGTTCAGTAGTTTTTACGTGAAAGCATAACAGACTTCCTACTTTCACATTTATAATATTAGTAAAAATTTAAGATAATTAATTAAGTTGCGTAACTATAACTTAACACATGTTAGTGCATCCTTAAACTAAACGTTATTTGATGAAACATATACCGTTTCAATTTCCAACTAGTATGTAATATAATATAACAGTAATATAATATAACATTCACTCAGATCAATATCTACTAACATCATGTTGCACTGCCTAGAGCTGTTTCTATATTAGTAATACTGAAATGAATATATATTTAATACTAACTATACCCGCGACATCGTCCGCGTAAATCATGAAAAAATATTTACCTAAAACAATAAAAGCCAAATAAAAAAGTTTCATCGTTTTAGCTTCAACAATGCAATACAAAATTCCATACAATTCAATCAACAGCTTAAAAACAAGTTTCAATCAACTTTGATAATGACGACACTTATGACGAATTTACATTACATTCATCCCCTATAATATTTTACCCCCTTAAGGATATTTTTTTTACAAACTTTGAATGTCATATTTATTTAAATTTAAATTTAATTTTTTATAAGAATAATATAATAATCTCAGGACAATTCACACAGCGCCATCTAGACCCAAGTTAAGCTAGCTAAAGCTTGTGTTATGGGTACTAGACAACTGATACAAATATATAGATTTTTTTTTCGTAAATACATACATATCATACATAGAAAACACCCAGACCGACACAAACAATTATACTCATGAATACAAATGTTTGTGCCGTGCGAGGAATTGAACCCGCGACCATCGGACGTAAAGCGGTGTGCTAAACCACTAGACCACCGAGGTCGTTATACTCAATCAACAGCCTCAAAAATAGGTTTCAAGCTTCTAGCTTTAAAAATGACTGTTCTGATTCTTCCATACAATCTTTCATCCCCCCTTTCTATCCTTTAAAACCCTTTTTTTCGCATTAAAAAGTAGCCTATGTCCTTTCTGAGACTCTAGACTATCTGTGTACCAAATTTCATTTAAATCGGTTTAGTAGTTTTGATGTGAAAACGATACAGACGGACAGACAGACAGACAGAGTTACTTTCGCATTTATAATATTAGGAAGGAATAAGGATAAAACTTAGAGATAGTGCTTATATACTTTGTATTATTTAAATTTAAAGTAAGTATAATTGTGCATTCCTTCTTTATATATATATAGCCTTTATCTTATATCTTATACATATAAAATTCTCGTGTCACAGTTTTCGTTCCCATACTCCTCCGGAACGGCTTGACCGATTCTCTCTCTCTGAGCGTATTGAGTAGGTCTGAGAATCGTCCAACATCTATTTTTCATCCCCATAATTGTTAGGGGTAGTACAACCCTAAGTTTTTTTTTTATTTTAAGGCAAAACAACGTTTGCCGGGACAGATAGTATTATATATATAGCCGTGCTGCCAATCCAAAGAACTAAGATATCAACCGTACTATATAATTTTACTGCTATATCTCAACGTTGAAACTATAACAGCTTACTGAGGAAGCAAGTCACTGAGATATCACACGCCTTTATAAATAAAAAGAGTGTCTGTTTGTAATATTGAAATGACCGTTTTTTACTACATGCATATGAATATATAATAAGAAATCGCCTATTTAGTATTAATTGCCTGTTTTTCTTATTGTATTGTATGTGCACAATAAAGAGTTTAATAAAATTTAAGAGTTATTATAAATACGGTATATACACCAAAATATTTTTTTTTACAATTTTGTCTGTCTGTCTGTTTTTTTAGGCTAATCATTGAAATGGCTAGACCGATTTTACGGGACTTTATTTGGCAGGTAGCTGATGTAATAAGGAGTAACTTAGGCTACTTTTATTTTAGAATAAAATTTTTATTTTTTATCTTTTCGCGGACTAAGTCGCGGGAACAGCTAGTGTTTCATAAAACTAGTTTGTTATTAATGTAAACTTTTATTTGTGTAATCTACCCGTGATGACCTCGGTCTTGCAATTTTAGTACACCGCTTTACGTCCGAGGGTCGCGGGTTCGCACGTTTCAAATATTTGTATTCATGAGTATAATTGTTTGTATCGGTCTGACTGTTTTCTATATATATTAAGTATATATTTACAAAAAAAGGTATAAATGTATTCATATCAGTTGTCTAGTACCCATACCACAAGCTCTGCTAAGCTTGGGACTAGATGGCGCTGTGTTAATTGTAATGAAATATTTTTATTATTTTAATCGCAGATTTTTTTTAAACTGTTAATATTTATATAGTATACAAGTGCAACTACATTATGCTAATATGCGAAACAACAAGAAAATAAGGAGATACGTCCCTGACACAGTTCTTTAGTGTGACAGATAAGATGCCAATCTTGTATATTTGACCTTCCACACAATGGAATTGGCATCACTAGACAAATACAACGTTGAGGGGCACTCTCAATTTATAACAGTAAATTGGGAGGAAAAATGGAGGTCTCAGGGCAACTCGTTAAGGTCCCTGTTTGCGTCTGAAGACTTATAGTCCGTATAAATTACCATTTTATTTCAGAAACACCAACTCTCGGACAAAATGCGATTATTAATAGAAAATTTATACGGCTGATTAAATGGATTCTGTGTATAATTCAACTTATACGTGATCCTATTGTTCATTCATTGGATATTGTGAAGATATTGACTTACATCTTTCTTCGAATCGAGCACAATAAAACGATATATTACACTAGTTATATCTATATAGATATATATATAAAGCTAAGTTTCTAGTCAGTTCTTCTTATGTCGAAATCACTCCGAACGGTAGATTTTATATATCATAAGAGTATGTAATAGACCTATTTAAACTAAGATTCAGAATAAAGATATTTTTTTAATTTTGATACTAAAAAAATATCTAACAAACTACAACAATAATGAAAGTATCTACCTTACCTATTATTTCTTTAATAGGATGGTATTTGGTGCAACCCTTCTGATTGATCCCCCTCTGATTCAAACCGAGATCGAAATTACGACGGCCTGAACTGAGGTACCAGACCCTTAGCGGTGTCCTCAGAGTAATGTCGTATCTGTCAGGCGGGAGTTGGTCTTCAGCCGCTTCATAAGTCCTTTCGCGGGTTTGGAGTGCTATCTCCACCCGCCTGCTGTCTTCCGGTGAAGCTGTAAAAGCCAGCTGCAACAAATAGTTATTGAATAGTTCTTTTCGGTCTACTCTAATGCTGTCGGCCAACATTAGAGTAGACCGAAAGGAACTATTCAATAACTATTTGTTGTATATGAAATGTACGTGTGCCTATAACTAGATATAAATAGATATAGAGATGGCGGCGTTCACCTATCTGAGTTGTAATAAAGCAGTGCGTTAAGACCGTAACTGTGTTTGATAGATAAATTGTCTATCTATCTATCTAGATAGATAGACAATTTATTCTTATTTTACTATTATTTTATATTTATTATTTCTTATTCTTATTTATATTTATTTATTCCAAAATAACACAACAAATTACAAACAATACACAAAATAAGAAATAAAAACATACAAAGTTGGCAATAGGAGCTACCTCAGTTGTTGCTGATACAAGTACAACCTCAATGAGGTGCACCTATAGAACGTTGGTGTACAGGCAGCCCCCGTTATTCATAAAAAAAAAATACTGACATGCGGGTTTATTTTATTAACAGTCAGTTCGCGTGTATGCCTCCATATAAAAACACTATTCATTAAATATTTGATCCCCTGGGGATTAAAATAAAATAAAAATACATTGAATTAATAAAAAAAATTACACACACTACCGTATATTGGATAATGCATATATACTTTTCTATTTATTGTTAAAGTACGTGGCCAGTGAGTTGAGAATACATTAATATTATTTGACAATACATGTTTAAACTTATAATTTAAATTAATTATAATCGATTTCGATAACTGGGTACCAGTTTATATAACACTAGCCTGTGCTCTGTCTTGTGCCCGCGATTTCATCATCATCATCGCAGCCCGGAAGACGTCCACTGCTGGACATAGGCCTCCCCCAAAGATCTCCACGACGATCGGTCCTGTGCTGCTCGCATCCAATGCCTTCCAGCGATCTTGACCAGATCGTCGGTCCACTTTGCTGGAGGCCTTCCCACGCTGCGTCTTCCGGTCCGCGGTCGCCACTCGAGGACTTTACTGCCACTCTGGTTCTTCTGAGGATCTCTTCCTTTCTGATTCGATCACGCAGAGTAACTCCGAGCATAGCCCTCTCCATTGCCCTCTGAGTGACTCTGAGCTTGTTGATGGGGCCCATAGTTAGCGACCACGTCTCTGTTCCGTAAGTCATCACTGGCAACACACATTGGTCGTAAACCTTCGTCTTGAGACACTGCGTTTGCCCGCGATTTCACCCACGCTAAATTTCAATATATAAATATCAATAAACAATATAGCCTAAATTACTAGTTTTTCCCAACTGTCTTAAACTACTCTTCAATTTAATAATGCATTTAGATTCATTTCAAACGTACTTCAACAGTATCTGCTGAAACCTGCACAGATGGTTTTGATACCATCTGGCGGAAAAAGATATTCCCAATTTTAGAGCCAATAAGCCGAAGTAGCATGAGCGCCTTGAAAATATTTGCAAATCAATTTAATAATTATTATAATACTCTTTATTCTCATATATTTTATACAGCTGTGTATCAAGTATATATCATTCACTAGATTAATCTGGAAATAGTCGTCTGTCTAGCTATTTCAGCCGTCAAAGCATGCATTCTTATGTGAAATGTGTATACTATAACCATCAGATGGGAATTGTGAGTAGCTATGACGTGGTCTGGTGTTTTGAGTAGTCATGCTCACTAAAATGTCCAGACTTGTGGCGGCATGGTAGGCCGGGTTATTGGGCTCCCTAAAATATGGTCGAGCGCAGTGGTGGCTGGCTCGTCCGTCATACTCGTGAACGGGTGCTGCTTATGTGGACTGGTCTGCTCTAATCACTATGACTTATTTTCTCTTATTAATTGTTTAACCAGTTGTTGTATATTGAATGTTTTTTCTATTTTATTATTTCATTGAATTAGTGCTAATCGGTGGTTTGTATTCACACACTTATAATTAAAATGTAAGTAAGAATAAATTATTTAAAAGAGCAATACACAAGTTTCTTGCTTGTTCTTCTTGTGATGAGACAGCATTCCCAATGAGCGGTAGATTAAAAAAAAAAGTTATGACTATTCAAAAGTGCTTCAATGTAAGTTTATTTGAATAAATGATTTTCTATTCTATTCTATTCAAACAGTCTGTATGTACATGAATAGCTATGGATATCACGTTATCATGTGACGCCTTCAACCGAACTAACATATGTATGTAGTGAAATCTATTTTAAATTCTGGACGGCCTTGCAGTGTAGGGGTTTAGCACACCGTCTTAATTGCGATGGTCTAGAGTTCAATTCGTCGCACAGTACAATAATTTGTATTCATGATCATAATTGCTTGTATTATTCTGGGTGTTTCGTATGTATACCATGTACCTATAATCACAAAAAAAAAGTATTTATATAAGTTGTTTAGTATCCATAATACACTGTTTGTATGTGTATTATGGAATTAATATATAATTTTTTGTATTTTTAATATTATTTTGGAACTATGGCACTATGTGAATTGTGCAAAATAAAGTATAAAATAACTATTAAAGAATAATTTATTTTAGTTATTAAGTAAATGAGTGCTAGTTAGTAGTTAAGTAGTGTATTCACACATTTCAACAAGAAAAGCAACGAGCGTGTTTCTTGCGCGTTCCTCTTATGATGAAACAACTTTCCAAATGATAGAAAGAATAAATTTACGTAAATAAAGAATTTCCTTAATCTATTCTATTTTATTATCTTATTTTAAATTTCTTTTGGATGTATTTCGACCTCTGGGTGACCACTAGTTCTTTGAACAAACCGCACTAGTTATAAAAAAAAATTGTCTACAATGAAACTTTGTAAAAAGTCGTTACATTAATTAAAGGGACAATTTGAAATTGGAATCTAGAATACCGAATAATCATGGCACGTAAATAATAAAAGAAGAAAGTTTAGTCGCGACCAGTGCAAACACATTAAATCTTAATTTTAATTTACCAACTTTACGAATACTTGGGTCAACTCTTCCTCTTTGATGCAAATTACTTGTTTTAACTCTTGGCGTTTTCATTACGAAATATAATTAATGGTTTGTTGTTTTTGTGGATTTTTTCGTTTGATTAGAAATGAAAGTTTGTAGCGACGTAGAGGTAGAGTTTATTTCGACTGTTCATTTGACGATCTCGGTGGTCTATTGATTTAGCGCACCGCTTTACGTCCGATGGTTGCGGGTTCGATTCCTCGCACGGCACAAACATTTGTATTCATGAATATGATTGTTTGTATCGGTATGGGTGTTTTCTATGTATAATATGTATTTACGAAAAAAAAATCTATGTATTTGTATCAGTTATCTAGTACCCATAACATGACATAACATGGCGATGTGTGAACTGTCCTGAGATTATTATTATTATTATTTTGTCTATGTTTACAAAGCCGTCTGATCTGCCTCACTAATCAGTCTGGAGACTAACTAACCTATAAACAATATACTAGCAGTAGACCCTCGATTTCGTCTGATTTTAGAAATAAAATATAGCATAATTATATAAGATCCTTGTGCTACAATACAATTTTGTTGTTAATATAAATTGTAAATTTTGTTGTAACATTAAATGTCTTTCTCTTCCATTCATCCCTGTTCGCAGTGATCTCGTTATTTACGCCCTTTCTTACCATATCAACTTTCACACATTCCATCCATCTCTTTTTCGGTCTCTGCCCTTATAACCATCTACATTCATATGTAACACCTTCCTTCAATATTATCTTCATTCCTACGCATTACCTGCCCATACCACGACAGACGATTACTCTTCAACCTATTTGACACCGGCGCCACTTTCATAACATAACCCTGTATAATTCAGAGCGCCATCTAGTTTTAAGCTTAGCAGAGCTTGTATTATGGATACTAAACAGCTGATGTAATACTTAAAGTTTTTTTTTATTTCTAAAAACGTTCATAATAGGAAACACCCAGACTAATACAAACATACACACACATGAATACAAATATTTGCATCATGCGGAGTATTGAACCTGCGACCATCGGAAGTAAGAGAGTCTGCTAAATGACTAGACCACCGTCGAGACTGTCATTAAAAAAGTTTGTTAAAAAACAATTGAATTCGTCCAAATCTTCTTTCATTTGTATAATTTTATTACTGTACTAGCTGTTCCCGCGACTTCGTCCGCGTGGTATTTAACGTTATTTTTCTAAAATAAAAGTATTTTTCTTAAATAAAAGCAGCCTAAGTTACTCCTTATTACAACAGCCACCTGACAAAAAAAGTCCCGTCTAAATCGATCCAGCTATTTCAGAGGTTAGCCGGAACAAACAGACAGACAGACGTGGTATTTAACGTTATTTTTCTAAAATAAAAGTATTTTTCTTAAATAAAAGCAGCCTAAGTTACTCCTTATTACATCAGCCACCTGACAAAAAAAGTCCCGTCTAAATCGGTCCAGCTATTTCAGAGGTTAACCGGAACAAACAGACAGACAGACAGACAAAAATTGTAAAAAATGTTATTTTTGTGTATGTACCGAATTGATATGTATCTAGTAAAAAACTGTTATTTCAATATTACAAACAGATACTCCAATTTTATTTATATGTATAGATATCATTAATATATTCGTTATCACAGACCAGCAACATACGGCATGTGAAATTAAATAAATAAAACTCCCATGATCTTTATTTATTTAATTTTTCCATACAGATCCCAACACGTTTCACAGGATACAATGGCTTCACGAAACCCTCAGTAAATAACGTCAAAAGCAATGATTTTGTTACACAACAATGATTAGAGATAACATTAATTGAATAAAATGTCGCAAACTCTTTTCACATCTATATTAATAATTTCGTTAAGGGGTACGGTAGACTCGAACGAAACCTTATGTGAATAACAAAACATAAAAAAATATCGATTTTGAGTCGACAACATATATCCGCAAAATTCGGATTATGGAGTATTTCGTTAAATTCACTCACTACAAAACACACACTGACAAACAAACTGCAATCGCCATCTTTTCATTTCACTAGCATTTTCTTCGGTCGTTGACGTATCGCGAAAATATTGTTTTTGACAATTTCACAAGTTTTATGATAAAAAAGTATGTGTTTTTTCTTTAAACCTGAAATTGGCCGATTGCGAGACAAAGTTGGCAATTTTTTTTTATTAATTTGTTTTACGGCTCTGGATACAAGTTCTTTTTAGCCCAACTTAAAGTTTTACAAATAAATAAAAATTATTTGTATAAAAACTTTTGCACTTTTTATTTACTATATTTATTAAACACAATGAACGAAACTTTACAAATCTATGCCTTGCTTACTTTTAATATTCCACGAGAACCGATGACTACAGAAATATCTACCCAAATTTCACCCGAGCGAAGCCGGGTTTTCATCTAGTTATTATATATTTCTATTTCTACCAATATGCGGTTAGTGAATAATAAATAATAGGTTCCCCCTATTATTTATTATAGGGAATTGTTAGTAATGGGAACTTGGTTACAAGTTCACATTGCTAATTTACCATGTTAGGTCGACCTCCATGCGGTTCCTCCTGGAAACCACCGTGATGAATTCCTGCTGAATTTGTCACCATGGGCCAATTGACCTGAACTCATACATCATCTTATCATCCTCAACTGGTGCCCCGCCAGCGTAAACCGGTCGCGGGTTCGATTCCTCTCACGGCACAAACATTTGTATTCCTGAGTAAAATTGTTTGTATCGGTCTGGGTGTTTTTTATGTATAATATGTATGTATTTACGAAAAAGAATAGATATGTATTTATATTAGTTATCTTGTGCCCATAATACAAGCTTAGCAAGCCTAACTTAGGTCTGATAGCGCTGTGTGAATTGTCCTGAGATTCTTATTATAATGAACTCATTGGAATTCTAAATTACAAACGTTCAATGAACCTAATATTTCAAAATCTCACAAATTATGTGATCTTATTTTAGTATCCACTTACGCGAAATGCAATTTTTACGGCAAATTGCAATATACGACTATCGTATATAGAAGATGGAAGGCAAATATTTAGAGTTTGCAGAAAACAAGGTTTTATATCATGGCAGTAACTCTATTATCTACTTTTTGGATAAAGTTTGGTTTAGAAATTATCTTTATTCAAATAAACTTTTATATAAGCACTTTTGAACTTTTGAAATGTCATATTTTTTTATTCTGCCACTCATAAGGAACAGATTCATCACAATCAGTGCTGAGTAGAGTAACTATAGAGGGCTATCATATTTCAAGCTGGAACGTTTGCTAAGCATAAAAAGTGAACGATTCCAAGCAAAGCCATGGGAGATAACTGGTGTATACTACATAAAAAAAAATTAAACATAGTCTCACGACTATTAGCCCAGATAGGGTAGCCTGAGGCATTTTCAAGTGTCGATGTTATCTATACATATAAATAAAATTCGAGTGTCTGTTTGTATATTGAAATCCGTTTTTTACTACATGCATATGAATATAAATACGGTACATACACCAAAAATAGCAGTTTTTACCATTCTTGTCTATCTGTCCGTCTGTCTGTTTGTTCTGGCTAATCTCTGAAATGGCTAGACCGATTTTGTCGGGACTTTTATTGTTAATATTAAATTGTAGCTGATGCAATAAGGAGTAACTTAGGTTAATTTTATTTTAGAAACATAAAGTTAAATTCCACGCGAACGTAGTCTCGCGAAAATCTAGTATATAATAAAAACAAATAAACATATCGTCACGACTATTATCCTAGATGGGGTAGCCTGAGACATTATGAACTGTAGATGTTATGGTGAATATAACACATTTTCACAAGAGTTACACATGTACAGTTTACATTTGACTTAATATGTTCTCATTTTCAATGAGGAAGGGGACGAATCTGCCGCTGTCTCACGGATTGATATTTGGTTTGATATCGGTGTTTTCCTTCACCGGAGAGTTAATCAGAAATATAGGACAAAAATATTTTTTTTAACTTCTGACAAATTTGAACTTATAGCCTCTTCGGTAGTAAACCACTTAAATCTCCACAAATAATTGAAACAAATGTACATATACATATGTACAGTGTACAACAAATGTATGTACAGGCCGCACATACATTTCGGAATTTCACACAACGGGATTGGTCTGAATCTCTTTAAACATTCACACATCCATGCCATTTGGCGAAACCGATGCGAATGGATATGTTGAAATGGAAGAGATAAAATTTGATGAAAATCCGCAAAAAGAACAAGGTAGTAACATAAATATATTATAATATATAATAATACCCTTAGATAATTCACACAACGCCATCTACTTCTAAGTTAAGTAGAGCTTATGTTATAAGCACTAGACAGTAATCAACCATACTGAAGAATACAAATGTTAGGAGAAAGGGCTTGTTAGTAATGTGGGCTTACACTAATGTTAGCAATGCACCATGTAAGCTTGACCTGTCCCTGGAAACCATCATCATTGCCTTGCCTTTATCCCATTATTTGGGGTCGGCGCAGTATGTCATTCTCTTCCACTGCTCTCTATCGGTCGTCATATCTAAACATACTCTTCTTTTATTCATATCTTCTTTCACACAATCTATCCATCTTTTCTTAGGGCGTCCCCTCCCTTTACATCGTGATAAATTGCCATTTGCCAAGATGGGCTAACTGATGCTCATTTATCATCCTCCACTGGATCACCAGCATAAACCTTTAGCGCAGACAGTAGAAAATTACATTATAATCCATTAAAAAAAATACATATGTTACACCCTGCGAGGAATTTTACCTGCGACCAACAAAAGTAAAGCTATGTGCTACAAACGCTACACCACCGACGCCATCAATACTTAAAACTTCCGTAAAATAAAATACATTTGCATCGTGCGAGGAATCGAACTCATGACCATAGGAAGTAAAGCGCTGTTCTACACCGATGCCATCAATAAAACTTTAGAAGCCGAAATGGGTACTTAAATGCAAACCGTCGAAAGATATACAGTTTCCAAAAACACGATACCTCTGTCTGTATTCATGCAATAAATACACTGACTCGGAACAAACCCAGCTTCGAGTATCTGTCAAAACTTTGTGAAAACATCGAGATAAAACAAAAAAAGGGCAAGTCTATCGCTGCCAAGAGGGCGACGCCAAATAAACTGGTATAAACTAGACGATAAAGCTGTGTGCATGCATTACTATTGATTTTACAACTCATTTAAATTTCACTCGACCAGCTGTGCCTCGTGGTTTCATTCAAATTCAAATTCAAAATATCTTTATTCATGTAGGTCTATTACAGACTCTTATGATATGTCAAATCTACCGTCAGTTCGGAATGATTTCGAGATGAGAAGAACTGACAAGAAACGCAGCTCGTATTTTTTTTTTTTTAATGTTGTACATATTTATAATAATACTATTTCATTTAAATTCAAATTTGGGAGAATAGAGTGACCACCAGCATATGCTATATAAAAAAAATAAAAAAAAATCAAAAAATCTAATCAGTGTTCGCAACCTGAACAGACCAGTCCCCACAAGCAGCACCCGTACACGAGTATGACGGATGAGCCAGCCATCATTGCACTCAACCATATTAGAGGGAGCACATCGACCCGGCCCACCACGCCGCCACAAGTTTGAACTTTATAGCGAGCATGACTGTTTCAAGTTACTCCATTCGAAGCTTAATTTAAAAATAATAGCGGCCTGTCTCATTTCGTAATTAATAAACCAAATTATGGATACACGGACGTATGAAGTCGCAGGGAGAACTTACTTTTTTTTAACAGATGATAATGGAGTGCATCCGTCTGCGCTAACGGTTTACGCTGGCAGGGCACGGTTCGAAGATGATAAAAATAGCATGAGGTCAGGTCAGCCCATCGTGACAAATGTAATAGGAATTTATTATGGTTTAGAGGAACCGCTTGGAGGTCAACTCGATATAGTAGATTGCTAGCAATAGTACTATAACATAATTTTACTTCAACTGTCCTTTTTTTTAAATAAATAATGTACAGAATTTGTGCACCCGCCTTCGCTAAAGCGCAGGGCACTAGTGGAAAATTATAAGATGAGTATGAGGTCAGGTCAGTTGCCCAATTGTGATAAATTCACCAGGAATTTATTAGGTTTGGAGGGGAAACCGCATGGAGGTCAATCTGACAAGCTACGGTCTTAGAAATGGCATTATTAATCCATATTACTAATAATCCCATTCGCCCTAACGTAGCATTGTAAGTAACACTGAAATAATTCAGTTGAAAAGTTATTAAAAAAAATTATTGAGGTTCTCCCTAGTTTTAGTCTTTCTGTGGTAAAGCACTTAAAAAATTGTGTAATGAAATGTAATAATTATTTTCTTGATATTGTAACGTTATTTACATATATATTTCGTTCGTTCGTTTAGTTACTGATAGTTATAATTTCTTTACGCTCCACGTCATACTAACAAGTAGTTATGTTATTTCACATGTTATCGTTTATTTATACTAAGAATAAGAAACTTATTATAAAGTTCAATATATCAACTGTAGTTTAGGAGAAATAAAAAAACTACATGAACACTATTTACTGTGAAACAAAAGTGTAATGGACTAGCAAATGACAAAAATATTTTATTAATAAATACACAGTAAACAGCAACATAATGCATTTTTTTCAGACTACTCTAATGCTGTTGGCCGTAGCTGGCCTATACAGCTTCACTGGACGATAAGGGGCGAGTGCAGATGGCACTCCAAACCCGCGGAAGGACTTATAGAGCGGCTGACGGCCAACTACCGCCTGACGGATACGACTTTTACGATTAGTCTGAGAGTACCGGTAGAGATTCGAACCTCAGCTCAGGTCGTCATAATTTTTAATTGAATCGATCGGAGGGAATATAATTAATAAACAGCTTAAACGTTACTCCAAAACAAAAACACAGCGTGTTGTAACAATTGAACAACGCCATCTAGTGACAAAAATATTAAACAGAATTTTTAAAAGAAGACAATAATTAACACTTACATCTTAATATTATTGTAACAAATAGAATGTAATTATTACTGAATTTACAGTCTGTGACAAAATGAAATTTAAAAAGATGGTAGGGGCAACGACGTCGCCTATTCCTACATACATTCTCTCCGATAAGCAAACCCGCAAAGTTTTTTTTTTACGTTAAACATACCCTTTTCTTTTTGGGGTTTTCTTTATAAAAATAATCATTCTTATCAGCCGACAGTTGCCTGGAGAAACGAACGCAGGTATTTGGTCTCAAACTTTTTTAGTGTATATTAGACTTCATTTGATCTTTCTTGTTATTTTATAAATCTACCAAAAGGTTACTATTCCTTTGGATTCCTTTCATTTTCCTTTAGTTTCCTTTGGACTATAACACAGTAATTTAATAATAATACATGATTTAATATAAATGAATTATCGATCTATCTATCGAATATAACGGCCTCGCTGGTCTAGCGGGTTAGCACACCGCTTTACTTCCAATGGTCGCGGGTTCGATTCCTCGCACGGTGCAAACATTTGTATACATAAGTATGATTGTTTGTATCGGTCTGGCTGTTTTGTATGTATTTGCAAAAAAAACTTTCTAAGTATTTATATCAATTGTCTAGTACCCATAACATAAGCTCTGCTTACCGTAGGACTAAATGACGCTGTGTAAATTGTCTAGGATTATGTAACTTACTATTAGTAATATAAATCTTACACTAGCTATTACTGCGACTTCATCTCCTTTTTTCAGACAAAAGACAGCTTCTGCCCATGCTTGTGATATAACTTATCTTTACACTGGCCATTACAATAGTAGCCTGAAATAAATAATAGAATATAATACAAATCTATAAATAATTTGACTGGCCGTTTCTACAAATTTCTGGCTGTTTCAACAAATCTTTACCTATCTAGGTAAAGTTTGGTGACCTCGGTGGTATAGCGGTTTAGCACACCACCTTACTTAGGATGAGGATTCGATTCCTCGCGCGGTACAAACATGTGTATTCATGAGTACCATGGTTTGTATTGGTCTACATGTTTTTTATGTATGTTTTTTTATATTGGATGATAATGTAATGGTGTACCCGCCTGCGCTAATGGTATACGCTGGCGGGGTACCAGTGGAGGATGATAAGATGAACATGAAGTCAGGTCAGTTAGCCCATGATGACAAATTTACCGGAAATTTATCACGATGGTTTCCAGGGGGAACCGCGTGGAAGTCGACCAGACATGGTACATTGCTAGCAATGGGTTCATTAGGGCACATTACTAACAATCCACTTCACCCCAACTTTTTTTTTTATGTATGTATTTCAAAAACAATTTATCTATATTCTATATCAGTTGTCTAGTACTCATAAAACAAGCTTTGCTTAGCTCAGGACTAGATGGCGCTATGTGGATTGTTAAAAGTTACTTATATGATTAATACATATATAGAGAATACCCACCGTCCGTCAGTCCATCAATCCATCATAACACCATAACTGATTCTATATTCATGCTCTGTACAGGAGTTCCTCTCATAACTCAAGGTTGAATGCAAATTTAATTTTCCCACACGAATGGTAAAAAAATCTACGAGCGGGTAAATCATAAACAGAATACAAGGAGAACGTAGCAAAAGTTCGTAAGGTAAGGAAAATATTTTGCTATGATTGCAAATTCTCCGAGTTTCATAAATAATTCAGATCAATGAAAGAGTTTATATATCAAAAGTGATTTCGGCTGAGTGTATTGTAGGTACGCGTTTGATTTCACAACAAGATTTAGAAGAATAGAATAGAAAATCCTTTATTTAAATAAAATTAATTTAAGCACTTTTGAATAGTTATAACAATTTGATTTAATCTACCGCCGAGCGAGGAACTTCAGTGTTGCTCTTTTAAATAATCGTTGTACGTTTACAGTTTTCAAGTCGAAACGTGTGAATACAAACTACTAACTAGCAGTAATTTACTAGGGTCAAATATTAATACACAATAAGATTAAATCAGTCGTAGTGATAATATTAGTATTTTATTCATTTATTTATTTATTTTAGGCTACTAAATCCATATTATAAATACATTATAAACTAACAAACATATGAATTAATATTATAAAACTAACATAATGAAATATTGTAATTGTCTGTGTGGTCACGGCACAGATGTCGGCAATCTGCTACAGTAGCGCCAATACACCACACCCTTCGGTCAGTATTGTATGCATTTTAAACGCTAAGTCATAATAAAAGATAAAAATTCAAAATAATTAAAAAAAAATTTGGGGTGAGCCACTCTTAACACTTAGGGATATAAAAATCTGTTATAAACCTCTTCTCAGACCTACTGAATATGCATATAAAATTTCATCAAAATCAGTCAAGCCGTTTCGGAGGAGTATAAACACGAAACCTGTGAGACGAGAATTTTATATATGAAACTACTCGCCCCGGCTTCGTACGGGTGTACATATATTATATAAATAAAAACCGCTTCAAAATCGGTTGCGTAGTTTTAAAGATTTGAGCATACATAGAGAGTTAGAGACGGACAGACAGCGACAGCGACTATATTTTATACTATATAATGATATGTATAAATAAATAATAAAAATTCTAAACAGTTTCCAAATTAGTCAACTCCAATATACTGAATTCCAATTTAGTTTTGATTAAAACACCTGTCTTCAAGAGACCTGAAAGTTAGATATTTGGTAAACAGGTACCGAAACAGTCCTAATTCCAAACGAAGGGCCTTACACGATACCCTTTATGAAAATTGCTCCACACTAAGCCAACTGAATCCTTGTATATACACTGCTGGCCACAAAAAGTGATATCATTCTATTTATTTAAATACAAACATTTTATAATAGTGGCTCTTTTTGTCTGCTTTTTTGATAAATATTGCATATATTTGTAGTCTTGATACAATTTATCGAATAAACAAATTAAGATTTTTCACATCGTAATACTATTTATGGAGACGATAAAATAAAATCTTTCATTATTATTA
Source organism: Achroia grisella (assembly GCF_030625045.1). Classification (NCBI taxonomy): domain Eukaryota; kingdom Metazoa; phylum Arthropoda; class Insecta; order Lepidoptera; family Pyralidae; genus Achroia; species Achroia grisella. The sequence continues at coordinate 139,367 of NW_026712612.1, read as the reverse complement.
ATCATTCATTAAGTCATGAAAAGGTAACAAACAATAATTATAGATAGAAAAAACATTCATATTTATATTGTACTAGTTGTGTCCGCAGCTTCGCTCGCTTGAAATTTATAGCCTAAGTGTTATTCTGATATATTATACTATATTACTGTAAAGTTTCATCAAATTCTGTTTAGTAGTTTTTGCGTGAAAGAGTAACAAACATCCATCCATACTCACAAAATTTCACGTTTACGAGGTTATTGCTGCAAATATTTTATGTTGGTTAAAGCAATAATAATAAATTCATTAAACCTCTTGTCAAATGACTTACAAAAAATTATGGTGTTTTGAAAGCAACAGTGTTTTTTTGTATGAAATAAAAATGTATCTGGCCAATGCCGTTTTTAGCTGATTACCGTTGCTTAAGATGATTCTTGACGAGTCTGGTCTGTTCGAATTACTTGTTTATAGACCACTTGATGGTAAACGGTTGTGGGAAGCCTACTTCAATGTAATAATACATATTTAAAATTATGTACCTTTATGTGTGTCTAATAATTCTTGTCGCCTAAGTTTCTTAATCCTAAGTAGCTTTCAGAACAAAATAACGATACGATGCGTACTAAGATAACTCAGCTGAAACGTTGCTCTTAATCCTAGCGATAAGGGAGTAATCTTGTTTTATACTATTGAAAATCGTTGAAAACTGTCGCTAGGTATTTGTATAATAAAACATCCCTCGTATAGTTACAGAATTACTATGAAAGTCACACACAGTCACAGACAGGGTCAGTACAGAGTCATCATGTATTTTTATAATCAAGTACAAACAAAGAAAAGCTTGACTTCTTGGCTCTAAACTGCGTTCAGAATGGATATTAGCTCTCGTTAATTATAGATTAGATTGCGACTATAAATTATACACATATATGGTACATAATGGGTATACGTTTTACTTGTGATAGAAACCAGTAAACCTCCATTTAACTATAAGAAGTGTCTGTCTGTAATAGTGCTATATGAATAAAGATATTATGATTTGATTTAATACTTTTATTGGCCATAAGTGTACAGAATACTTTCCTCAGCCATAGCTATCACGTCCGCGCATAATATTGGAAATTTCTTATATTTTTATAGGCTTCCCTTGGCAGTATGACTGAAAGGAAAATTCCAAACGCTTTAACGAAACAAAAAGGAAGTTGTTTCGTACTTTATCGCCGCGGAACCTCTTGCATTCCTTTACGTATTCGGTAAAAAATATCCTTTGAGAGCGTCGTGTCTTAGAAGTTAACTACCCTACTTCGACCCCGTTGTTAGTGAGTTCAAAACTTGGTGTTGAATGAAAAAAAATCTGCAAATTTGTATTACTAACTTCTCAATTATCCGAATGGTAACGCTCAGAGGTATCACTCTTATTCCATGATGACGTGATATCCATTCTGCTGTTCATGTAGTTAGGCGACAGTTAGCACTTACCAACTGACCTTATTTACCATTCGATTGACCTGAAGAAACACTTCACGAAAAATATACAAAGGTACATTATGAAGAAATTTCTCTAACCCAAAATTGTGTAGGTAAAGGTCATATTCTAGCTTCTAGTTTTGTGCATGAGGGGAAACTCTCAGAGTTACCACTCATTTCGCATGACGACGTGATATCCATTCTACTATTCATGTAGATAGGTGACAGTTACCACTTACTATCAGGCATGCCATTACCTTGTTTAACATTCAATTTACCTAAAGAAACACTGCACGAAAAATATACAACACTACGCTATGAAGAAATTCCTCTAACCCAAAATTGTTTAGGTAGAGGTCATATTATAGCTTCTAGTTTTGATACACTCATATACGTAAGTACAAGGTACATGTGGCGACAGGTGGCGTATTCACGTAAAGCGACTCGATCTACATAAGTTCGTTGTAGTCGAGGCCGAAGAAGTGTTACACAGTGTAAGAATATGAGTAGCCCAACCTTTTTTTTTTATATAAGACTAGCTGTGCCCGCGATTTCACCTGCGTGAAATTTATAGCGTATGTGTTATTCTGATATATAAGCTATATCACTGTAAAATATCAATAAAATCCGTTCAGTAGTTTCTGCATGAAAGAGTAACAAACATCCATCGATACTCACAAATTTTCGCGTTTATAATATTAATAAGATAAGACAATCATTCGGTTTATTTGCTTTTCTGCGCTCTATAAACACGTTTCATACGGATATTAAAAAACGTTTTTGCATTTTATAACCCAATTCTTGGGGGGAAAGGGGATTGTTAGTCCATGGTCAGGAGATGGTGACCTCCACGCGGTTCGCCCTGGAAACCACCGTGATAAATTCCTGATGAATTTGTCACAATGGGCTAACTGACCGGACCTCATGCTCATCTTATCATCCTCCACTGGTGCCCTGCCAGCGTAAACCGTAAGCGCAGGCGGGTGCACCATTCCATTAACATCCATAAAAAAGGAAAGTTTTGTTGAATTGTCCTATACATCAAGCTACGAACCACGTTCTTAGGAACCGGTCAAAAAGTCAGGTCAGAAAAGCCCTATACGCACACACAAGCCAATTATGATTCTTTTTAATTTTTTTTTATACAATTGCTAGAAATTTCTATTTCTAATATTATTATAAACTATCTCGCTATATTCTATAAAGAAAGACGTTTACTATTTCCAAATTAAAGAGAAACACTACGAGTCTGTTCATTTAGCTACAAAGGACAGTGCTAGCCTTTTGTCTATTTAAAATCACTCGAAACATTTCCCTTGGCCTCGCCTTTCCAACTTTACTCGACCGTCAATTGCTGTAATGCTATCTTGAACAATAATGTACTTAAGAATCATTAAACTACACCTAATGGTTTTCCGCCAAAAACTCAAAGTCTATTTTACGGTCCACAAAATACTGTTGAAGTCTTTATATTCCCTTATTCAAAGTCTATAACGGCCCAGTTTTCAAAGTTTATAAGTATAGACTTATAGAAATGACATAATGTTTCTTTAAATAAACTTAACAGTTCTGTTAGCATATTTGGTATGGCTTGTACAATTTACAATAAAATGCTTAATAGACTAAAGCTTACTGAAGACGTTAGACATTTTAAATTGACTTTGAAAAAGTTAAATATTTTATCAAAGAAAAGAGAAATAGAAAAGGACTATTATAGTATAACTGAAGATCTGGATGACTGAGATTAATTATTTTTGTAATACTTCAATAATATATTCTTTATTTCTGCAATTATATTTGTACGCATGACTGCAGAAGATAGTGAAATATTTATACTAAAACCTTTATTACTTGCACTTCACAAATAAACAGTTTAAATTAGAATTTGAATAGAAATAGACTCCATCACATGTCATGTGGTGCATTCCAAGTATATAGGCGGTAGTTTCCACTTACAGTTAACTTAAGTAGTATTCTCTTTCATAAAAAAATACAATATACATTAAAGTGAGAACAGAGCTCTTATTTTGCGTACAAATCAATTTATCTACCATTCATTTATGTCTTCCTAATTATCTCTTCTTAAACAGACTGTTCTCACACGCCGTTCATAGCCCGCATGACGCCAGCTGTGTGCGATAAAGACGACATAATGCTTCCTTCCCTTTCCCACATATACATATTTTATAATATCTATATTTATAGGTTACTAGCTAACCCCGCGAACTCCGTTCCGCCTCAAAATTAAATATGTCAAATATTTTTTGAGGTTTTGTTACACAATAAATTTCTGAACGCAATTCCCTGTTTGATAGGTATCAGCCGTTTGTATAGGAAAATATAATTCTTGTTTTTTATTATGTTATACTCAATTTCTTCATATTTAATAACCATTTAAATCTTCCCTGGCCTTCCACAAATATTTCAAGACTCTAATTTTAGTCTAGAAATATTCGTTCAGTCCAAATCGATTCAGCCGTTCTCGAGTTTTAGCGAAATTAACGAACATCAATTATTTTTATATATATAGATCGTAGGGAACAAGTATGGGTCAATTTAGAAAAATACTCCTTTAATATCAAATATACCAGCATTTTATTAATATAAAGTAACGTAAGTACTCCTGAACCGCAAACGTAGAATTATCAATGGTGAATGGCATGCGCATTTTATATCTGCTAAATGCCAATATTTTGTTGGATTTTATAAATATTTATCGCGAATACGAATTTTAAATTGAAATTCATTTTATGCCGTAAGCAAAGGTCCATTAAATCGTAATAACTAGAAAACTTGATTTACATAAATCGAATTTCTATCATTAATATAAATAATGATGAACCGTGGACTCTGCTAGACTTCTGGTACAGATTTACGAAATCAAATTTGATTTCATATTTGAACATCAAAATTTTATTATAATAGACATAAGATGGATCATATTGTATCATAAACAATAAAGATGTAAAAGGAAAAAATATATTAATTATCCAAATTGTATATCATAATCCATTTTTGTTGTATATGTATGTATTTTATGTTTATCCAATAATAAGCTATAAGATCCTAACTAAAGATTAGCACTTTTTTAAAATAAAATACATAGATTTTATGGCCAAAAATGACTAATAATAAGACAAATACTTATAGGAATTTGTGACATCATGGTGAACGTAACAACTGACATACCTAAATTTCGAATGGTACATTTACAACGCCACTTCTAAATATATATAACTCAAAGGTGACTGACTGACATAGTGATCTATCAACGCACAGCCCAAACCACTGGGCGGATCGGGCTGGAATTTGGCATGCAGGTAGATGTTATGACATAGGCATCTGCTAAGAAAGGATTTTGATTAATTCTACCCCCAAGGAGATAAAATAGGGGATGAAAGTTTGTATGAAACTATGTCAATTTTAAACCGATCGGGCTAAGACTTTGCATGCTTAAAGCTACTATAACGTAAGCATCCCCTAAGAAAGAATTTTGATAAATTCCCCCCCTAAGGGGATAAATGAACGCGAGCGAAGCCGCAGGCAAAAGCTCGTTATACATATAATCCGTACTATACAACAAAGTCGCAGCCGATGTTTTGTACTACTATCTTTTAAATTACGCAACGGATTTTAATGCAGTTTTCAGCAAGAGATAGAATGATTCAAAAGGAAGGTTTATATGTATAATACACGCATATTATAGTATAGATGGAGCCGAGAAATTCTAAGATTGTTAATGCATCCGTGCGAATCTGGGACGGGTCGTTAGCTTTAAGAATAATTAAAAAAACCGAATCAAAAATATTCTGTATTATTTATAGTTATGCAATTCAGTTTAAAACGTACGTTTTTTTTTTATATTTCCATGTAGAGTTAGACTACTGCTATTGTGAACTTATCTTTGGTCAATACTATAGTACAATATATTTCGGTATAGAGGCGATATAGCGTTGTTACACTGAATGTAAGAGAGACATACCAGCGATTAGAGGTTTTACATTACAACGCAAGATATATGCGTAGATATGGTAGCTTAAATTACGCAACGGATTTTAATGCAGTTTTCAGCCATAGATAGAGTGACTCAAGAGGAAGGTTTATATGTATAATACATGCATGTTATAGTATAGAACAGGCTGTGTGAAGCAGGGTCGAGTCGCTAGTTATTAAGATAGAAAAACCCAATCTACAGTATTTTAATTATAGTTATGAATTTCAGTTTCAAATGTGTCATTTTTATATTAGTGTGCGGAGTTAGACTACTGCTTTTGTGGACTTATCTGTGGACAATACTATGGTACAATATATTTCGGTATAGAGGTGATTTAGCGTTGTTACACTGGATGTAAGAGACACGTACCAGCGATTAGAGGTTTTACATTACAACGCAAGATGTGTGCGTAGATATTGGGATTATGGTAGTTTAAACATATTAATCATGATACAGAATTAGAATCTGTTGTCTATGCTTCGCTGGGTATGTATCTTACAGTTCTTAATCAAAATTGATACTAATATATTATATTAAAAACATTAGCATTCCAATCCTTAGTAATTATTAATGCGAAAGTAACTTTGTCTGTCTGTCTGTCTCACTTTCACGCTAAAACTACTGAACATTTAAATGTTTGGTGTACAGATAGTAGGCTACTTTTTAATACAAAAGGGTTGTAAGGGGTTGAAAGGGGAATTGAAAGATTGTATAAAAGTATTGTCATTTTTAAAGTTAGAGGCTTGAAGCTTATTTAGGCTATTGATTGAATATGAATAAAGAAAAAGGGTTGTAAAGGGTTGAAAGCGGAGATGAAGGTATCTATGGAATTATCGTCATTTTTAAACCTAGAAGCTTGAAATTTATATTTTAAGCTGTTGAATAAATATGACATACAAAGTTTGTAAAAATGTTACCCTTGAGGAGGTAATATCAAATAGGGGATAAAAGCTTGTATAGAAAATCGTCATTTTTGAAGCTAAAACTATGACACTGTTTTCCTTAGTTATTTAGGTTAGATTATTGAATTTTACTTATTTGGTCAAGGTGTCTATAACACGCGAAGTAGCGGGCATAGCTAGTTTCAAAAATGGCATTAATAGTATCTAAAATACAACTGCGACAGACGAACAAATATGAGTATAAAATTCCATTCTACCTTTTCTAACGCTAAAAATATTATTGCATCGATAAAATATAGACCTTAATATTAGTGACATAAAATAATTTATTGCATACATTATTTTCATTTCTCTGTACGGTATGTCACCGTATAGCCGTCAGAATTTTACACATCTTTATATCCCTATAACATCCAAACATCCAATTTTCCCCCCAGTCCACACAATAAATCAAGTTATCATTTATACGACAACTGAAACTAAACATTTAACATCTAGAACAACATCATAACATCTAGATTGTATGTGTCACAGGAGACTCATACATTTACTCTTTATGGTTGTCTACGCACTCAACGCACCGCTCCGCGGGCTGCGGGGGCGGTGCTGCGCATCGGCAACTGCGGCCGGTGGCGGACACCGGCACTTCTTGTCCGACCGGCATCGACATTTACCGGCTTACAAATAATCCCTCCATTCTAAATTTTATCTGAATCTGTCCGTTGTTCATAACAGTTATTATATTAAACCTATTAATACAGTCCACTAGTTTCATTGGCTATCCAGGACGTAACATTGGTCCTTTAGGAAATAAACTCGCCATACCTACGAACATCTAGAAGATCGTTATTGAAATCAAGACACGATATTGGTGAACTTTAACCCGGAGGTGCTTAAAACACATCGGGACTTAGTTGCTGTCTTCGGTGGATTGGAAGTCATTCTGTGGATAAGGATAAGGATATTTCGTGAGTCGTTCCAATTATTCCTTATTAATTCCTTCTATATCCATAAATATTTTTTATAGCACTAGCTTTCATTTCTTATAGCACTAGCTTTCATTTCTTTCAATCATAATCATTTTCATCTTTTATTTAAGTGTTACATGTTTATATTACTCATTTCGCATTAGATTCACATCTTTGTAGTAACTATCGCTTGCATAGTTAAAAGTACCTAGATGCGCATCGGCGACCGTCCAAAGGTCAGTCGCTGCGAACAAAAGGCTGACCGGACCGTATTTCTTGGAATTTGCATAGAAACTATTTTACTATCGCTTATTGCGCATATTTGTATTTATTTCTTTTCAATTCGCACTGTCGCAATTTGTTACGTATTAATTTAATTTTAAATTTAGTTGATTACTTTCTCTTTCTTGCAATAATGGCTGATGAGTTTAAATTGATTAAAAAACGTAGCAGCTTGAAAGCTAAGCTTACTACTTTTACCAATTATTTGGACATAGTTAGCAGTTGCCAATCATTGTCGGAACTACAGCGCTTAGAGTTACAAAGCCGATTTGCTAAAATTGATGCCTTATACGAGGACTTTGATAATTTGCAGACAGAAATTGAGTCATTAGATACATCGGTGGCTAAGGTCGAGGAGGCCTACGTTGCTCGCCAACAGTTTGAGGACTTGTACCATCCGCTAGTGGCGCGGGCGCGTAGTTTACTGGCCAGCGTTGCGCCTAGCGAACAGATCTTCGAATGTGCAGTTTCAGGCGGCGCAGCATCGATGCAAGGTGGGAATGGTTCTCGTAATTTTGTCAGACTTCCCAAGGTGGCCCTTCCTGAATACCATGGCAGCTATCAGTTTTGGCTTGAGTATAGGGACACCTACATATCCTTAATACATAAAAACACAGACATAGATCCCATAAATAAATTCCACTATTTACGCGCCTCCCTTAAAGGGAGTGCGGCAGAGATAATTAAAAATTTAGATTTCACAAGTGACAACTATCAGGTAGCTTGGGATTTGTTATGCGAACGCTATAACAATAACCGTCTACTTATTAATAATCACGTGCAAGCTTTATTTAATGCCACACCCATACAAAAAGAATCATGTAGTTCGTTACGACAATTAATAGATTTAATAAATAAAAATTTAAGGGCGCTTAAAACATTAAATGAGCCTACTGACAGCTGGGATACATTACTTGTTTATATGATGTCTAACAAATTAGATCCTGTAACTAGCCGTGGCTGGGAAGAATTCAGAAATTCTTTATCCCAATCACCCTCATTGTCCGAGTTTTGTACATTTATAAGCAATAAAGCAGATTTACTTGAAACATTAGAGGAAAAATCAAACTCAAAATTAACAAAACAAGATTATTTTAAACCTAAAAGTTTTATTATAGCTACAAATAAAAATTACAGTAATACAAATACAAACTTAATTATCAAAAAATGTCCTATGTGTTCTCTAGATCATTTGTTATATACCTGTGAAACATTCAGGAATTTGCCTATTGAAACACGCATTAAAAAGGCAAAAGAATTCAAAGTTTGTATGAATTGTTTACGTTCTGGTCACATAGAAAAAAGGTGTAGATTATCTGGTTGCAAATATTGTAAAAGTAAACACAACACGCTTTTACACTTAGACCAATCAATACCTTTGCCTCAAATTCATATGCCTTCAACATCTAACAACGTTGCCTTGTCTGCCGATGCTATACAGCCTGCTACTTCTTCGCACATATTACTGTCCACAGCTTTGGTGAGAGTGGTGAGCAACAGCGGCGAGCGGCACGACGCCCGTGTTCTTTTGGACAACGGTAGTACAGCCAACTTCGTCACTCACAGTCTATGTAACAAGCTGGGTATGTCGCGGCGTAGTACGAGCTCCACGGTGACAGGTATCAACAGTCAGACCACTAATAGCACACAGTCTTGTAACCTCGAAATCGAATCTTATTGCAGTGACTATAAGGTCAATATTAATTGTCTTATTTTGCCGGAAATCACTAAAGTGCTACCATCTTCAGTAATAGATATTTCTCATATTCCTATCCCCGCAGGGTTACATCTAGCTGACCCTACTTTCAATATTCCGTCAGCCATAGACATCCTTGTGGGGGCTGAAATATTTTGGAACATAATTGGTAGTAGCAATATCGATTTAGGTAAAAATAAACCAAAATTGTACGAAACAAAATTAGGATGGATTGTGTCTGGCCCCGTGGCTCTTTATACCAATTCATTTAGTTCACACTTTTGTCATTTTACGAAAGACATTAGTGACCCTAACCTAGACCGTTTCTGGGACCTCGATTCTGTTTCACCGAAGCATTCGTTGTCATCAGAAGAACGCGCTTGTGAACAGAATTTCATCTTAACTACGACTCGTAACGCAGACGGTCGCTTCGTCGTCACAATGCCACTAAAAGCTGACCCTAAGGTGTTAGGTAATTCATTCGATATGGCCAAAAATCGATTTTTATCGCTAGAAAGGCGCTTTCAGCGAGACCCCTCATATAAGGATAGATATATGCAATTTATGTCCGAGTATGAATCTTTAGGTCATATGACTGAGGATAAAGAATTTAACTATAATTCAAAAAACACCGTGAATTATTTTATACCTCACCATGGTGTCATCCGCGAGTCGAGCACCACTACTAAATTAAGGACTGTATTTGACGCGTCTGCCGTTTCCACTTCTGGAGTGTCATTAAATGATATTCAAATGGTCGGTCCGACCGTCCAAGACGATCTTTTATCTATCCTGATACGTTTTAGGCAACATAAGTACGTAGTTTCAGGAGACATAGAAAAAATGTATCGTGCTATATTAATACATTCCTCGCAGCGTTCCTTACAGCGTATTATATTTCGTAAAAATCCTACGGAACCTCTTAAATATTATACATTAAATACTGTGACGTATGGCACCGCGTCTGCACCATATTTAGCGACAAAATGTTTAGTTAGTTTGGCAGACGGCGCGAGCGATGAGAATGTAAGGATGTCCATACAACGCGATTTCTATGTGGATGACTACCTAAGCGGTAGTCATACTATTCCCGATACCGTAAAGCTTTGCAAAAAGGTAATTTCTATTATGTCTTCTGCACACTTTAATTTACGGAAATGGCAGTCTAACAGCCCTGAGATTTTATCCGAACTCACAGGTAATTCAAATAATTTAATTGATACCTTAGATCTCTCAAATAATAGTCACGCGTCATCTAAAACCCTGGGTTTACACTGGTTGTGTGATACAGATACCCTATCGTTCTCCATTAATATTGATACAAATAAATTAATCACAAAGCGTCACATCCTATCTGTCATCAGTCAAATTTTCGATCCACTGGGCCTTGTTGGTCCCTGTATTGTGGAAGCTAAAATAATACTGCAGAAATTATGGATTAATAAATACGGTTGGGACGATAAGGTATCGCAAGACATTGTAGATCTGTGGTCATCATTTTCTAGCACTCTAAATTATCTTAATAATATGAGAATATCACGATGGATTTCATGTGACAATTCAATTTCATATGAAATTCATGTGTTTACGGACGCATCGACTAAAGCTTATGGTGCAGCTCTATACGTTCGTTCCATAGACAACAAAGGTTCAGTGAATGTGCAATTATTAGTCTCTAAAAACCGCGTAGCACCTATCAAACCCACAACGGTTCCTCGTCTCGAGTTATGTGGTGCGCTTTTAGGTACAAGACTGTGTACTAAGGTTCTGGACTCTCTTACTGTACCTATTTCTCGATGTCAATTCTGGTGTGACTCCACGATCGTTTTGGGGTGGCTGTCTACCCCACCGAATCAGCTTAAACATTTTGTCAGAAATCGTGTTAACGAAATACAAGAGGCAACCGCTAAATACTCGTGGAGCTACGTACCGTCGAGAGACAACCCAGCAGATCTTGTGTCCCGTGGGATTAAAGCCAATCTTATTATCGACTCCACTTTATGGTGGTCAGGCCCGTCTTTTCTCTCCAACGACTCTAGTCACTGGCCGAAAATGCCTAACGATAACATAGACCAAGATTTACCGGAAGTTTTATCTCATTTTATTGACAATTCAAATAATTATACACATAAATGTTATTCTATTATACATGACTTAACTATTAAATATTCAAATTTTAACTATTTACAACGAATCGTAGCCTATTTACAAAGATATATATACAATTTAAAAAATAAAAATAACAAAAGATATGGATATTTATCTATTGAAGAACTACAAGCTTCATTAACTTGTATAATTCGTAGTGCTCAACTCGATATGTTTCCTGTAGAGATTGAAATCATTAAGTCAGGACAACCACTGCCACGTAAAAATAAATTAACTTCATTGTCTCCGTTTTTGGATGGCAACGACATTATTCGTGTAGGTGGCAGGCTTGACAATTCCCCATATGAATACAACATTAAACATCCCATACTCTTATGTAGTAAACACCATCTCACTAGGGCTCTATTTGACATGTATCACAGGCGTCTTCTGCATGCCGGCCCACAATTGCTTTTAGCAAATATACGGCAAAATTACTGGCCTTTAGGAGGCAGAAACTTGTCTAAAAGTATCGTTAGCAAGTGTATTACATGTTTCAGATATAAAGCACAAAACCTACAGCCTATTATGGGACAGCTGCCTACAGAAAGGACACTACTAGAATTCCCTTTTTATAACACTAGTGTAGATTATGCCGGGCCCATATTGATAGCGAGCCGTAAAGGGAGAGGGTGTCAATTAATAAAATCCTACATCAGCATCTTTGTTTGTCAAGCAGTGAAAGCTGTTCATCTGGAGCTGGTTACAGACCTCACGAAAGAATCATATATGGCAGCTCTAAACCGTTTCGTATCTCGTAGAGGTAAACCGCGCAATATCTTATCTGACAACGGTACCAATTTTGTCGGTACTAGTAATGAGTTGCAAAGATTTTTACATAGTTCAAACGTCGCATCAGATATGGTTCAAGAAGGTATACAATTTTCCTTTGCTCCGCCATACTCGCCTCATTTCAATGGTCTGGCTGAAGCAGTTGTTCGTTCTACGAAACATCACCTAAAAAGGTTACTTAAACTTACTCATCTTACATATGAGGAAATGTCTACATGTCTCACTCAAATAGAGGCAATACTCAATTCCCGTCCTCTTACGCCGCTATCCTCTGACCCTTGTGATTACTCTGCCCTTACTCCTGCTCACCTACTAATTGGACGACCACTTACATCTATTCCGCATCCACAGGTGGCCGACGTCAACATCACTAGATTGGACCGCTATCACAGAATAGAACATATTAAGCAGCACTTCTGGCGTCGTTTTAATATAGAATATGTTTCTATGCTGCAGCAGAAAACAAAGTGGTCCACTTCCTCAGGCAACTTGGTGCTGGGGACTCTGGTCCTTATTAAGGACAAACTGCTGCCACCTCTTCTATGGTCGCTGGGTCGTGTGGTCCAGGTCTACCCAGGCAGCGACGGTGTCACGAGGGTCGTCGAGGTGAAAACCAAGAACGGGACTATTCGTCGCGCCTTCAACAACGTGTGCCCACTTCCACTTCATTGAAGACTACTCTTCAACCCGGGCAGTATGTCTACGCACTCAACGCACCGCTCCGCGGGCTGCGGGGGCGGTGCTGCGCATCGGCAACTGCGGCCGGTGGCGGACACCGGCACTTCTTGTCCGACCGGCATCGACATTTACCGGCTTACAAATAATCCCTCCATTCTAAATTTTATCTGAATCTGTCCGTTGTTCATAACAGTTATTATATTAAACCTATTAATACAGTCCACTAGTTTCATTGGCTATCCAGGACGTAACAATGGTCCTTCGAGCCGGATGTGGTTATTTATGTGGACTTTTAAATAGTCGTCCACTTGCGTTAGGAATACAAATGTTTGCACCGTGAGAGGGAGAGGAATTGATCCCGCGACCGTTATAAGTAAGGCGATGTTCTAAACCGATAAACCACCGAGGTCGTTGCGATATTATTACCACTACTAGATGAGACAGCAGTTTGTTTGCTGTTTCAGTTGGAAATAAATAACCCTACAACTACTAACAATTAACAAAGCGTCATCCAGGCCCATGGTAAGTAGAGCTTTTGTGATGGGTACTAGACAACTAATATAGATAGACACTTTTTTTGTAAATACATACATACATAATATACATAGATAACATCCAGACCAATATAATAAACAATACTCATGAATACCAATGTTTGCACCGTGGGAGGAATCGAACCCGCGACTATTAAACCGCGCGCGATGTATTAAACTGATAGACCACCGAGGCCGTCATATAAAGACAATATTTAATTTAATTACTTTTATTAAATTAATTCAAAAGTGAATTACCACCGTGAAATGGTACCACAATAATTTGTCAAAATGAACCACCAAAATGGAGCTCATTTATATAAATACTAATTAAATTTAATGAAATTAAATCGAAACACGGCAGTAAATCGTTGAGGCGTTCCGAACAAATCGCCCCAATGAATAATTAATTTGGTATTGCACAGACAGGACAGAATTCACCACTGTTTCATTATTATAGTTTACTTTAACTCGAAAACTTCGACACACATGCGCAAAAATAGTTTTTAGAAATTACTTCTAAATTTAATTAAAAAATAAACATATAGTAAATATGATATGATATTATTATATATATATTAGCTGATACCGCAAACGTTGTTTTGCCATATAAATTAAAATCGCTATTAAAAAATTAGGGTTGATGCCAGAAGGGCGAAATGGGTTGTATGTATTTTTAAAAGCTAAATAATAGTAAAAGAAGAATTGCGACACTGAAGTGGCAATGGGCAGGGCACATATCTTATAGGACAGATGGCCGTTGGGGCAGTAAAGTCCTCGAGTGACGACCACAGACCGAAAGGCGCAGCGTGGGAAGGCCTCCAGCAAGGTGGACCGACGATCTGGTCAAGATCGCTGGAAGGCATTGGGTGCGAGCAGGGCAGGACTGATCGTCGTGGAGATCTTTGGGGGAGGCCTATGTCCAGCAGTGGACGTCTTCCGGCTGCGATGATGATGATGATGAAATAATAGTAACTGTTTAATAAGGAAAATAATTATCGTTTTCTAATCTTTACTTCCCCTATCGTCAGTAATCAATTGGAAATGAAAAAACACAATCAAAAATGGTTTCATTATATAGTTAGAGTGATTCAGAGGAAGGTTTATATGTATAATACATGTACACCGGGTTGGGTAGCTAAATAATCCGTAATCTTAACTATTATTTACACATAAAAATCCGTTATAAAAAAACATATGACAGGCACGGTGGTCTAGTGATTTAGCACACTGCTTTACTATCCGATGGTCGTGGGTTCGATTCCTCGCACGGTACAAACATTTGTATTCACGAGTATGATTGTTTGTATCGGTTTGTGTTTGCTATGTATAATAAGTATTTATTTATAAAAAAAAATGTATCCATGTATTTATATCAGTACCCATAGTCTAGTACCCATAACACAAGCTCTGCTTAGCTTTGGATTAGATGGCGCTGTGTGATTTGTCCTGATGTATTATTACATTATTATTATTATATTAGACATTACAATATGTCATGTTAGGTTATTTATCTTCCCAGTTATCCAGTCCTCTGTTATATTTCTAAGTGATTCCTCAATGAAATATCGCTAAAAAAGTAAATACTAAATTGAGAGATGGCTCTAAGTTCGATTTCTGCTACAATAAGAACGCTTAACAATGACAATGTACACAGCCTTAAAAACAATTGCCTTTGGAACTTCTTGTAGGCTTTTGCAATAAATTGTATCCAAGTTCTACCATTTTTCATCTATTTAATGCACGCGGTGTATAAATTGAAGAAAATTGGCTATTACAGTACAAATGTAAGTAATAATACAAAATATTAACTTTAATCGAACAGAGAAACGTATCAGCTAAGTAAGTATTGAACAGCACTAATTTGCAACGTTCGTCGCAAATAGTTGTTCGTCTATAGACGAACTGTAGTCGGACCAGTTAGTCCAACTTGGATTTCACCAAGATTGACTACTTTGATTTCCATTGGGAACTGCGTGAAGGTCGACTTGAGTTCGTATATTAGCATTGACAAAATATAGGGTCGAAAGGCGATTGTTAATACTGTGAAATTATGACCCTATTGCAAGCAATGTACCATGTCAGGTTGACCTAAATGTGGTTTCATAGGGAAACCATACCGTCATGATAAATTCCTGATGAATTTGTCACGATGGGGCAACCTGGACCTGGACCTGACTTTAAGCTGATCATATCATCCTCCACTAGTACCCTGTCAGCGTAAACCGTTAAAGCAGGAGAGTTCACCATTAAAAAAAATATCAAAAAATAAACTACGGTTAACACGGCCTGATTTTATTAAAAAATAATAATTGGACCCATGCGAAGCCAGGCCGGGTCGCTAGTATGCAATACTTTTCCAAAACAACCTCCTCATTAATGCACATCACACGGTCATATATTTACAAAAGTCACAAAACTGATTTAATTCCAGCTTTTATTTAACTTCCCTTGTCAGTTTAGTATGTTTGGGCGAAAATTTCCCGTAACTTTTACATCGTGTATGCATACAGAAATGGCTGTATTTGTACTTATGTACGTCATCAAACAATAAAATAATAAATAAGCTTGGACAATTAACACAGCGTTATCTAAACCCACGGTAAGCAGAACTTGTATTATGGATATTAGACAACTGATACAAATACTTAGATATATTTTTTTTTTAATACATACGTAATATACAGAGATAACACCCAGACCGATACAAATAATCATACTCATAAATATAAATGTTTGCATTTATGAGTATGATTATTTGTACCGTGCGGGGAATTGAACCCGCGACCACAGGAAGTGCTTTAATGCTAGACCACCGAGGCCAATTAAAATGAAGAATACGGAGCAATTTAGTCCAAGTAGAACTCGCATTTTTATTTATGTTGTTAATGGAATTGTGCAGCCGTATGCGCTGGAGGAGCACCAGTGGGGGTTGATATCTCAGGTCAGTCAGGCGAATTCAAATTCGCCAGGAATTTATCACGATGATTTCCAGGGGGAAGCTCGTGGAGGTCAACCTGACATGGGACGAGCAATGGGGTATTTAATTTATGGGACAAGTTACACATTACTAACAAATCGCCTTCCCCTCTAGCAGAACTCGCACTATAGTAGTAACCAGTGTTAGTCACAATGGTCTTAGGTCCTTTAATGAGTATAATTTATCCTGGAAGAGTAATATTAAAGAGGTTCCAAAAATTATTAAAACAAATTTAGAAGAAGAGAGAATAAAATTAATTTTTATTCTCTCTTCTTCTAAATTTATCTCTAATCATGATAATATACAGGTTATCATAGACTAGTCGCGTCTGTTCTACGGTAAGGTGTGATGTTCTGATTTAACGCCACTAAGAAATATGTGATTTTTCTTTTTTTTTCTTTTCTCCTATTTGCATATTACCCAGACTGTTACAAATTATTCTCATGAAATACAATTATTTGTATCGAGCGAGGAATTAAACCCTAAACATCCGGATGTAAGGAGATGTACTAAACCGCTAGACCACCGGGACAATCAGATATTAATCTTCGAAAGTACGACCACATCTCCTCTTACCGTGCTCAGCTTAAATGGCTTCCAATCCGCCAACGCAGAATTGTTCGTCTCTTGTGTACTTTTTATTCTTTACTACACGATCCTAACGCTCCCGAGTATCTTAATACCAGATTTCTTTTTCATGGGGACATCTCCTTTCGCAACCTTCGTCCGTGTAGGAATTTACTTATCCACGTTCTGCTCATCGTACAAGCTTCGTTTCAAAATCTTTCACATTACAAGCCATCAAACATTGGAATGAGTTACCCCTTGACATTAAATCTAGCGCTTCCAAATTCTCATTGAAATCAAAATTACGTAAAGGAAAGGTTCCTTGAACTAGAGCAATTCCTTTTATTCCAAATTTCAATGCCATTTAATTTTCCTCTACTCCTTCTCCTTCAGGAACCTAACTTTCATTGTTGATTTGTATATATATTGTATGTATATGTATTGGTATGTATGTATATATATTATTAAGTTATGTAAGTATTATGTATTACATGTTAATCATAATGCACCGCCCACATGAATCTCTGTTTGCCCTATGGCTGACTGGGAGAAAATTCCTCTAGGTGTTAAGTCCGCCATATGCACCTTTATTTGTGCATCTGTGCATTAAAGTTTTAATAAATAAATAATTATATATTATAAGTATAATTATTACTTAAAATGTAGAAATAAACTAAAAAAGGACAGACGAACAAGATTTCAATTTCAATGAGACTCGTCTGAAAAAGGTGCGGATTTATATTCACTTAGCTTTACGATACTTAGCAAAATATTCATGAAGCACTTGTAGCCAGAGTCGTGGAACCAATAAAGTAGCCTTAAAGGTTAATCTTCAGTATTTTAAAATTTCTCAGAACGCCTAAATATTATTTAGACTGTTGGTACATATAAATTAATAAATACCTATAATAAATGGTTATTTTTTATCTTGGAGAATTCAACACAGCGCCATCTAGTCCCAACCTAAACAGAGCTTGTGTTCTGAGAGATGAATTCCAGGTGAATAGTCTTGAAGGTTTTGATGGTGGCTGTTTTCCAAGGCAGTACAATGATTAAGAAGCAGACATTTTTAGAAAATAAAAACATTTTCCGCATTCTAGACTTTTTATTTATTCAGCTAAGTAACCGTTAGCTCTTTAACTCCCTGTTTTCGTAGGAATTGGGACATCCATCTTTAGTAAAAGGTCTTTCCTAAGAGAGGAGGAACCTTTATTCAAATTTACATTTTCTAGATTCATTAGTTTATCTATACATTGATATGTTAGTCAATCAGTCAGGACAAGTGTTTCAGCAATGTAAAATAATATTTATAGCTATAGCTTTCTACTTTACTTTTGAAAAACAATGGTACATTGATCTTTCATTTCTTATGAGACGATCTTTTTAGCACTCCATGAATTCACCGTGCCGGGTCCATCGTGTGGCAGGGAGGGAAACTCCGAGCAGTTCACGGGACTTGTGACCCATACGTCAATACTCACCTTCAATGCTTGTGTTTCTCTCGTCGCCCAGCTAAATCTAGTAGGAGCCTAGTAGTGTAGCTCTTGTTCTTAAAAATATCTCGAATTAAATTTTATAAAAAAAAAATTAAGAATTTATTCACGTTAAAGATTCAAATGTGTCATTTGATAGAATAAAAATACGCTTGGACATAATCTATTGATACATTTGAATTTATATCATTCAAACAATTCTCTAGACATAAATTTTTAAACGAATTATTAAAAATTTTGTAAAAAATATTGTTTGTTTGAACGTAAAAGGTTATCAAAGTAGAACAAAAAGTAACAAGTGGAAGCGAGACCTTTCAATGTATTTTGCTGTTATAGTGATTTGTAAGAAGAATCTTTTGTAACAAATACCTGTATATACAATTTTTTTTTTAATATATTTGTCGACTACGACTACACTTTAGCGCACTGCCTTACTTCCAATGATCGTGGGTTTGTACTATCATTATTATAGTAATAAAGGTTTGTTTACATATCTTGTTGTACATATCTTGATGATGTTTGATTGTGTGTTTGTAATGGATACCAAAAATACGTAAATAATTTTGATTTTTTTTCTCTTATGTATAGATAATATTATCGGCAAATTTACAAAATCTACTTTGTACAAAGTCATCTGAGTAAATAAGTGTGTGTACAATTTGTGAGATCTATTTTGGTTGAAGAGATAATATGAGATAATAAGATGATTATATTCCAGGATAAGAGCCATGATATCTTAGTGTTATAGGATATCATGGATGTCACATGATGACGTGATGGCCGTCACATTACTCATCTATATGGGTGATGAAACTTAACTGTCTATTTAAATATAAATATATACGTAGGCAAATATCTGTACATTCCGTCACTAATACTTAGAAAATAATAGAATAGAATAGAAAATCATTTATTCAAATAAACTTACATTGAAGCAATTTGGATAGTCATTACATTTTTTTTAATCTACCGCTCGTTCGGAAACAAAAAATACTTAAATAGTTAAAAAATAATACTTAAATAATCCTTCTAACTGATTGAAAGGCACTTACTGTATTCGTATTGGAAATAAATTCGGTACCTATTACATTTCGATACCAATATTGTTTAACGTTCCAATTTTAAAAATCATCAGATCAATATGGTACCTATTATATTTTGATACCAACTTTGTTTAACGTTCCAATTTTAAAAATCATCAGATCAGATACCAGATCGGCTACTATCTTATTTACATTTTAACAGGCAAGTTCTTTATAACAACTAAATTAACATGAACGCGTCACTGATCCCACAAAATGATTATGCAATTACGGTGTGCAAATTACATCAGACCAGAATGGTGCTGTGCGATCTGGCCAAACATTTGCATTGGGTAATTACATTTGGCATACTTGAGCGGATGGGTCACTTACTGGATGGTGTTTGGGAGTTCTGAAGTATTGATACTAATAGATTGGTAGTCGATTTAGAGTTTGTCTCGATAATGAATGGAGGTAAAAGGGTTTAGATGTTACATTGTGCTCTTGTAATTAATCACTATTCATTAAACATTTATTTCTTTCTTTCATTAATAATTTAAGAGCCACGCTCTTGTCGGGGTATCTCTTACCACTTTCTATAATCTTCCATCTTATACTTTAAATGTTGATACGACACGACTGCCATTTGCTTGATGTAGCTAAGACTTGGCTTCTCCTCCCCCTCTTTCCTTCTGTTTTGCCTCAATAATAATTTTCATTGTTTATTTATTTATTAATACTTAAATGCAAATAAAGATGTACATGGCGGACTTAATACCTTGAGGCATTTTATACCAGTAAACCAGAGGGTAAACAGAGTTTCATGTGGGCAGTGTATTATGAATTTAAGTGTGTTTGTAAAATATAATTTAAAAAAGGGGTAGTCCACCCCTAACTTATTATTTTTTATTTTAAGGCAAAACAACGTTTGCTGGTATAGCTAGTAGAATGTATAAAAATGCGCATAACTATATGTATGGATGCGAATGTAATGGTTGTCTAGTAGAAAGTGTCTGAGTGACATTGCTCTTCAATTTCAAAGTAATAATTGGTGTACCCTTATTTATAAGCGCTTTATGAATAATTAAACAATAACAAAAAAAATATAAAATTGCTGGATGGATCTTTGTAGGCGCGAACAGTACGTTATATTAAATAACAATAGTACGTTATATTAAATAACAATAGTACATTATATTAAATAACAATAGTACGTTATATTAAATAACAATAGTACATTATATTAAATAACAATAGTACGTTATATTTAATAACAATACTACGTTATATTAAATAACAACAAAAATAGAAAAATGGATAAGCCTAGATAATCGGCAGCATTATACCTACTTTCAGCAGTATCTGTAACAGAATTCACTGAGGAAGCAGCGTACACTTGCTAAAAGCACCATTCATTTAAACTCGCACATTTATTCTGAAAATAGGAGTGAGCTATCGAAACCGTATAAATTCACTGAAAAAGCAGTACATTTTAATGAACCCGAGCTAGTTAAAACTTTACTTCGCTGTTTCGTTCAAAGAAATCTCTCCAGCGCTGCAAGTGTGAAGTCTGAAAAGAGTAAAGTGATAGCAGAAGTCTTGAATTAACTGCGGGAAAATAATTCGGCCCTTTTTTTCCTTGAACAAAAAAAAGCCAACTACCATAATTCAAGCAGTAAATCAGAAGGATGGAAGGTAGAAGAGAAATTCTTAATTACGCAGCTTAAAAGGGCACTTAAAAGCATCGCGGAATTTAATTTTTGCCCTCATGGCGTTTTATATTTTGTACACTGTCTTGAGTTTAATATTTTTGATGCTGGTATTATTATAAGGATTTCTTTGAGAGTTTCAACGAAGCTGCAGTAATTCTAAATGGGCAGTGATTTATGATTTTTTATACTAATTAATAATATAATATAACATAAAATTTTTTATATAAATTTTTGTTTTCAATCACTAAATGATTAATGACATTAATAAAAAATCATTAATCATTACATAATCACCCATAAGGTACTATATAAGAATTTATCTGTGAACTATTTAACCTATAAATCTTACGGAAAAGTAGTTGTGTATCTATGTTTAGTGTTTATATTTATTTATGTTTGTTTCTTTTTTTCTTTCTTGTATATGACAATGTAATTAGTTTGTATTTTGTAGTTGTAATTTTATTTTAATTATTATGATTTATATTTTAAATAGTGCCCTCTCTATCTCCCCCTTTTTTATATTTTTTAGTGCCACTCAAAACCAGCGATATAAGCAGAGTAGAGCAATTTCAGTGCCTATATGGATGTAAAAAATGATTATTTTTTGTTTATTTTAATTACATGTTAAATTGTTTATTTACATGTTAAATTTAGTTTAATGATATAGAAATTTTATTTATTCATTTTTTTTTTCGTTTGGTTTTTTATATTGTAACAATGTTGAAAAGCACTGATTAATATTTTTTCTTTCTTTCTTTCTTTCTTTCAAATATAACCATAGAACTAAACACAATATAGCATAACATATTAGGTTTATACAGTAGATATGCAACAAATTCACTTTTTATTATTAAAATAATTTAATTTATGATAGACTTTTAACCTATTGACAGTCATTATTTGTACTACGATGAGAACAAACAAGCATACGGCCTATCTGATAGTATACGGTTACCGTAGCCTATGAACGTCTGAGACACTAGGTATGTTATGTGCGTGTTGGCGACCTTTAAGAAACTTTAATATACCCTTCTTGAAAAACCCCAGACTGTAGTCTCGTGAGAAAACCTCGGCAGGTAGGTTATTCTACAATCTAAGTGTACGCGAGAAGAAACTCCTCTGAAACTGCAGTGTTCGAGACCACTTAGGTTTTAGCATGTGGGGTGTATAAATTCCCTGTGGGTGCCGAGCGGTGCGATGATAAAAGGTGGCCGTAAGCATCACGTTGAACAATTCACATTGACTGTAGAGTAATATTAATCGAAAAGCAATAATAATCATAATACGTGCTCTTAGATTCTGCCCACATTGTACGCCGGTTTCTCTCCCTGGGGCCCTGAACCTCGGCTGACTGTGCTTCTGCCGGGGCCAATAAGTTGCCATCTCCTCTCCTTAAGTGGGAAGATGAGAATTTGTTTTAGTAAAAATAATAATAATAATATAATTTATTTATTTCTCCTCACAAACATGATGGCAACAATACATGTAGTATTCTTTATAGTAAAATACTTTAAATTTATTATTTGAATCGATTTGCTGTGAGGAGCTGGTGTCTGAGATATGCATAACCTATAATACAGATCACCAGGCCCCCAACCGAAAATTGATAAAGTTAAACAAATTATGATGCTTATACTACACTAAATAAATTATAATTATACAACGTTTAGAGATATAAAATATAAATAGTAGTAGTAGTAAATATATATAGTAGGTAAATGTATAAAGTGGAGAGTATACTGTTGTGGAAAAAGAATGTTGGAATACGATTGAGCGGGGTGGGCCTATGTGTGTGCGTGAGTGTATATGTTTGTATGTGAGCATGTGTGTGTATGCGTGTATGTGTGAGAGTGTAATCAGAATTACATATTCCTTACAAAAACTCCAGTCTTAGTCAGATGGTGTACATGTGTTCAACCCGCACGCTACGTAGATGTTTTTATTAGACATCTTATTGCCTTAGTAACGAGCAGTTTTTCCAGACTTGACCACGTAATTGACTTGAACTTTAATCTCGACTCAAAACAACTGAAAATCCGGCGCTCAACAAGTCTATTAAGACTGTTGATTTTTAACTTTCTACTTAGAATCTAGTCGCGTTGATGGTGACATAATCAACTTTAGTACGTACTAAGTGAAATGTTGAAATTTAACAGCTTTACAAGATTTATTACTTGTAAACTATAGTAACTTTTGTCTGTGCTAGTAGTTTAATTAAAAAAAGTTAGTTATTTAATTACTGTTTGAAGATTAGGCTGTCTGCCCTTATTCCTTTACTATTATCATTCCTTTTTTCATGCCAATACTAGATGTGTCCGCGATTTCATCCACATTAATTTTCAATATATAAATTTTCAGTAAAAAACATAGCCTATATATTATTCTGATGAATAAGCTATATTGCTGTAAAGGTTCATCAAAATCCATTCAGTAGTTTTTACGTGAAAGACTAACAAACACCCACACTTACAAACTTTCTCGTTTATAATATCATTTTATTTTATTTATTATTCATGTTGCTTTACACAATTATGGTATACAATTAAATAATTCATACACATAACATGCACCTTTTAGGCACTGCAACGAGCAAGAGAGGCGGACGTTTTAAATATTATACTAATCATTATCTTGCAAGTATTCTTCAATTTTGTAATAAGCTTTATTTGTCAACATTTGTTTTAATTGGATAATAAATTTATTATATTTATTTATTACTAATTTTTTATAATATTAAGTAATTTATTGTATATTCTTATTGCCATGGAATAGGGACCAGAACTATGTATTTTTAATTTCGATACGGGTTGTACTAAATCGTTTTTGTGACGTGATTCATAACGGCGGGGTATTTCACTCAAAGTTTTGAAAAAAATTATTAAGTCTAGCTGTGTCCATGGTTCCACTAGCGTTAAATTTCAATAAAAAATATGGCCTATGTATTATTCTGATACATAAACTATATTACTGTAAAGTTTCATCATAATCCATTCAGTAGTTTTTGCGTTAAAGAGTTACAAACATCGTAAATCATACTCACATTGGCGTTTATAATATATTAAGATATTAAGATTAACATGTGTTATTCTGATGTATAAACTATATTATTGTAAAGTTTCTTTAATATCAATTTAGTAGTATTTGCGTGAAAGAATAGCAAATGTCCATTCATCTATCCATTCATACTCATAAACTTTCTCGTTTATAATATTTTTTTATTAAAAAGTTAAAGTTCGTGAGTTTATGTGGTTGTATGTGTAATCTTGGGACCTATTTTGAAAATTCTTTCACCAAGAGAAAGGCATGCTATTTATGAATATAATAAAATAGAATAGAAATCATTTATTCAAATAAACTTAATTTAAGCACTTTTGAATAGTCATAACAATTGTTGTCATATCACATCATATAATCATAACAAAATGAATGTCCTAGGATATAACTCAACTCGCATGCTTCGTAGATGCTTTAATTAGATATTCCTTAAAAAACTCCAAAGTCTTAGTCAGATAGTGTATATGTGGTAAGATTATCAACCTAAAAATGAACAGACTTTTTCTTGTTAGTCGGATTTGCAGAATAAGTGAAAGAAAACACAGTCGAAGCAAAAACTTTGTTACGTACGCTGACTTAACAATGAGATATATATTATTAAATTCTAGATAAGTTGTAGATCTTTATAATAGTTACAGAAAAGTCAGCGACAGCATATAACAAACTTCTACATTCAAGTCAGAAAAAGTATTTTTTTATCTATCTATCTATATATATTATATGTAACTCAAAGGTGACTGACATAGTGATCTATCAACGCACAGCCCAAACCACTGGACAGATCGGGCTGAAATTTGGTATGCAGGTAGATGTTATGACGTAGGCATCCGCTAAGAAAGGATTTTGATAAATTCCACCCCCAAGGGGATAAATTACCGCGAGCGAAGTCGCGAGCAAATGATAGTTCAATATAAAAAAAATACTTTTTAGCGGCTACGTTAGGGCCGCTATTATTTGTGCTTGTAATCTGTTCCATGTATTGTGGCAGCAGCAGGAAAGGAGGAGATGAAATGATGAGTCCAGATTGTGGTTATATACATATTTATGATATAGAAGTATTTACAACGGATATATATGTATGTACAAGAAAATGATTTGATCTCGAATGGCAGGCCTGTTATTTTATTGTTCTGTCGTAGCTAGGCAACGATATTGCCGCAATAATAGTAAATAGGCCACAATTTTTTCTGACTATGACTAACTAAAAATACTTTTAGAAATAATTTCCATCATTAGGTCTTGTTTATTATATTATCGAGAATTAGAGACTTTCCTCTTTGACCTCGGTGGTCTAGCGGTATAGCACACCGCTTTACTTCCGATGGTCTCGGTTCGATTCCTTGCACGGTATGAACATTTGTATTCATGAGTGTGAGTCATTTGTATAGGTCTGAATGTTTACCCCAGATACATATATTATGTATATATTTCATTCTTAGATTTTTTTTTCTAATAATATATTTCTTATAATAATGTACATTTAACAACAAACCATAACGAACACTTTTGAAGATATTTTATTTTTATTAAGAGAGAACCTCAAATATCTGTCCTGTACGAAGCCGGGGCAAATCTCTAGTATAGTATAAAGAAATGTTTTGAACAATTAAAGCATGTATAATCTCTTCAAATATAATTATTTTATCACTCAATTGTTACCTGGGCTACTAAATATAGGCAAATTAGTATGACAATACATACATAAATATGCAGTAATTCTAATACATATAATTTTTTAAAGTATGAAAATTTCATTCCCTCAGCTGGTAATATAGCCAAATTAGTAAGACAATAAATACATACATATGCAGTAATTCTAATATACATAATTTTTTAAAGTATGAAAATTTCATTGCCTTAATTGGTAGCTGGTAATATAGCTAAATTAGTATGACAATACATACATACATATGCAGTAATTCTAATATACATAATTTTTTAAAGTATGAAAATTTCATTCCCTCAATTGGTAGCTAGTGATATAGCCAAATTAGTATGACAATACATACATAAATATGCAGTAATTTTAATATACATAATTTTTTAAAGTATGAAAATTTCATTCCCTCAGCTGGTAATATAGCCAAATTAGTATGACAATACATACATACATATGCAGTAATTCTAATATACATAATTTTTTAAAGTATGAAAATTTCATTCCCTCCATTGGTAGCTGGTAATATAGCCAAATTAGTATGACAATACATACATACATATGCAGTAATTCTAATATACATAATTTTTTAAAGTATGAAAATGTCACTCCCTCAATTGGTAGCTGGTAATATAGCCAAATTAGTATGACAATACATACATAAATATGCAGTAATTCTAATACATATAATTTTTTAAAGTATGAAAATTTCATTCCCTCAGCTGGTAATATAGCCAAATTAGTATAAATACATACATAAATATACAATAAAAGTATGACTCTTGTTTTGACACTAGGAAATAAAATAAATCAAACCGTACTACATTCATAACTTCATCTCAAGTAAAACTGTTTACCACCCAACGAAGTAATCACGGTTCAGTTAGTCAGCTATATATTTATTAACACTCGATTGAGCTTCTATTCCGTATTTAAATTTAGTTTAGACTGGCTGGAACCGATGAGCAAATAGACTTTGCAAAAATATCCTCTATGCCAGTAGTTATCTATACATATAAATAAAATTAGAGTGTCTGTTTGTAATATTGAAATAACCGTTTTTTACTACATGCATATGAATATAAATACGGTACATACACCAAAATAACATTTTTTACAATTTTTGTCTGTCTGTCTGTTTGCTCCGGCTAATCTCTGAAATGCCTGGACCGATTTGGACGGGTCTTTTTTTAGCAGGTAGCTGATGTAATAGGGAGTAACTTAGGCTATTTTTATTTAAGAAAAATATAGTTATATTCCACGCGTCGAAGTCGCAGGAATAGCTAGTATTTAATAAAACATTTATTCATAGTCAGTAATTCAATTCAATTGATATTCAGTAGGTCAGGCTGTCTCGCTTCGTCCCTTTGCCCTTCATATCAGTAATCTATTTTTATATTACATGATTGGTATTCTATTCAAAAGTGGACTAATTGGAATCATTGTGGTTCCCACTGGGCCCAACTTCTTATTGCATGCTGCTACACCGACCATGGCAATGTATCTATCCTGCCTACACACGCCACCAAGGTGCAGGATATTGCCGACAACAAAAGAGGCAAAATCAAATAGCACATAGGTCTATTACTAACTGTATAATGACTATACATATTCGTAAATAGTAATAAGAATATCAGAAAATAAAATGGAATAAGAGTCTAATGCTGCTACACCGTCGTCGTCAGTGCCGTGACCACATAGACAATTTCAATGTATCAATATATTAGTTTCATAATATGAATTCATATGTTGATTAATTAACAAGATTTTTGTAATATGGGCCATGAGCCTGATTGACTAATAAAAAAATAAAAAAGTAATTCTATATTTAAATTTGAACACAGTCTACGTGACATAGAGCAGAATAATTTCTGCATGAAACTGTGCATCCACTTTTATTTCAGCTATTGCATATGACAGAGCAATTAACACTACGATTCATAAGAGTGGCATTACCCTTATGCATACGAAACCAAAATTGAATCTATGTAACATAGAGTAATGATTTTATATACAGATAGCTTGTACAGTTTAATACAAATAATAATAATTGTTTTAAGCGAGGCCGGCGTATCGATGAAGACAATTCTTTCAAAATAAATCTAAATCTAAAATATTTTTCTCTAAATGATGCAAAGATTATTTGCATATTAATTTTGAACCTGTAAACATTTACAAGCACATTTGAAAAGAATATTAGCGCAGTTTCTTGTCAGTTCTTCGTAGCTCGAATGCTTTACGAATTGATGGTAGTTTTTGACATACGATTAACATAAGAGTCTGTAATAGACCTACATGAATAATAATATTTTGATTTTGTATGTTTTCGATTTTATATGCAAGATGCTTAGAGCAAAATTATTCAATTATTTTCTTTAGATTAATATTTTTACGCTGCAGTTTGTTTTATAGTTCTCACAAACAGTACTACATCATAAACGTAGTGTTTATTTACTTAGTGCATTCTATGTTTAAAAAACGTTAGCTCTATGCTATATTTTGAATAATTAACCCGAAATTTGAATTTAGAATCCCATCATTAAGCTGTCATGGCTCCAGGCCACCATTACCATAACGTCACAAAATTCATAACTTCGTTTCTAAGGAGCACGAATTCCGCTAAGCCTTACTCGATATCAAATTTGCATAATTCAATTTATAAACTGGCTGCCATTCAACAAAGGACAATGATCTATGGAATTTGCTATCAATGGAAACTTAACGATTAATAATATTTCATCGCAGGATTTAATTACATTAAAACCTTAGGGACAACTGGCAAAGCGGATTTTTAAAGTGTTTTATGTATTTTTTTCAGTACCCGCCTGATATTTTTATGAACCTCCTGGCAATAAATGGCAAAAGTCGACTATTTTTTCTATTTTAAAATGTATATACGCAATTTTTTGACAGTGTCGATGGTATATTGATTTTGCACACCGCCTTACTTCGGATGATCGCGGGTTCGATTCCTCGCATAGTACAAATATTTATATTAATATGTATGATTTCTTGTATCGGTCTGGATGTTTTCTATGTATATTATGTATGTTTTTACGAAAAAAATATAGTCATTCTTCTTCAGCAAATATATGTATTTGTATCAGTTAAAAATATCAAATTATATGTGGGTACCCATAACACAAGCACAGCTTCGATTCATGAGTATGATTACTTACTTGTATCTGTCTGGATGTTTTCTATGACTATATTTTGTATGTATTTGCAAATAAATTATCTAAATATTTGTATTATTTGTCCTACAAGACCACCCACACAATATCTGCTTACCTTGGACGCTTACTAGATGACGCTGTGTAAATTTTCCAGAGATAATAAAAAGTTTCCTCTCCATCATATGGGCCATTGGACTTGTTTACCAATCACATAAAAAGCTCTATAATGACATTTGAATGTTGTGTACTGTTATAATTCATACAAATCATGCCACCACACAGAGCTGTGACGGTCAGTCCATCCTCATCGATCACAGTCAGCGGCAGAGGTTGAAGGGGTCATGTAATACACACAGCCGGTAAGTGTGGCTAATACGGGAACTACAATAGTTCTATTCTGTGAGAACAGTAAAATAATAATTATGATAATTATAGTTAATATAATAATAGAAATTAGTTAAATCGTTACGAAGTTTATCCCGAACAATTGTCGTAATGACAGACTTATATACAAATCAAATCAAAATCATTTTTCATGTAGGACACTTTAGCCGCTTATGAACTTCTAGTTTTTTGTATTAATATATTTCCCTACAGTCCAGTTCAGTATACAGATTTATATATATGTTCAATATCTACTTAGAATGTCTTTTTCAACCAGCCGCCATTGTCGCACTAAGAAGGTTTCTTTCAAAAAGGTAGTGTGGGAGAGATGGTGCTGCTGATTCTAGAACGTAATGCAGTGGCGTCCATCAAAATTCATATGATAGTGGCGACGATCGACATTTTATTCTGTATGTTTATTACGGAAGGTTTATATGTATACTACATGTACACCCGTGCGAAGTCGGGGCGGTTAGCTAGTTACAAATAATATATAACGTATATAGTATGAACCGCCACTTACAGATACTTACCATTTAAATTATATTATATACCATTTAAACTATGTCTATGATCCACAATTTACATGTAAATATAAAAACATTTTGAAAATGTAACTAATTTTGCCATATTTGCTATATTTTGAAATATTCAAAATATAGAAT
This sequence comes from Achroia grisella, assembly GCF_030625045.1. Lineage (NCBI taxonomy): Eukaryota > Metazoa > Arthropoda > Insecta > Lepidoptera > Pyralidae > Achroia > Achroia grisella. Next base: position 109,218 of record NW_026712612.1, on the reverse strand, counting down.
AGAATAGATTAGAAAATCATTTTTCAAATAGACTTATATTCAAGCATTTTTCTCTCTAATTTGTAATCTACCGCTTATTCTAAAAGCTTTTCGTCACAAGAAGAACGAGCAAAAGATAAATATGAATATATAATAATAAAACAATATTCATACAGAATGATTATATTTGCATAGCACTTCAGTTAGGTATTTACCATGTTTATAATTAAATACAGAAATAGAGTCAAATAAAGTTACTAACTAAACGCATACACCATGTATACCATTCACTGAATGTAGAAATATAGTCAAATAAAGTTACTAACTAAACGCATACACCATGTATACCATTCACTGAATGTAGAAATATAGTCAAATAAAGTTACTAACTAAACGCATACACCATGTATACCATTCACTGAATGTAGAAATAGAGTCAAATGAAATTTCTAACTAAACGCATACACATGTTTACCATTCAATGAATGTAGAAATAGAGTCAAATGAAATTGCTAACTAAACGCATACATCATGTTTACCATTCAATGAATGTAGAAATAGAGTCAAATGAAATTGCTAACTAAATGTATACATCATGTTTACCATTCACTGAGCACAGAAATAGAGTCAAATGAAATTGCTAACTTAATGTATACATCATGTTTAACATTCACTGAGCACAGAAATAGAGTCAAATGAAATTGCTAACTAAATGTATACATCAAGTTTACCATTCACTGAGCACAGAAATAGAGTCAAATGAAATTGCTAACTAAATGTATACATCATGTTTACCATTCACTGAGCACGGAAATAGAGTCAAATGAAATTGCTAACTAAATGTATCCATCAATTTTACCATTCACTGAGCACAGAAATAGAGTCAAATGAAATTGCTAACTAAATGTATACATCATGTTTACCATTCACTGAGCACGGAAATAGAGTCAAATGAAATTGCTAACTAAATGTATACATCATGTTTACCATTCACTGAATATAGAAATAGAGTCAAATGAAATGCTAACTAAACGCATACATCGGTACATCTCGGGTGTAAGCTGTCCGGCCCATTTGTGGCTTAACATGTGATGTATTTAGGCAAATATCTGTCACCGACTTCAAATTAGATTTGTGCGACATATATTAAAGTTACCATTAGATTTTTTCTGATAAATCTGTTTATATAAGTTTATTTCTGCTAAATATGTGTAGAAAAATTAACTCATGTAAGAAAACGGTTTTTTTTTTAAATCAGAGTAACTCAATGAAAGTCATTCATTCAACATTTACTTACATATATAAGTTCCTTTACATAGTCAATTTTAATTATGACTATGAAATCTACTATCACAAAATTATTGTATAAATTCTATCTCCGGACAATTTAAAAAAAGTTGAAAGTTAAAATAATTTTACAGCTTGAAGTCATACTGCAATTACATTTGAAAGTTTCAGAGAGAAGAAAGTCCAGCAGAGTTTCTTGTCAGTTCTTCTTTGTTAAAACTATATTCTGAACTAACGATAGATTTTGGTTGTCCCAATTGTTTTTGACTGTATTACTTTTGTATTAAAATTTCCAGCAAACAAGCTCTTCTGATAATATGAGCAGGTAGCAATCGGAGCATCGCCAATGTAAATGAACTACAGATATCACGTCATCATAGGACATTCATGATATCCCACTATTACCATTCCTGAGAACTAAGGTCATAACTTCATATTCTTTAATTTCTCTGACATAACCTATCAAAAACATTTTACAAAGCAACTTAATGACAGAAATAGTAGAGAAAAAGTTACCTTGAACCTCTACCTGCAGAAGATTTTATACACGGTTAACCTGAACTTAACAATAAAATACAATATTTGTTTTTGTTTGTTAAGTTATTGTTAAATTTTAATGTTTACTTTATTAGTCGAGGACAGTTTATAACTTACATGATATCGTTGTCGTCGATCTTTTATTATATTCATTACTCATTCTTCTACTTCATTGTCCTAATCAGGGCTATAACAGAATAGCAGAGAGGATGGACTCACTGTCTCCTCTGAGTTATAGATAAACTAGCTACTCGATTCGGTTTCGCCCAGGTGTATGTATTATACATATAAACCTTCCCCTTGAGTCACTCTATCTGTGAGTGAATCGGGAACACAACTATTATTTTAATTAAAAGTAAAATAATAGTAAATAATGTGTATATTTCCCAAAAGGGCTTAGCGAAGAGAAAAAAAAGTAACAAGCAATTAGTCAAAAATGAAAAAAAATAGATATCAGAAATATAAAGTTAATAAAAAGAATGGCAGCAACACTATCTATTAAACAAACCGCATCAAAATCCGCTACGTAGTGTTAAAGATTTAAGCATACATAGGGACGGACAGACAGCGACAACGACTTTGTTTTATACTATGTAATGATAATAATAAACGGAACAAAACGATCGTATATTACTTTTAAATGTTATTATAAGCAATTGTAATAGTTTATTATTGGAAACAAATAAAGATAATTGTTATTATATTATTTGATTTAAAATTGTATGTAGTATCTATATATATGTAACTCAAAGGTGACTGACATATTGATCTATCAATGCACAGCCCAAACCACTGGACGGATCGGGCTGAAACTTGGCATGCAAGTAGATGTTATGACGTAGGCATCCGCTAAGAAAGGATTTTGATTAATTCTACCTCCAAAGGGATAAAATAGGGGATGAAACTTTGTCAATTTTAAACCGATCGGGCTGAGACTTTGCATGGATAAAGCTACTATGACGTAGGCATCCCCTAAGAAAGGATTTTGATATCCACCACAAGGGGATAAATGAACGCGAGCGAAGCCGCGGGCAAAAGCTAGTATTTAAATAAAAACAATTGGCATTCACTAATCGTTTCAGTCGTCACTATCAAGAATTCCAATACATCTATCAAGAGTGTCGGTTTTTTACACTGATCTATTGAGCTTTCTTTATTGGAATGCAAATCGAAAGTTAAAACATACATACATTAAATACTGTACAAAATCAATTTGGTCCCCCCCAAGTATCGTTTAGAAAAAGTCAATAGGTCTTTTATGGGAATGGGTATAAAAATTACAATAAGATACCAATGGATATATTGGAATTACCCTTAAATAAATTCAAAACATCTGTTAAAACATATTTACTGAGCAAGGTCTATTACTCACTAATCGATTACTTGAATGACGAGCGTGCATGGCAATAGTCCAAGTATCGTTTAGAAAAAGGCAATAAGTCTTTTATGGGAATAAACTGGTATAAAATTTACAATAAGATACCAATGGATATATTGGAATTACCCTTAAATAAATTCAAAACATCTGTTAAAACATATTTACTGAGCAAGGTCTATTACTCACTAATCGATTACTTGAATGACGAGCGTGCATGGCAATAGTTTTCATGTTCGGTATTTTCATTTAATGTTAGACATAGACACCTATATAAATACCTATGCATTGTAAATAAACTGGCTTTTAAAAAAAAGTATTTCAATTGAGTTTCTTGCCAGTTCTTCTCAATTGGATCTATATACCGAACTGAATATAATTTCAATTCACAATAATTTAAATATTTTCAATTAAGAATTAAATTAATACTATATTATACATTGTTATTGTAATATTTGAGAATAAAATTATTTAAGAATGGAGAAAATAAATATAATTTCTAATAGAGCTAATTACTACTTTTAACCTTTAAGTATAATTTTATTTATCGTAAGATCGCACAACCACATTGTGGAAGTATAATTTTATTTATCGTAAGATCGCGATGAGATGTAAAAAGTCTGTTTATCTGATTGTGTGTGCGGGTGCTCTCGTCAAAATTACTAGACAAATTAAGATGAAATTTTATAGAAATAGAACTACACGATTTGTGTCAACATATAGACTGTTAATATTACTTTTACGACGTTGTCCAGGTGGTATGGTATACTATTTGATTTATAACTTTTATTTCAGATTATTTTGACGGCCTTCGTAGTCTAGCGGTTGGGAACATCCTTTATTTCTAAAGGCCGCGAATTCGGTACCTCTTTTGATACAATCATTTGCATACATTAATATGGTTGTTTATTTCGGTCTAAGGGTTTTTTATGTACCTATGTGTACGTGTACGTATTTACGAAAACACTATTTATACCAGTTACCGAGTATTGTTATCTGATTGAACAGAGATTAAGTGCGTAGCGGTTTCTATGTTGATTGTCGCATGCCTAATCCTTGTTGTTAATTAAATATAAGTGAATCAATATTTATTTAAAAGAGCAACACACAAGTTTCTTGCTTATTCTTCTTGTGATGAATCTGCATTCCGAATAAGCGGTAGAATAAAAAAAATTGACTATTCAAAAGTGCTTATATTAAGTTTATTTGAATAAAGTATATTTCTATTTCTATTTCTACCCATAATACAAGCTTTTCTTAGCTTGAAACTAAATAACTCTGTGTGAATTGTCCAAGATTATTATTATTATTTATTTACTTCATACCTCATAACGTTACTCGACAAGTCGTTATATAATAACCACGTGTCCCAATGTTGCGCTAATATTATTGACAACTCTAAGTTTGTTTTAAGTGGTTTAAACTGAAAGTTTAGTTAAACCAACAAATAGTTTATACGACAAGGTCAACATGGGTTTTCCATATTAGGTAAACACATGATTCAAACTTTCTAAAGTACACACAACATATACTATGGTGTCCTGTTGGTATTTCTATGTAGTTTCCATCGCATTATGGTAATCACGAACCTTCGCCATTATTTTCCCTTTGCATGGAAATTTCCAGAAAAGTTTCTCTTTCGAAGTCTCCACTTGAAACAAATGTGACCAAAGTCGCGTAAATTTCGAACAGCAAGCATATTTTAGTTTTAAAAATTATTTATTTATTTAATATTTCGTGGATACATATTTATAAATCTGAACAGTATCTGAATGATATCTATTACCGAATTAGGTGGTACCACAGATAATATAATATTACATAGTGGTACTAAATGAGGCATCATCAGGCATGGAATAGAGTTAGCATATAGTTTGGAAGGTAGTGTTGACTGATGATCTGTTGAGTCCCGAGATCGCCATATTGATATATGGTACCTATTGATAGATGGTACCTGATAAGACTCATGTCTATACGCGACGGTTACCACATTCCATCAGGCAGTGTCCTTATATTGAGCAATTTCACTTACACAAAAAAATATGAATAATATACTCGTAAAATATTGATCATCATGATCATAATCATAATCAATCATATGATTACTATAAAACGCGAAGTACTTATCATTTTATGAGATTGACATCGACTTTTTTGTGAGTCTCCCAAGATGTGACCATTTGCAAGAATTCTGTAGCGGCAAATTTTCAAGCAGAACACAATTTTCTAATTATACGAGAAAACTAAATTTGAATTCATTAGCAATATAATTAAAATGATATTTATATATTTCTCCATTTCTATTTAAATAATATTAATTATTCTGCAAACAAAAGGTGTTAAACTGGCGTTAAATGGTTTTAGTCGCTGTGACATTAAGACTGAAACATTAGTAAATAGATTTTAGATAGCTTAAATAAATTTTATAATTATAAATATAGATTAATTCTTCCCTCAACATGGTTATAAGATATTATTAAAATATTAATAGACTCTAGAGACATTACTCTAGAGACTTTAGAGATATATTTCTAAACGATAAGATAAAATATATATTTACAACGTGTAACACTAGAAGAACTATTTTTACTAAGCATACAAAAATTATTCCGTACTCTAATACTTATATAAAATATTATAATAAAAAATTTAAAAAATAATTATTTGTACAAAATAAAAGATAAATTTGTAAAAAATTTTTAATCTAATAAATAAAAAAACTAAGATTTTTTTTAAGAAATAAAGGACGTAATGTTTTATATTTTTGATTATAGAATAGATTATAATTAAATGATATTTAATCAGTTATTATATAATAATAATTTATTAAAATAATCATAACCTAAATTATGACCGTAATAATATGCGAGTTCGTATAATCTAAGGTAATTTATGGCCGTATTAACTAAACGGACACGGGAACTTTTAATTAAATTAGAATTATTATAATTAAGTAGAGACAGTTGACTGTAGAAACTTTTATTATTATTATAGAGTTTTTATTCCAGGAAATTATGCTAAATTGTTTTAAGTATTCCTGCAATTTGTCGAAAGTATTTTAGCGAGGTAGACTTCGCAAGAAGTTGCCTAAGTGGATACCGCAGTCTCGCTTATTTCAGCTAACAGACAGGTTGCATTATAAGTTGCGTTTTGATTAAAGAGTAGATTGACGTAGTGAAATTAAAAAAAAACTATTCTAATGCTGGCTGCAGCAGACTTTTACAGCTTCATAGAAAGATAAGAGGCAAGTGCAGATGGCACTCAAAACCCGCGCAAAGACTTATAGAGCGGCGGAAGGCAAACTCCTACCTGACGGAATCGACTTCAGTCTGAGGGTTAGGGGTTTGAATCTCGGCTCAGACCGTCGTAATTCCGATATTCGCTTGAATTAGACGAGGGTTCGATCGGAGGGAAGAAATTCAAGAATACGAGGCATAATATCTTAGTCCTCCAGAATGGCAACGCGATATCTCTACCAATCAGGGTACCTCATGATGACATTGCCAATACATGTACATGAAAAAACTTATACAAACATCGCAATGCTGGACTCGTAATTGAAAATTATTATTTAATTGCAGAAACACATAATATGAATAGAATGTGTATTTTGAAATAATTGAGTATTGTCTAGACTCAAACATAGTTTTGACCCCGATCAATCAACATTCTATTACGATGCTACAATACTTTAATTATATCTATTCATGAGTTTTGAAATTAATCAATCCAGCAACTTCAGTTATACGGAGAATGCAAATAAATTATTAAATTTCATGCTTATTTATTCTCGTCTCCATTTAAGCCAGACGTAATAATAGCTCAACGCCGCGCCCTCGTTGTCTAGCAATCAGTTTTGAAGGATTACTAGATAAATATTTTATGTTCACCACTAGATTTTAATAGGACCGACGATATTGCAAATTGTGAAATATTTTGTGGATGCGATGCAACTGTGCAGATAATTATTTGTGGTTTAAAAACGTTTGTATGAAATCTTATGAGAATGTTTGTTAAAAAAATAAGATTTAACACTATATAAATAAATTTTATAAGTATAAAAAATTATAATTTATTTCATCTATGTATATTGAAGGCCTCGGTGGTTAAACGGTTTAGCACACCGCCTTATTTCCAATGGTCGCAGTTCGATTTCTCGCACGGTATAAATATTTATATTCATGAATATGATTATTTATTTTGGTATATTACTTTGTATATTATGTATGTATACAAAATAAATATATATTTATGTATTTGTATCAGTCTAGCACCCAAGCAATGATTTTAAAGTATACATTTTAGAAATATACTTAATAATTTGCATGTACTACGTCCTGTGCTAAGTTGTGAACAGAAAAACTAAGATAACCTAATCCAGCATCGGTTTCAATCTCTCTTAACACAGATTGCATCATTTCACCAACTTTAAACAACAGGTCTTAAGTTTCAGGACTTTGTTCGTCGTCTTTATCTACTATTTGGTACTTATGAGTATCCATTATCAGACGACATTCGATACGAAAATTTAAGACTTATTCATGTCTATTGTATAATGATCTTTAGGTTCATGAACCGGTGCCGGGTCCATAATATTGCAGAGAGGGAAACTCCGAACAGTTTTCGGGACTTGTGATCAGGGTGTAGATTTAAGGGGCCTAGTTGCCGACATACATCAACACTCACCTTCTCTGCTCATGTTTCTCTCTTTCTGCTCTGTCAAAGCTGGTAGGAGCTTACCTATGCAGCTTTCATAAACATCATAACAACCCAATTGCGGAGTTAGAATTATTAGGAGCAGACAAATCTAGCTATTTATTTTCTACATACACTGTCACTACCACTGTTAAACACTTGATAGTTATATTTTGGACTTTTCGTCATGGACAATCTCTCTATTTATATTGTTAATCAGATCTTAATATGTTTAATGTAGGACGCATTTTTTTATAAACAACATATTCGATGTTGGTTACCACCATCACAGTCAACACATACACCAAATAATAACAAATAATGCATAAGAAAAATTCAATATTGTCCCATTCGATGTGTAAATGGTATATAAGATCATTATTTCTATGTACACATTGTCAGTTTATCATCATCTGTAATATACATCGTCTCGACCAGCAACATCTTATTATTCACCCGCAACAGTGGTGACCCCGACGTGATCTGGCCGACGTGGTCGAGACGATACCTGGGAAAACGACGAGATCAAACAAGAGATCTCTGTCTGACGGCATCCTGTGTCCCATAGACGCCTAAAACACTACGTGTCACGTGCGCGTTGCCGTAATACATACTACGTAATATATAAACATATTTATAAATAAAGATATCTTGGATTTGAAAACTTATAGTATAATTTTATGCTACGTATCGGTATAGTCATTGGACACAGATTACTTCAAACATGAAGGTTGATTTTCTTACTAAAGTCGGAAGGCGTGCTAACTTACAAACTCGGCTTTAAGTTTTAAGTGCCAAGCGTTCGTGGCATCTCGTTTAATACCCACGTTTATTTTGTTGTCAACGAACTGAACTGTTTCCCGGCTGAATAAAAATATAATGCTGATACAATCAGTCTTGACGTTCATTCATTCAGCCTGCGAAACAGATTTTGTATATTTCCTTATTATTAAATATTTGAAAGGGTATTGAGATAAGAATTCAGAAGGTGAGAGAGAGATAATTAAAGTAAAGGGTTGAATAATTATCCTAAGAGCCTATCACAAAAACAAACATATGCTATCTGGCATTAAAAAAAAAATAACGAAGAGTCTTCAATACAAAACGGAAACTTCTAAATGAAAAAAAAATAACATTATTGACAAAGTATATCACTATGTCTATAATACGCTTTTAGTGTTTTTAGTTTAATTTTCAAATAATAAAAAAACTCAAATTAAAATAATTAAATGGCAAACAAACTGAGACCCACAAGCTGAAAACTATCGCATATAAACATGAGCAGCACTATGGACATCACGTGAACAAGTGAAGTCGGTAATAGGACTCATGAGTATCATTCTAGAGCACTAAAATGTCATACCTGTTTTCCTGATATTTCACTCTTTTCAGTATCACACCACTCTAGTACTGAAATAGAAGGCTTCTTGAATATACTCAGAACGACTTATTACAAAGTATATCTATATATGGTGTTATCTAAATAAAATAAAAAAAAAATATCTAGGTAATAAAATATTACAATATGATTAGCATTATTCCGATCTAAAAAAAGAGCATGATAAATCCAAAAATGATAATTCCGTTTATACAAAATTACAGCGCCGTTATAATATTCGTGGCACACACTGACATTGGGTAGGGTCTGGGTACCCCATTACGGTTCTATATGACAATTATTGCTTAGTACTCCCCTATATCCCGGTTTTATGGGATAATATCGATATTTGCTGATCCCCTAAATGTTGTACAATACATAAAACTGTTATGGAGATTGTTATTAGTATTATTTGTAAAAAAAATGCATCCAATTGCCCAAAATGGCAAATTCGATATGAGTTCCCATATCGAATTTATTCGGATACAGATTACATGCTAGATCACTTCTTTGTATATTTGCAAATTCATTGATAATTTTATTGTTAGGTTCATTTGCAATTCTCTACCATTAAGATATCTAAAAAGAACAAGTGATTGTTTAAAGTTTTACACTAACTTTTGCTATTTTTAACTATATTGTGGAACCACTTTCCAGCAATGGCATCTCCGAACCGATACGATATTGAAACCTTCAAGAATAGAGCTTATTCCTTCTCAAAAGGCCGGCAACGCACTTGAGTCGCTGGTGCTCATGGGGGGTGGTAATCACTTCCATCAGGTTAGCCGCAAGCTCGTTTGTGTGTAAACTCCCCTGTGCTACAAAAAAAACTTGGAATAATAATTATTTTAAAACAGCATTCCATAATAATTTATTTAATAAAAACATCAGTCGATAAGTAGCAACAAAATTCTAATTAATTCTTATTCAATTATGTTGCTTATTTTTTTAAACAGGCCGTCCTGATGTAGTTATATTTGAGAATTTGTATACTTTTGGAGTAGTAGACAGAAATACTTTACAGTATATGTATATTTTGTAACACCTGTACATAAGATATGATCCAAAATAAATGTTTATATTTGTATCTGTATGTACATCGTAGATATGTTACGGTATGTTTATTAAGCAATAAAAAGACACAGTTAATATACGACACATGAAGTCGAAGTTTCTCTACGGAGTTTCTAATGAAAATGTAATCTGCTTATGAGAGTTTTAACTTTCATTTTAATGTTCAGGATACTGCATGATTAAATCACAAGATACCTTTTGGAGTTCGTAAACTTAATTATGAGCACATTACACAACTCCCAAGTTGCAATAACTGGAAAAGAAGCTTTCAAGTTCTTACTCGTTAATTTGGAGTAATGATAAGAATCTATTATTTAATTTGTTTTTAATATCTCTAGACAACTCACACAGAGTCATCTAGTCCCAAGTTAAGCAGAGCTTGTGTTATGGGTACTAGACGACTGATATAAATACATTTTTTTTGTAAAAACATACATAATATAGGTAAAAAACACCCAGACGGATAGAAACAATTATACTCATGAACACAAATGTTTGTACTGTGTGTGGAATCGAACCCGCGAGCACAGGTAGTAAGGCGGTGTGCTAAATCGCTAGACCACCGAGGCCGTCTTATTCCATATAAAGATATCCTTATTTAATAACTTATTTATATTTTAATAAGGAATACTCATTGTAACGGCGTTCTCATATTTTCTCCAAGAGTTTCTATAATTTTTTGCTTGCTTTCCAGTCCTCGCCAGCTACTTTACGAATCTCGTCTACGTTTCTCGTCGTCTCGGCGTCTCCCGTTGTAAAACATCATGCTATAGTGAATATAATTGCAAATTCATTCCATAAAGGATGTATTTCGTAATAAACTGGATTAATCTAAATATATATAACTCAAAGGTGACTGACATAGTTATCTATCAACGCACAGCCCAAACCACTGGACTGATCGGGCTGAAATTTGGCATGCAGGTAGATGTTATGACGTAGGCATCCGCTAAGAAAGGATTTTGATTAATTCTACCCCCAAGGGAATAAAATAAAGGATAAAAGTTTGTATGAAACTTTTCAATTTTAAACCGATCGGATCGGAGACTTTGCATGCATAAAGCTACTATGACGTAGTCATCCCCTAAGAAAGGATTATGATAAATTCCACCCCTAAAGGGATAAATTAACGCGAGCGAAGCTGCGGGCAAAAGCTAGTATTATATAAATACAGAGTCAAGATGTTCTAAATAACAACATAACAGTCTCCTTTGGTCTTTTTCTATAAACAAATAATAATAATAAATAAAAAACCCTGGACAATTAACACAGCCCCATCTAATTCCACGGTAAGCAGAGTTTTTGTTATGGGACAACTAGACAACTAGACAACTGATATAAATACATAGATATTTTTTTTGTAAATACATACAAAATATACATATACATAAAAATACCCAGACCCATACAAGCAATAATGCTCATGAATACAACAATCTGCACTAGCCCTCTATCGTCCAGTAAAGCTGCAAAGGCCAGCTGCGGCCAATAGAATTAGAGTAATCTGGGAAAAAAGCGACGATCCTAAAATATAGTTAAAATGAGTGGTGAATAAAATAAAGTGTTAAATCAGTGAATTTGTGCTAACTGATGCCAGAGACATATGCTGAAGAATAGAAGACGAACGTAGACGAAGAACTCTCGAAGCATCAAAGGGTATAGACTGACATAACCTCGAGTTTCCACGATTTTTCCCTAACAGGTACGTATTATGGTGGATAATATTGAATGTATTATATGTTTGTGTGTCGCTATCTATCTATGTGCAGAAAGCTATTGCATCAACTCTATAATTATATAAAAAAAAATATATGCAAAAAAGAGTCAAATAAAATCATATATTTTTCTTATGTCACAAATTACAAATCAAAACTACGAGTATATATATTCTTTTTAAAGGTAAAAAAGTGGCTTTTATATGGCCAGTGATGAAACCATGTTATGGATTCATAACAAGTATTATACAAAACTTGGTTAAAAAGTACAAAACCATTACATAGTATAAAACAAAGTCGCTGTCGCTGTCTGTCCGTCCCTATGTATGGTTAAATCTTTAAAACTACGCAGCGGATTTTGAAGCGGTTTTTTTAATAAATAGAGTAATTCTAAAGGAAGGTTTATATATATAATACATGTACACCCAAGCAAAGCCGGGGAGAGTAGCGAGTATACTATAAAAACATTCGTATATTAATTTTGAAAGCGCAGAATATAAATAATAAGTTTGAGTTATAAAAACTGAAGTTTTTACTGCAATCATTATAAGATAAGCGAGATGAGATGAAGTAGTTTTGAAAAATCCAACAAGAAATTTTAATAGTACTTTTATAGACAACCGTGGGACTCGCTAGCTTGTTTAACTTGGGAAAATTAAATTATAAATAAGTTATATTAAGCAACTTTTGCCATCAGCTTGTGTAAAATTTTAATCTCGTATTGGAAATTGCTTGGTCTTTCGGCTACGAAATCGAGGTTCTAGAGACCAGAATAGAGGTGGGTGTTAAATGAACGCATCGTTTTGGTTAACTAGTTTTTGTGAATAAATAAAAACAAGTAAGTCGCGACTCGCTACGGTTTCATACGGTTTCATACATACATTCATGCTTTAAAAATATTTGAAATTTTAGGCTTTTTTGTATTTCAATACGTATGTATCTATATACATACAAATAAATATAACTGAAGTGTCTGTTTGTAAAATCAAATTAAGAGCTTTTCTCTAAATGCAATTGAAAATATATACGGTAATTACATAAAAAAAAATTATCTGCATGTTTGTTCTTGCTAATCTGTGAACTGATTTTGACTTTCACTCTAATATTATACATATAGTAGTAACTGGACAACTTTTATTTTCGCACTTACAATAATTTTAATAAAATAGTCATAACTAACTGAAATCACTTAACAGTTAGTTATAACTAAAAACAATTTCGATCACACTCAAACAAAAGTAACTCTACAAAATCGACATACATGTTTTAAATGAATGTATATATATATATATATGTATATGTAGGTAATAAGTTCATAATCACTACATCGTCGTTGCTTGACAATGTCTCTAGCTAGTCCATTTGAGATCACAAGCGTGAGAATATGTAGGTGTATTATTTTATATTCTGAATATATTATATTTATATAATATGATACTAAATTATATATAATATCTAAATGAAGATTTCGACATTACTTTATATTTCGTCAATAAATTTAATGAGATGCTTAGAGAATATAAGAGAAATATTAATAAAGTGTTTCACGAAACCATAAACAAGAAATTAGAATAAAAATAAACCATATTAAATGAGATTGATAAGATTTCAAGATGGCGGGTGACTGACGGCGAAATGCTTTGATTTACAAAAATTAACTAACCAATACATGTACTCGATTTTTTTTATTGGATGATAACGGAATGTACGGTTATCGTAATGGATTTAAAGAAAGTAATTAAAATCAATCCATGAATAATGAAAAGATTCCTTTTAATTTATTGGTTGATTACATCAAACTGACGTATTTACTGTTCAGCTCAGTTTAATTAAACAAAACTAACATAATCTAAAAATAATCTTACTAATATTATAAATGCATTTATCCATCCATACTCACAACCCTTCCGGTTGTGAGTATGGATGGATAAATGTATGAATGGATGCTTATTACACTTTCATGCGATAACTACTGAACTGTTTCTGATGAAACTTTTCAGTAATGTATCATCAGAATACGTAGCTAAAATTCAAAAAGATATTATGTCAATTTGACGAAATATAATGATCAATGTCACGTAAATGTGATGCGGACGAAGTTACGCTGGTCAGTTAGTATGGATATTAATCCATCGATCCATGTTTTAAAGGAAATGTGAATACACATACATGAACGTGGATAGACGAAAAGGGAGAGGAGAACCTAAAAAAAGACGGATAGATTGTGTAAAAGATATGTATCAAAGAATAGGAAACTCAGATATGACGGCTGATAGGGATCACTGGAAAAAGAGGACATACTGCGCCGACCACAAATATGTAATCGGATATAGGCAAGGCAATGATGATGATAAATCTATTAAACACTATATCCATGTTAATTTATAATAATTTTATAATGTTGCTTAAAGGCGCCAAAAATATGGTTAAAATTTTCACACTTTATTATTTCCGGATACGTTCAAGAAATTCTGATCGCAGACGTTCTCAAATGTCTCCTGTTCCAATTAAAAAACGCACACATGTCGAGCCATTTCGAGCCATCTCGAGCCACCCCTTCTGCCATCAGTTCTCACACGTTCCAATGGCCCAATTAAATTCGCTATCCACCGGGTTAATTAGGAAGAAAATTATCTTTTCAAACACAGGCGTAGAGTGTGACGACGCTGTCTAGGGCATAAACGAAAGCGAATTTTGATATTTATATTTCATTTGTTGACCAATGTAAAAAAATCCTTTAAATAGCAAGTCATTAAATGGCAGTCAGTAGTATCATTTCAGCTCTGAAGACGTCCACTGCTGAACAAAGGCTTCCCCCAAAAATCTCTACAACGATCGGTCCTGCGCTGCTCGCATCCAACGTTTTCCAGCGATCTTGACCAGATCGTCTGTCCAGCTTATCGGAGGCCTTCCCAAGCTGCGTTTTCTGATTTACGGTCGCCACTTTTAGATAGATAGATAGATAGATAAGTTCTTTATTCAACAATTACAAACACATAGCATACATGAGATACATTTTATAAATAGAAATAAAGTTTACAAATTAAATAATACAGATATAATATTACAAAATAAAATAAAAATGGTCGCCAATGATGAAGAGGCACTCAGCATGCAGCTACAGATAAGCTCCATATGGTCATCTGTGATATAATCAATGGTCATCTGTGCTATAAGCAGGCCATGTGCCCTGCCCTCTGGTTCTTCTGCTGATCTTATAATTTCTTATACGATCACGCAGAGAAACTTAAGCATAGCCTTCTCTATTGCCCTCTGAGTGATTTTGAGCTTATTTATGAGTTAGTTAGCGACTACGTCTCTGTGCCGTAAGTCATCACTGGCAACGCACATTAAACCTACACCTTGAGAGACTTTAATTTGGACTAAACTGAAGGCTGTACGGTAATTTGCACGAAAATAATAGAATAGAAATCATTTATTCAAATAAACTTACATAAAAGCACTTTTGAATAGTTATCACATTTTTTTAATCTACCGTTCGACGAAGTAAAGCAGGATAGCTATTACATATATTATTAATTAAAAAGCACATATGTAGATAAATACAAATAATCATGAAAACAAACGTTTGCATCGTTTTTTTTTTCGGTGCTGTTATGCTATTTGCCGCAGCTAGCCTTTACAGCTTTACCGGACGTTAGGGGGCGAGTGCAGATGGCACTCCAAACCCGCGGAAGGACTTATGGAGCGGCTGAATACCAACTCCTGCCTGACGGATACGACTTTAGTCTGAGGGCACCACTAGGGTTTCGAACCTCGGCTCAGGCCGTCGTAATTTCGATCCCCGTTTGAATTAGACGGGGGATCGATCCGTTTGCATCGTGCGAGTATCGCGGTGCTAAACCCCCAGACACCAAAGCCGTCAAAGAAATAAAAAAGTTACACAAAACATAATGTTAACATGTAAACTTTGTTAATTTTTGTCGATCGATCATCGTTTGTGACTTAACACTCCCACGAACCATAAACTGAACGGCCGCTTCACAGTTGAAATATGGCTGAAATTCCAACAGCGAATGCCTACTCGCACTGAATTATAGCTAATGAGACGAATATTAAAGGAATTGATGGCGGTTCCTTTAACGTTTTGTTTTTTTAATAGAATAACAGCTTGTTTTTTCATTCTCCTAATTGCGAGCGAAACAGTATTGTAATAATTTGTGGTTCCATTTTCAACGATCTTGAAAAATGTGGTAGGTTTTATATGTATATTTTGAACTAATATTTTATACTTAATTTTACTGTATCATTATATAGTACAAAACAAAATCGCAGTCGCTGTTTGTCCGTCCCTATGCTTAAATCTTTAAAACTACGCAACGGATTTTGAAGCGGTTTTTTTAATAGATAGAGTGACTCAAGAGGATGGTTTATATGTATAATACATTGTTAATTTGTTTTTTGGTAAGGAAGAGTGTTTTAAAATGAAACTGTGACCTCTTCTCATGAAGCGTTTATTGCAACAACTTAACGTTTTTTAAATTACATAGGGGTGGAGTATCTACCCTTTTTATTGGTGCTCATATGTGTCGCGTGATGAGCGGTGCTTCTCACTGGTCGATTGTGTGATGCCGTCATCGTTTGACGTCGACCAGTGGTGGTTGAGGATGGCCCCTGTTATGTGGGTTTGAGCATTATACTGCTCACAGCAGATTTGCTACTACTGTTTTAACATACATGTATACCCTTGCGAAGCCGGTGGGTAGCTAGTATATATATATATATATATATATATTATATATATATATATATATATATATAATAGTACATCGCCGTCCCCGACGAACAAAATCGTAATAGGAAAATGACAATTTTACAGGAGCAAATAAAAGCTGAATATCTTGAAAACTATCAAGACTAGGGAATATTTTTATGCACGAAGTTTTTGCTAAATTTTCTTTATCACTAAGAAAATTGTGAAAATGTCCATTACTGAAATAAGCTATGGAAAAAATTAACACTACCTAACTTTACGATAGTGTTCGACTGTAATCACAAATCGGTGTTGCTATAGTAACCGTTCATTATGATATTGTAAAAGTAATGCATGTAACTTACATGCTTATTTGAAGATATTTTTTTAAGTGTTATGATGGTAATAGCCACTTACTTTAAAATGTTGACTTTTGAGATTTGGTAATAAGTTTTTGCGTTATTGATCGTGTAAATTTTTCACTTATGTTACCGTTGAACAAAAACATAAAAATCATTATTGAATGAGTAAATCCAAATGTATTCATCGCCCGATCATAAAAAATATCTCAACTAAACCCACATTGTGTTTTTGTTTATCGAGGAGATAACGGCTTTATAAACACATAATGTATCGAGCAAATAATCTTAATCTTAATACAGTATATGTTTAAGTAATGTGTACATTACAGGTAAATTACGAAATAATTAAAATAAAAGGTAGTTAGGTAGTTCTTTGAAAAGATCTGAAAATTCATCTTAATGTTAACCCAAATTGAACACTTATTACATACAAGTACTGTAGTAATTAGTGTAACATTACTACAAATTGAATCGACAAGGTTCAGCGGTCACCTGTCCAATGTACGGACAGAAACCAATTCACTCCGATTGATTATAATGTCAATTGATACGAATGTACTGATTGACTAATAGTCTTTTACTTATATAGAGGTATAATATTAATGCAATTTAACCTTTTTATGTGAATTCAAACTACCAACTAGCACTAATAAACATAATCAACTGGTTGAGTAACTAAATAAGTCGTAGTAATTAGAGCAGACCAGTCCCTACAAGCAACCGTTGTTCACAAGTATGAAGAAGAAAAGAGATTCATCACCATTATCATCATCATTTCAGCTCGGAAGACGTCCACTGCTGGACAAAAGCCCTTCCGAAGGTTTTGATCGGTCTTGCGCTACTCACGTCCAACGCCATCCAGCGATCTTAACCAGATAGTTGGTCTATTTATCAGCTTCTATTCAATCAATAATAACTCAGTAACCATCCAGACTCAGTCACAACTCATTAGACATGTCTACGATGAGAGATATTAGAAACACTAAGTTTGCACAGCATCGATTATATCGAGATATTGCGGTGTCAGCATTTTACTAACGATGGCTCTCAATGAAGCCACTAGATCGGCGAGTTTTGTTTTTTTTATAGAATACTAGCTGTCCCGGCAAATGTTGTTTTGCCTTAAAATAAAAAAAAAATTTAGGGGTGGACTACCTCTAACATTTAGGGGGATGAAAAATAGATGTTGGCCAATTCTCAGAGCTACTCAATACACTCACAAAATTTCATGAGAATCGGTCAAGCCGTTTCGGAGGAGTATGGGAACGAAAACTGTGACACGAGAATTTTATATACATATAAGTTTTATCAAAAATCACTTATTTACATTTTAGTACGTAAGTCAATTTTTATATTTTTTTTTTGTCATCTAGTTCAGGCTTCAGATTTAGTTGAGAACTGGCAAGAATCTTAAATGTCCTTTTTAAAGTCAATCTGTTAATATTATTTACTTATCTAGGTGTCGATGTCAAATATTGATTAAAATCCAGTACAGAAACAATTAAGGTCATGCATATTTGTTATTTAAGTAATATTATAGGGACAAATTTTTTTCATATTCTATTATTACAACAAGGTCAATAATCTATACAATATCACATGTTAGATAGAATCACAATCAATCATATTCACAAAGGTACAAGGTAGAAATGAGAATTTTTTTTTTAATTTTTCATACAAAATAGATACTAATTCTAAGACAATTAAAAAAAAAACAATTGTACATTTCATTTCTTTGGGAAATTTAATCATTACTATCACTGACTTTCAGCTTTGAATTGATATCTTTTTTTAATACCTTTATTCATGTAGATCTATTACAGACTGTTATGATATATCAAATCTACTATCAGTTGGGATTGCTTTCTTGTTAAGAAGAACTGAAACTGAAATTCATCATTTTTTTTATTTATAATTCTTTATTGCACCAATATTAAAAGTAAATACATAAAAAATATATAATAAAAGAAAGAAGAAGGTACAGAAGGCGGTCTTATCGCTAACGCAATCTCTTACAGATAACCATAGGAAAGAGAGTTATATTAAAAATAAAGTAAAAAAAAATTGAAAACAATCAAAAAATTGAAAACGTATGTTATTTTTATTTTTTTCAATTGATATTCTACATGTTTCCAAAAATACAGATTAAGTTTTAAATTGAAATTAGGAAGAATAGACTTACCACCAGCGTATGCTAATGCAATCTCGTACGATTGAACCTGTATACGCCTATTTCATGGCCACACCAGAAGCCCACTATATCCAGCGCAGTAGCTATGGTCAGCATTTCTGCAAGATGTGCCGATTAATGAGCTCTTCAATATACCTAAGAGAGCTATCAGGCGCATTAACATCCCTGAAAACGAGACACATGGCCGATTAAAACAACCAATATATAAATATAAACATATATCTTATATGTAAAATTCTCGTGTCACGATATTAGTTACATACTCCTCCGAAACGGCTTCACAGATTTTTATGAAATTTTATATGTATATTTAGTAGGTTTGAGAATCGGCTACATCTATTTTTCATACCCCGAAGTGATAAGGGTAGTCCACTCTTGACGTTTTTTTATTTTTTGGACCAATTTTTAATTTTTAATAATGTGGCATTAAAAATACATACAGTCCAAAATTTTCACCCAACCCCTATTTTATTAACAGTGATTTTAATTTAAACGGCAAGACAACGTTTGCGAAGTCAGCTAGTATATGTATATATAATATAATAATATAGGGGGGAAAGGGGATTGTTAGTAATGTGAATTGATTATCTTATTGCTAGCACTGTACCATGTCAGGTTGACCACCAAGCGGTTCCCCCTGGAAACCATCGTTATAACACACAAGTTTCTTGCTCATTCTTCTTGTGATGAGACAGCTTTCCGAACGAGTGATAGATAAAAAACAAATTGTTATGACTATTCAAAAGTGCTTAAATTAAGTTTATTTGAATAAATGATTTTCTATTCTATTCTATTCTATAAATTCTTGGTGAATTTGTCACGATGGGCTAACTGACCTGACTTCATTCTCATCTTATCATCCTCCACTGGTGCCCCGCCAGCGTAAACCGTTAGCGCAGGCGGGTGCACCATTACATTATCATTTATAAAAAAGAAATATATATAATAATATACTTAAATTTGTTATTATAATTTCCACTATCTACTATACTTACTGCTACACACACACTACGTTACTCATACCGTTTTTTGTTATCTGTATTGCATTTTATTTTATCTGTATATTTGTTGTGTATTTTGTTTGACTTCACTAATGTAATGTGTATATTTGTTTTCATTTTTGTTCTTATTATTACAGTGCCTTGTGTGGGTGTGTGCTTTTAACGTGAATAATTTTTTTTATCTATCTATCTATCTACATACGCGGAAGTTTGTGCACTTATGCGAAAAGTACTGAATGGACTAACAATATTATATCTTATAGATCAGAATAACACATAAGCTACAAAATTAAAGAGCATGTTACTGAAAGTATGCAGCGCATGAGTGGAAATAAGTTAACAACAAAAAAAAAACAATAATAAAATATGCACACTATTTTGTCTATTCCACTTTATATAACAAAATATTTCGAGATCCGGTATTTTAAATATAATTATTTTAAGCTCATCTCATTACAGCGTCTGTGTGTCACCGAAGCGGAGCGCTGCAGGCGAAAATTTCCGATAAAATTATCATAATGATACCAACAATGAGTGGTCTGGGAACGACGGATAATCTGCCTGCTGTACATATACTACGTGCTAAGTAGGTACTAAGTTTACACCCCAGGGCAATACTGCAGGTTCCAGCATAATATCTATATATACATACTAATATTATAAGTATGTATATCTTTCGATTTGTTACCTTTCAGGACTAAATGGCTGAACAGATGCTATTGAAATTTGATATGAAAATCGATGGTATTATGACGACAAATATAGTATGTTGGTGAAAATTATTGCAGAGAAAATGACGGGTAATATCTGGAATCATTACATAGTATAAAACAAAGTCACTGTCGCTGTCTGTCCCTATGCATGCTTAAATCTTTAAAACTACGCAACGGATTTTGAAGCGGTTTTTTTTAATAGATAGAGTGATTCTAGAGGAAGGTTTGTATATATAATACATGTACACCCGTGCAAGCCGGGACGAGTTGCTAGTATATTATAAAAAAAGGTGTCGTCGTGTCCGTACATTAGTAACCATCTACTCGTAGGAATACATTCAGTTTTCATCCATCAACAGAGTGATTTTTGAAATGACAGTTGAAGATGATGATGGTGATTCATTTGATGATTTTTTAAGTGAAATGACCGTGCGAAGCGTCGCTAGAATATCAGGACGATGTCTGTACATTATAGACTTTAAAACTCGATCTGTCTGTCTGTATTACCTTTTAATGACTAAACGACTGAATGTATCCTAATTGACTATGAATATAGATAGTATTAATAATACAAATATAGATCTAAACTATATTTTCTTAAATTGATCAATCACAAAAACGCGGAGTAAGTGTTACTCGTTACTGGTAATGATTTTACCAATTCAAAATACAAATATACAAAATACAAATACAAATATACAAATATCTTTATTTTGCCTGAAAAGTGGTTTACAGGATTTTAAAAATTATAATTTATGTATCACACTTTTCACCAGAAACTGACATGCAAATTTAACAGTGTCCATTTATTATTATAAGATTGTACATATTTCTCAGTTTCATTTTTATTTTCATCATTATTAAATTAAATTTAAATTTCTGGGCAAAGTACTCCGATTACCTACTTCATGAATTAAAGTACTCATCAACAGAGTAAAAACACTTATTGATTAGCCATCTTTTTAACTCTCGTATTTTTATATCATCCCGCAACTTATTGTAAATTTTTATTGACATACAATAGGCATTTCTGCTATACAAGTTTGTAGTATTGTATGGGAGAATGAGATTATTTGGTTCCTTAAGTTAAAATTACAGTATTCACCTTTTTTTTTCTAAATAATTTGATATGCATTCTTACAAATATGCACACTTCGTAGATATATTGACATGGAACAGTTAATACATTTAAATCTTTGTACAGTGGTCGGCAAGATATACGTATGTCAACATTACATATTGCTCTGATGCATTGTTTCTGAGCTATAAGGACCCGTTTAGCATGATATGAGTTGCCCCAAATCAAAATGCCATATCTCAAAATGGAACTTACGTAGCCGTGATATGCCTGTAAGCTTGTTTTTTTATTACTAATCCTTGTTAATCGCCAGAGAGCATAGGCAAATGAATTCATTTTATTGCATATTTTATTAGTGTGATTTTCCCAAGAGCATCTATCATCCAATAGTATGCCCAAAAAAGTGATTTGCGAAGATTCTTTGATAGTGTTTCCAGCACAAGTTACGTTTAAAGACTGTTTAACTCTATTTTTGTTAATAAATTGTATATATGTAGTTTTATTGTAGTTTATATTCAAATTATTATTATTATTCTATAATTTTCGTAATTGTTCCGTTTATATCATTATTATATGTTTTGTCGTTATTGCAAGGTATCACTACAGATACATCATCAGCAAATATAGTGCAGTCATACTCTGTGACATTTGGCAAGTCATTTATATAAAGCAGGAATAACAAGGGTCCTAAAATACTTCCTTGTGGAACACCGTTTGTATTTAGTCTAATGGTCGATTTATATTCATTAACTTCCAGGCTTGCGTCCATTTTTGATATCTCTACGTATTGTTTTCTATTACTTAAGTAACTACTTAGCCATTCACTTGCTAATCCTCTTATTCCATACATATCGCATTTATAAATTATTTTTTTATGTGATACAGTATCAAAGGCCTTACTCATATCAAAGAAGACAGCTGTGACATGATTGCGCTTATCCATATGTGATAGCACATTATTTATAAGAGAAAAAGCAGCTGATGTTGTCGATTTGCCTTTTCGAAAACCATTTTGAACCGATGTTATCAAATTAAATTTTTCTAAGAAATTTATTAATTGATTTAACATTGCTCTTTCAAATATCTTTGAAAAATTGGGTAGAAGAGATATCGGTCTGTAATTATCCACATCAGAAATACTCCCTTTTTTATGAAGTGGTTTTACTATAGCCATTTTTAATGGTTCCGGGAAAGATCCAGTGCTAAATGACAGATTAATTAAATAGCTTAGCACAGGAGCAATTTCATTTTTACACATTTTTAGTACCTTTGTCTGTATTTCATCGTGGCCAGTCGAGTTTGTAGATTTAAGTGTGTTAATTATTTTAATAACTTCAAACTCATCTGTTGGTCTTAAAAATATGCTGGCATGGTTCGATTGTATATTTATAATATTATAATTACAATTTGAATTAAAATATGCCATGTCAATATAATAATTATTAAATACAGTTACCTACTACCAATTAAAAATTTTAGTTTGATGCGTTCTGAATATTTTTTTTCTATTTAACTGCTTTTTATATTCCTTTAAAATATTACCATGGCAATGACCTTTCATACTTATCTATTGATTTTTAATTACATCCTCATAGTCTTTTGTGTTCACATCAAAATCTTTTGTTCTCAACAGCACAAACTCAAAACTAAACTTTCAATTTCAATAAAAAATTAACTTTATATAACTTTATATTTATATATAACTTTATATTTCTTTGAGAAATATAAAGTCTGCTAACTCATGCATGAAATTCATTATTTACAATTTAATGAAACGAGATTAAAAGAAATACTAAAGGCTATGTACGAAGCATTAATTTAGCCAAGAACCTTGACCTGTTATGCCAAGAGAGGAAAAGTAGGTGCGTATAAATAAATCAGGAGATGGTTAAAAGCGGATTGCTACGAAATAGTGCCGTAGTCACAGTGAGTGGGTGTTTTGTCGACACTCGAGCAACTGCGCGTATCTCAAGCGAACAGGCCCCATTAACTTGTTCAGACAGTTGCACAGTGACGAGCGGAGCGTTTTTAACACTAAAACGCTCAGCTCATCAACATACCCCGCACATATGTTATCATATAGACAATATTATAGACATTTTATATATTCCAGGCTGACTAAGCCGGTAGTCTCGTAACAGAGTAAAACTTTTGAGAACTAACAAAAATGGAAATAATGTTAGTTTTTAATAATATTTTATGGAAGGAAAACGTATGAACATGGATGATTATAAGAGCAAAGGAAATACAAAAACAGATGGAAAGACTGTGTGTAAGGTGATACGCTATAATAAAGGGAGTAAATAACGAGATGACTGCGCACAGGGATGTACGGAAGAGCAAAACATATTACGCCAACCCCAAATAAATGGGATAAGGAAGAAGCCGATAATGAGTATTCATTTTTTTAAGTTTTTAATGTATACAGACACACAGGCACTGATTAATTTAGAGAAAAAATACAATAGTCATCCTACAGATAGTTCTTATCTGTGATATAATTATAACTTTATGCCTGCATTCTTTGGAACCGTAAGGTCTAATGTGATCTTACTTTCTCTTTCTCTCTGTAAATAGTCTGTGTTAATACTAAGTCTTCTGTAAGAGATTGCTTATGGAGATAAAACTGCCTTTTGTAAAAAGCTTTTAATGTACTTTTATTTGTTGTTTGTCTGTGTGCAATAGAGAGTTAAACGAGAGAAAGTTTTAACGTACCTTTATTGCGCTTTGTTCGAATGTACACAATAAAGAATTATTTCAGTATAATTATTATCCACTAGCTACTCGCCCCGGCTTCGCACGGGTGTACATATATTATATATATAAACCTTCCTCTTGAATCACTCTATCCATTAAAACCGCTTCGAAATCCGTTGCGTACTTAAAAGTACGATTTAAGTGAGATTTAAGCATCATAGGGACGGACAGACAGCGACAGCGACTTTGTTTTATACTATGTAATGATAGTCTGTTTTTTATTCCCGGAGACTAAATTAACAAGTGTGAATTTCAAATTTTCAAATAATGTTACCACCTAAAGTGGGGTAATAATGTACCTGTGATACAGATTTGTTTAATCGGAAACTTTTATTTTAACATACTCCTTTTAAAGCTATAAATGACGTTTCCACAATAGAATTTTAAAATTTATGTACATATATTAGTGTTTTGTATAAATATGGGTAATTAATATTAATTTGCGATAGTGCCACAACCCTATTTAAAAAATGCAAAAATCTGGCAACATTATTAAAAATTAAAAAACAGGCTGTAGTAATAATCGCTATATACACCGCTCCGCTATCCGTCTATCAATATATCCTCACCATGACTACTGTCAATGGGCGTAACCACGTAATGAACTAATGATGCTGACGCATTTGCCATTACTGGGCCCACTGATGAGCCCAAGAATGGTCCATTGTCTACCAGCTCACACTAAGCCTTGCACGTTGGCGAAGTAAAATTAATTCTCCGACGTATATCGGGCTCGGTGGTCTAGCGGTAGCACAGGTTTATTTCCGATGGTCGCAGGTTTAATTCCTCGCATGTGTAACATGAGTATGATTGTTTGTTAGGTCTGAGTGTTTTCTATATATATATATATTAGCTGTTCCTTCGTCCGCGTGGAATTTATCTTTAGTTTTCTAAAATAAAAGTAGCCTAAAGAACTAAAAATTATTTTGTTCGTCTTAATGTATTCGTTCCATTAGGTACTGATAGATTCAAACTTCACTTATATTTACATCCTGCATCATCCCTTATTTTATCCCCATGGGGGTTGAATTTATCAAAATTCTATTTAAGCGAACGTCTTCATTATAATAGCTCCAATCTTTAATTTCAGTTCAATCAGTCGAAAATCTAAGAAGTTTCATACAAACTTTCAACTTTTTGGGGGTAGCCCAAGGGCATAAAATAGGGGATGAAAATTAATCAAAATCTTTTCTTAGCGGATGCCTACGTCATAACATCTACCTGCATGCCAAACTTCAGCCCGATCCGTCCAGTGGTTTGATAGATCACTATGTCAGTCACCTTTGAGTTATATATATTTAGATATGTGTTTAAATATTGGTAAAGAAATTAAATCCATTCAGTAATATTAGTATAGATAAAATGAAAAACAAAGTGTCAAATATAAATTTAATTTCATACTGTAAAGTAAAGAGTGACGCCAAAGTTCTCATATAATTTAGCCCATATTTTGCATAGTGATCTAAAGTGAAATTGTTGATTTGGGATATGCTTCATAATTACAGAATAGAATAGAAAACCTGAAGCCGATACAGATAAGCGTGTAGTGGTGAAATACTCAGGAATGAAACAATGATTGAAGTTTACAGCTGTCCGTGTCGCTTGGGCATTTATAGCGTGAGGATAGTGGACGCGTTCGCCTGCGGTGCGAGGAAAGTGATAACTGCTAGGGGTCGCTATCTACGCACAAGCTTCTTCTTCTTTATCCTCGCCTCTTCCCATTACTCGGGGTTGGCTTTTCTAATCCTGGAGCGCCATACATTTCGCTGGTAAGCATCGTCATTTGACAGGCCCAACTCCTTCATGTCCCTATGGACATTTGTCAACCAGGTAGTTGGTGGCCTGCCTCGTCCTCTTTTTGTTGTAGCCATGGAAAGGCACTTTTTCACAATGTGGTTTTCAGGTTTACGCAGAATATGTCCATACCACCTAAGTCTACATTCTTTAAGCTTTTCAGTAATAGGTACCACTCCGAAGCTGCCCCTTACATGCTCGTTTCGGACTTTATCTGTAAGCGTAACTCCACCTGCCCAACGAAGCATACGCATTTCAGTAGTGTGTAGCTTTTGCTCATGTACTTGCACGCACAAGCGGTGGGATCAATTTAATTATCAAATAAGTAGGTATACAAGTAACATATAATTTTACTGATACACCCTACAAACAAACAATATATTTAACAGTGAAGTATTCATTTATACATATATATAGTAAAAGGTACGTATTGGTTTATATATACATTATTTCTATATTTTTTTTTGTTTTTTTTTATTTTAGTTTTATTTTTTCAGGTCCGGTTTGCGAGACACGTCGTCTATAAAACCCTTTATTCAAATAAATTTAAACACTTTTGAATAGTCATCATAATCTCTTTAATTTACCCTTCATTCAGAAAGCTGTCTCATCACAAGAAGAATGAGCAAGGAACTTGCTCGATAATTAGTAGGATTGTATCTCCAAGTACGCATTCTGCGGGCCATCGGCGGTGTTTAGAAGCCATTAGTTTCAAGATTCCCAAAGTTTTGAACCTGTATCTCGGGATCTAGACCAGGGGGCCATCAGTGGCACTTGGCTTTCAAAGTTTTGGAACGCTCTCAGGACCTAAACCACTGTGCAAAATACAGACTAAGCTTGACTGGACCTTTTAAACTTTTTGCACGATTATTTGCAATTATATAAACGGTATATTCCTGTAGATTATATTATATATCTGCGCACGTTACTCTTTAAAATTGATTTTAAAATTTTAAATTATTTATCTGCATGTGATATTTTGTTTGTCACTCAAAATATTGATAGAAATAACGAGTTCACAGATAACGTAGTCCCGGTAAATATCTCATTTGAACAAGTTTAGAAATTATCTACAATTTCAACACATAGCGTTATTTCCATGCATAATACATGAACGAATGAGTGGTCCGTACGCTCAAATGAGGCTTTTGTGTATGAAACTTTGATTTCCGTGATGGTTTTTGCTGGGAAGCATACGAACTTTATCCATTATCGCCATTTAGAGTAATATTTTGTACGTTTACTCAATTCCAGAGGGTTTGGTAGCCCGCCAAAGTATGGCTGTCGTAACACTAAGGAGAGAGGAAAGGGGATTGATAGTAATGTGGACTGATGACCCCATTACTAGCAATGTACCATGGCAGATTGACATTTATTATTATTATTTACCTAACCCAATTGTATAACTAAGAACCTAAAATTAAAAAGCTTAAAAAATATAATATGATGACTAAAATAATAATAATCTCAGGACATCCACTAGCCCCAAGTTAAGCTACCTAAAGCTTGTGTTATGGGTACTAGATAACTGATAAATACATAGACATTTTCTTCGTAAATACATACATATTATATATATAGGGTCGTAGAACATTTGTATTCATGAGTATTATAAACTAACAATACCCATGAATACAAATGTTGAACGAGGTATCGAACCGCGACTATTAGATGTAAGACGGTGTGCTAAACCGCTATACCACTACTATTGTCTGAATACAAATTACCGTATAACACTAATTTATAACAATAAAAATATTATGGCATAAGTAAAAACTCACGTAGATTTAAGGAAATTTATTAAAATTCCTCTTACTTATAGCACATACAATACAAAAAGTATCGTAAATTTCCTTACCAAGAAACCATAAACGTTTTTCTGTATTTACATCATTAAGTATTCTATACAAGTTACAGTGAACATTTCAATAATTCAATATTATTTAGGAATTTATGATTTATATGTGGAGCACATTGTCGCGCCAAATAAGCTAAATATGTTGAAGTACAAAGAAATAGATTGAAGAGAACGAGCCTGGTTTTAGTATACTACTATTTTAATAAAAATCAAATATTAGTAAAAATGTGTATTCTTCCCAAAAGGGCTCACAGCAAGAAGTAACAAAACAATATATATAGTCAAAAGTGACGTATAAAAAATTGATATAAAAATATAAAGTTTATAAAAAGAATGATAGACAAGCTGCCAGCAACACTATGTAACTAGCGAACCGTCAGATTCGCACAGATGCATTACATTTTTTAAAATTTCTAGGCTTGTTCTGTACATATAAACCTTCCTTTTGAATCACACTATATATTACTAAAAATTGCATTCAAATCCGTTGCGTAGCTTAAAAGATCTAAGCAAACAGACAGCGCAAGGGACTTCATTTTATACTATGTGAAGATAACGGCGTTAGTGATCTAGCAGTTTAGCTCACAGCCGTGTTTCCGATGGTTGCGTGTTCGGATACAACTGGACTAATTGACTAAATTCATTCTAATATAATCACTGCGTTTCAGAGCATACAGTCAATTTAGAATAGTAGATATTCATCGATTAAATAACAGGCTCTTCGAACGATTCGATTCTTCGTTAACAGCACAGCACGTCGTTATCGAATCGACGCCGCCAATTATCGATTCAACGTGATAACTTCACTCTCGCTTTGAATATTCAGGGATTACGTCACTCCAATTTTGAATATGGAAATGCAATTTTGGTTCAATACTAGCTATTTATTTGTTTACTTTCACTAGTATGTATGTTATTATTAACTAAAATCAACTCTTAATATTAGCATATTACAGTGCGTGTTGCTTGACAGAAGAAATGCTATCTCACTCAGGAAAAAATAGTTGTAAGTTACTGGAGCATTCTTGACGAGAGTCTAATTGACTCCACTGAACTCAGTCCTAATATTATCACTATGTTTCAGAGCGTAAAGTCAACTTAGGACAGAATTAGATAATCATCGATTAAAAAGTAATCGATAATAATAAACAGGCTCTTCTATCGATTCGATTCTTCGTTAACAGCGCAGCACGTCGTTATCGAATCGACGTTGCTAATTATCGATTCAACGCGATAACTTCACTCTCTCTGTGAATATTCAGGGATTATGTCACTACGATTTTGAATATGGAATTGCAATTTCAGCATTAGTACTGGTTACTGATTTATTTGCTATTACATGTATGTGTTTGTTGTTACTAAACTCATTAATTCTCATACTGAGTATACCGAGGTAGAGTTTGTATAAGATCGGCTGTGTAAGTTGTATTATAATTACATGGGTTAAAGAAAGAAATATAGAAAAGAAGAAATAAGAGAAAAAAGAGAAAATGTATGAGAGATGTTTTTTTATGGATGACAAAGGAATGTTGTAAACTCCTGCGCGAACGGTTTACGCTGGCGGGGCACCAGTGGAGGATGATAAGATGTGGTCTTGTCAGTTAGCCCATAACAAATTCACCAACAATTTATCATGATGGTTTGAGGTCACCGCGTGGAGGTCAAGCTGTCATTACTGACAATTATTATTTGTATTTCAGATAAGTATCTTGTCAATTCTTCTCCATTGATTCTGTATACTGAACTGGATGGTAGTGAAAACTATGATTAAACAAAATTTTACTTTCATAAGCGGCTAAAATGTCCTACATGAATAAATGATTCTTAATTTTATTCGATTTACGACCTCTGTATTCTTGTGATTTAATACACCGCCGTACACCAGTCATGGGTTCGTTTTTGCGGTACAAATCGTCATAGTCGTAGAATACTGACGGATCTGACTATTAAATTAATAGTCAGATCCGTTATTAATAGTCAGATCGGTCAGTATTCTACGACTATGACGAAATATTTGCGCTTCTGGGTGGAGCTTGGCTGGTTACTTCAGAAGTCTCGACTCTTCACGCACAGCGGCCCAGATGGCATCTGATTATACTTTAATATAATGAAAATATATCTATTTTAATTTATTATTACATTTAAAAAGGGGCAGAATAGTTCATTTAAATACATTGCTAAATACTTACAACACGCAAGTTTCTTGCTCGTTCTTCTTGTGATGAGACAGCTTTCCGAACGAGCGGTAGATTAATAAATGTAATGACTATTCAAAAGTGCTTCAATGTAAGTTTATTTGAATAATTGATTTTCTATTCTATTCTTATGGTATTTATTAATATTTAAACTATAAATTCTTATTAAAGATAATAGAGTTCAATTTACATTACATTACTTTTTTAAAGTACTAATGGTAATTAAAATAGTATATATATGTATATTTAAACTACGTACTGTCGTCCATCCGTGTAGATATAGACCAAATGGTATAAACTTCAACAATAATAATTTTCAAGTTTGACATAGCCCACAAGAGATGTCTTTTTACTAATGCTACCAAAAATATAATAGATATTTATAGGACAATATATTTATTCATTTTTTTTATTTAATCTTTCTAATATTATAAACGCAAAAGTTTGTGAGTATGGATGAACAAATGGATGGATGGATATTCATACAAAAAATACTGAACGGATTTTGATGAAACGTATATTAATATAGCTTATACATTAGAATAAGACAACTTATAACTTGAATGCGAGTGAAACCCCAGAAATAGCTAGTTATAATAAGTATAGCTTTCATAGCATAGGCGTAATATAATGAAGGGAAATAAAAAAAAAACACCCAAAAAGCAATGTTATGCTATAATTAGAAACTATAAACTAAAATATTTTAATAAATATCATTACATGGTATAGAACAAAGTCGGTGTCGCTGTCTGTCCGTCCCTGTGTATGCCTAAATCTTTAAAACTAAGCACGGATTTTGAAACTTTTTTTTTAAAGGATAGAGTAATTCAAGAAGAAGGTTTATATTATAATACACATGTATTATATATATATAAACCTTTCTCTTGTTGCTTGTTATAAACCTAGCTACTAGCCCCGGCTTCGCACAGGTGTATGTACACTAGTAGCTAGTTTATCTATAAATTTAAATTTTCTACGGTATTTAAAATTTTACTTTACCATATATAAACAGGTTGAAATATTTGCATAGTGAATTTCAGTAATTCCAATTAAACAAAGAAATCTGTATATAAAAAGCACACACCAATTGAGATAGCCTAGAAGTATTTCGATATAATATCATCATATAAATACTTGAAGCAAAAACTTTGTACCCCATTTTTACGATAATTCCGCGGACGGCAAATATAAGTTTTCGCACAGTAATAGTTAACATTTAGAAGGAACGTAGAATAATATTAATATACAATATACAATAAATCCATAAAAAAGCATTATGCCCAATTTACACTCAGCCTGAGTGGGCAGGGAAGTGAGCAGGGAAGTTACTCACTTCCCTGCTCATCAAACACGAGTGGAAACACTTCCCACGCCATTGGCGCTGCCCGGCGCTCCCTCGATTGTAGGTTTTTCATGCGCGAGTCAAAGGACTGGCAGCGCGAGTGGCAGCGTGTTTTTACATTCAGCCCTCTCGCCCAGTTGTCGCTCGGCAATATTTCCGGTAGCGCGAGTGGCAGGGGAAGCGGCTGAATGTAAAAGTAGCATTACACATATACCATGTATTTGACACACACCCATATATACCTACTATTTTGTTTATTGTTCAACTCAGTGGTCAAATTGAGAGTAGATGAAAATGATTTGTCTATAGTCCATAGCCATAATAAATATATAATCTTATATATAAAATTCTCGTGTCACAGTTTTCGTTCCCAACTCCTCCGAAACGACTTGACCGATTCTCATGAAATTTTGTGAGCGTATTGAGTAGGTCTGAGAATCGGCCAACATCTATTTTTCATCCCCCTAAATGTTAGGGGTAGTCCACCCCTAATTTTTTTTTAATTAAAGCAAAACAACGTTTGCCGGGACAGCTAGTTCTTATATATATATATATATATGTATATGTAGAACACGAAACGCGGAGCAATCTTGGAGATCAGATTTGCACTCTTTGTACTCCTTTGAAACGGCTCGACCGATCGAGATCAAAATTTCATCAAAAGTTGACCTTAGGGCCTCCATCGTTTACCACTCAAAAATTACGATCATCAAGATAGAGTTTCTAAGAATAAACGCACTCCGTTCCACATATGACCTGGTGTGGACAATAACAACACCCGTAACAAACTGTGCGTTCGATAATAGCTGCTACATCTGAGCAGTAACTGCTTTTAAACTTTACAACAATAAATATTTTTTTATTTTACGGCACTAAAAGGGTTTCGAATGAGGCTGTATTTATTGAGTAATTTAAATTTATATTTTTAAGAGCAAATCATTCAGATGAGTGAATCACAAACAAAGTATTCACATTGAAACAATTTGACCATTACTTTTGATGACCTCAGTAGTCTAGCGATTTAACACACCGCTTTACTGCCGATAGTGGCGGGTTCGATTTCTACCGTACGGGTGCTATGACCTTCTATGGTAGGTAAGTAAACTTCAAGTAGAGACTTGACAGGGGCCTTTAAGATCTACGATGATGACGATGATGATGATGACACGATCTTTAAGTGTAGATCTTAAAGGCCCCCTTCCACTATTAACACTCAGTTTCTGTACTGGTGTTATACCCCTGCTCCCCTAAATCCGGCATGAACCCGCCAATGCCTCCAATAGTTACAATTAACTTTATCCTTATTTCTGTTTGATAATAATCAACGTCTATCGCGTCAGTTTAATGTCCATCAATCTACTTGTCAGTATTGCCACCTTACATTTTATTGCCAGTATTAACATCTTATTTTATATAAAACTCAATTTATAAAACAAAACCTAACAATATTGTAAAAAGTTAATAAAATGCTGAAACAAAACATTAATCAAACAAATATATATGTAGTATTATTTCACTTAAAAGTAGAACACTATATGTAAACTAGCAGTTTTTTTTAATCTTATATTTAATTAGGGACTTTTATCCAATGTCAGTACGATGGGACTGACATTGGATAAGGTCCTATCTTATTACTAATCTTATCTTCTACTTACCATCTACTTCTTCCTTACCACATTTATTTTGGGGTCGACATAATATGTTTTTCTTTTCTATTCATACCTATTCGCAGTATCGTTATTTGCTCCCTTTCTTACCATATCATCTTTAACACAGTTCATCCATTTCTTTTTCGGTCTTCCTCTACCCTTATAACCATCCACATTCATATGTAACACCTTCTTTAAGATATGATCTTCATTTCTAATCTTATGTTCTACTATACAATGAAAACAGAAATTTTATTGGCGATAATACAGGATCAAATAATCTACCGTGTTTTTATAATATGATAATTTATGTTAGAGTTCACATCAATATTGTAGAAATAATCCGATATTTTGAAAAGATATTAAAAGAAGGTAGTTTGTGTTTAGTACTAATGAAGTACCCAATGTAAAGATTATTACTAATATTGTAAATAAAGCCATCTAGTATTTATAGAATAGAATAGAATAGAAAATCATTTATTCAAATAAACTTAATTTAAGCACTTTTGAATAGTCATAACAATTTGTTTTTTATCTACCACTCGTTCGGAAAGCTGTCTCATCACAAGAAGAACGAGCAAGAAACTTGTGTGTTGCTCTTTTAAATAATCCTTGTAAGTTTACATTTACAAGTCGAAACGTGTGAATACAAACTACCAACAAGCACTAATTTTTGGGTCAAATATAAATATGCAATAAGATTAAATCAGTCGTAGTGATAAGAGCAGACCAGTCCCTACAAGCAGCACTCGTTCACGAGTATGACGGATGAGCCAGCCATCACTGCGCTCGACCATATTTTAGGGAGCCCATTGACCCGGCCCACCACGCCGCCACATGTCTAGACATTTTAGTGAGCATGACTACTCATTCCACACGACCACGTCACAGCTACAAAAATTACTATATGGTAGTTACAGTATTCGCACTTTACATAAGGATGCATGCGGCAATCAATACAAAAGCCGCTACGCTATCATATATCAAGAAAGCAGTATGAAAATTAAAATTATAACGTTGTCCGCAAATAAACTTATTCTTGCTATATATTGCTTTCATCTATAAATTCATCTATCTTATAATAGGCTTTTTTACATAACATTTGTTTAATATAAGATTTGAATTGCCTCTCTGTAAGATTTAGCGTAGACTCTGGCAGTTTATTATAGAATCTTACGCAATTACCATAAAATGAATGACTAACTTTGTGTAGACGGCATTTAGGTAAAATTAGCTTATTTTTATTGCGTAAGTTTCTACTTGTACAGTCTTTAAGTTTCTTGAAACTATCTAAGTTTTTCCTTGTATACATAATATTTTCATAAATGTACTGTGAGGCAACGGTGAGGATATTTGATTGTTTAAAGCATTGACGTAATGACTCTCTAGAACCCATACCATAAATAGAACGTATGGCTCTCTTTTGTAAAATAAATATAGTATTTATATCGGCAGCTTTACCCCATAGCAGTATGCCATATGACATAATGCTATGGAAATAACTAAAATATACAAGTTTTGCCGTCGCCACGTCTGTTAATTGCCTTATCCTTCTAATTGCATAAGCAGCAGAACTAAGTCTACTGGCTAATTTTGAAATATGGGGCCCCCATTGTAACTTCGAGTCCACTGTTATTCCTAAAAAAACTGTATCATTAACAAAATTTACTATTTCATCATTAAGCAATAGCTGCGTATTTACTTGTTTTACATTAGGCAGCGTGAATTTAATGCACTTAGTTTTGTTGGAGTTCAATAATAGATTATTACATGTGAACCAATTTAGTATAGCAGAGATAGCATAATTTACATCGTCTAATTGATTACATTGGCGACCAATTTTAAACACTAACGAAGTATCATCCGCAAATAACACTATATCTGCAACTTTCTCTACCATGTAGGGAAGGTCATTTATATAAATTAAAAAGAGAAATGGGCCTAATATTGAACCTTGAGGAACGCCCATTTTTATATTAGTTCCCTTAGACTTTACACCATCAATATCTACAGTTTGCACCCTATCCTCTAGATAAGTTTTCATTAGACTTAGGTCATTATCTCTAATACCATAATGTTTGAGCTTGTACAAAAGTGTTTCATGATCTACGCAATCAAACGCCTTCGACAAGTCACAAAAAACGCCGAGAGCATCCTGTGAGTTTTCCCATGATTCGAATATATGTGTAATAAGCGCTACACCTGCATCAGTAGTAGACTTGCCGGCAGTGAAACCATATTGCTGACTGTGAAGCAGTCCGTTATCCCTGAAGAATTTTAACATTTGGTTAAACATAATCTTTTCAAATACTTTACTTAGAACTGGCAAAATAGAAATTGGTCTATAGTTGCCTAGCTCAAATCTATCTCCAGATTTAAAGAGTGGAATTAATTTGCTAAATTTCATTAATTATATATATTATAGACCGACCTACTACACTAACTTCGGGCTATAAAGACGGAGGTCGGTATTTGAATAATCCTTTTTCGTTGGGTGAGCCGTGGCATTCAGTCGACGAGCGCAGAGCGTGCCGGTTGTGTTTTGGATACCAAAGTAAATTGTATTAGAAATGGGTTTATCCCGGTCTTAGTACGGCCTGGGCGGAAGCTGCAAGTAGTGAAGGCGAGTGTTAATGCATACTAAAAGGCCTTTTAAACCTACATCCGTGTCACAAGTGACGGGTGCTACTTGGGGTTTCCCTTGCGGTAGCCGGCTTCAAAGCCTAAGTTGTTATCATTTACTAGTGCTTCCTACATTTATGACACTATATAATTTAATTATTTATGACATTTTTATTCAATTATTATTTGCACATTTTGACCCACTCAACACTTCCTATGCCACACTCTATTGGGTTGATTGGAAGAGATCTCTTTTAGAGATAAGTCCTTTTTTGTTAACATTATCTTATATATAAAATTCTCGTGTCACAGTTTTCGTTCCGATACTCCTCCGAAACGGCTTGACCGATTCTCATGAAATTTTGTGAGCGTATTGAGTAGATCTGAGAATCGGCCAACATCTATTTTTCATCCCCCTAAATGTTAAGGGTAGTCTACCCTTAAATTTTTTATTTTATTTTAAGGCAAAACAACGTTTGCCGGGACAGCTAGTTTCTGATAAATATAATTATAAAATGTATTTAAGTGCAATAAAGAATATATAATTTGTTGGTATCAATAAATATGATAATTGGCGGGATGTCCACTATTTTAACAGAGACATGGTGACACTACTTTTCACATAGTGGAAATAGAAATAGAAATAGAAATAATCTTTATTCAAAAAAACTTAATATAAGCACTTTTGAATAGTCAAGTTTTTTGATTTTACAGCTTATTAGGAATGCAGATTCATCACAAGAAGAATAAGCAAGAAACTTGTGTTATTGCTCTTTTAAATAAATATTGATATACTTATATTTAATTAACAACAAGGATTAGGCATGCAACAATCAACATAGAAACCGCTACGCACTTAATCTCTGTTGTCCTCATTATATAATATGTTGATATTAATAAACATAATAACTGTCAGGATGTCCACTATTTTTACAGAGACATGGTGACACTACCTCTCACACAGTCGTGTCCTCATTTAGACAGTCTCATATTTTTGCGTAAGCCCAATAAGCGACGCCACGGGTAAGTTTGCCAGGCTCTTCTAATTAATTTCTACTCCATGCCGCTAAAAGGGGATATTGCTGATGGCCCAAGTCATAAGAGAATATTTAATTCATCATTATGAATTAATTATTTCATATTTATAATAATGAACTTCCTGCCGAGGTTTTCTCACGAGACTACAGCTTGGGGTTTTTCAAGAAGGGTATATTAAGGTTTCTTAAGGGTCGGCAACGCGCACGTGACACCCCTGGTGCTTTAGGCGTCCATAGGCTACGGTAACCATTTACTATCAGATGGGCCGTATGCTTGTTTGCCACCATAGTAGTATAAAAAAAAAAATATTATATTCGCCCGATAGGTATATAACATAGGCCGATATAAATAGTTTATTTATATTGGTAAATGAATAATTTAAAATAAACAGTCAAATCGTGACCACGGCTAGTGCAACGTACTTGAAATGTCGAGAGAGGTAAAAACTATTATACATTATTTATTTACCATAAAATTATTTGACCCTGTTAACAATACAAATAAGTGTGAAGTAAAAAAAAATACTGATGTAAATAGTTGTAAAAAAGTGTGTTTTTACACAGTGTGTAGCTTCAGTCATTTGGTTATTTGCGTATAATATTTATAAATAAATGTAATTTTTAATCCATTTACATAAAACAACTCGGTTGTGAAAATTACATATATATAGCAAATAGTCTGTTTGTTGTGACCTTAATTTGTAATAGTGTAATCCCGATATTACATGATGATGATGATTGAAAATACTGAAACCAATATATGTACGTTTATATTTGTAAGTATTAAAGTTACTATACTATTAATAATTAACAGTAAATTACTGTTAATTATTAATAGTACTGTTAATGGAAAATATTTGCCACTTAAAAATTAGTTTTAATAGCAAATAATGAAATGTATTTATTTATTTTTATACATTTA
This sequence comes from Achroia grisella, assembly GCF_030625045.1. Classification (NCBI taxonomy): domain Eukaryota; kingdom Metazoa; phylum Arthropoda; class Insecta; order Lepidoptera; family Pyralidae; genus Achroia; species Achroia grisella. The sequence goes on along the minus strand of NW_026712612.1, from coordinate 70,943 downwards.
ATTACTAAGATCTCAATACTTGTACCACCTCTTAATGGGACTTAACACGAGTGATAGTGTAACTTTAACAAGGACTGAATTGGTGAGATTAATTCTAAAACAAAAGTGTATCATAAGTGTGGTAAGATGTGATAAATGCGTTAACTGTATTAAGTACTTATATCAAACTTAACTCGGTATTAAATTTCATATTACAGATAGACATGGGTTCAGTATTATGTCGCACTCAATTTATAGAATTCTCAATTCGGCCTCAATGGTCTAAGTGTTTAGTACACCACTTTACTTTTGATGATCGCGGGTTCAATTCCTTGCACGCTGCAAATATTTGTAGTCATGAGTATGATTGTTTGTATTGGCTTAGGTGTATATATTTTTTACTGAGACCACGTGGAGCTCCTCCTCCGTGGAGTCCTCCGAAACGACTTGACCGGTTTTTATGAAATTTTATGCATATCGAGTAGGTCTGAGAATCTGCTACTATCTATATTTTTCATACCCCTAAGCGATAAGGATTTCCCTGATCCCTGACCTTTAACATTTAATAAAATTTCTTGTACAATTTCTTTTATCATTTTTTTTTTCTAATGTGGCATTAATAAATACATTTAACCCTTTAACCACTCAACTCTAAATTTTCACTCTTCTATCACCAACCCCTATTTTTTAATAACGATTTTAATATATATAGACCCTGCAAACGTTTTGCCATATAAATTAATTATATGGTTGTTGACTGACTGCAAGATTGGCTACCATTAAAATAATTTCTTTCTTTCTTTTTCGTACACTACTAGCTAAATTATAAACAACGTATAAATATATATTTCAATAAAAATTGGAATCTAAAATGCAAATCTCAATCAAATCTAATTTGGACTCAATTAATATGGATAAATGTAGCACCAATTTGACATAATGATGGTGACACACTGAAAATAAATTATCTATAGGCCGGAACACATGCGTTTACTCATATAGTGATCGGTACTATGAAAACTTGATATAAAACAATAAATAGATAGATAGGTAGATATTCTGGTATTCATTGTATTCTCTCAAATTTAATTTAAAGATTCTGTATTATTGTAAACATGTGCAACCATATTTGAAAAGAATACAGAGTTTAGTGTAAGCCGTGTGTAGATTTTAGATATATGAATACATTAGAGGAAGTATGAAAGTGGCGCCGGTGTCGGAGAGGTTGAAGAGTAATCGTCTATCGTGGTATGGGCATGTAATGCGTAGGAATGAAGATCATATCTTAAGGAAGGTGTTAAATATGAATGTGCATGGCTATAAGGGCAGAGGAAGACCAAAAAAGAGATGGATGGACTGTGTGAAAGGCGATACGATAAGAAGGGGAGTAAATAACGAAATAACTGCGAACAGAGATGAATGGAAGAGAAAAACATATTACAACTGTATATGATGTTGATTTTAGATCTAATTTATATCTATGTAAATACTATACATGTTACTGGCCATGTAAACCAAGCTTAATCCAGCGCTCAGCGCATTCAAATTGCACGGTTAAATCCACATAGCAGCCGTTTAATCTACAGCGTGTTACAATTAATGGACTGATTTACGTATATAGGGTGATAGTATTTCGGCGTAATCTGAACTGTGTAAATATTCCGTGTACACTACTGATTTTAACTAATAATATTGTTATATCAGTATTACATGTATGTATAATTAGTCAATTGGATGTACAGACACGTAATGATTATGTAATAAACATGAGTGGCGGTAGTTTATAGACTAGCTGAGCTCACGGTTACACCCGTGTATTTATAGCTTATGTGTCATTGTAATGTACAAACTATATTACTGTAGTTTTATCAAAGTCTATTCAGTAGTTTTGTAAGAAAGAGTAACAAACATCCAACTATAAAATTCAAAAATAAAGGTATTTACCTCTCGATGTTTTGACTCCGGTTTTTGTCCAGATTTTTCTTTAAATATTACACGGCATTTAAGTGCATATGTCTAACATATTTTAACACGATCGTCTGCCAAATAATCATTAACATTTACTCTAATAGGATTTATTTAATAATTAATAATTTCTTACTCTCTTAATCCATTAAACGACATTTATATAACTTTAAAATATATTGTAAAATTTAATGCCCATTCCCATATAATACGAAAATCTTTATCTTTACATAGTATAAAACAAAGTCATCGCTGCTGTATGTTCGTTTATATCTTTTAAATTACACAGCAGATTTTAATTAGATTTACAGGAATAGATAGAATTCAAGATGAAGGCTTTTTTAATGTAATTAATGGAATGGTACATTCGCCTGCGCTACCGTGTACGCTGGCAAAGCAGCAGTGGAGGATGACAAGGTGAACATGAGGTCAGGTCAGCTAGCCCATCGTGATAAATTCACCAAGAATTTATCATATGGTTTCCAGGGGGAACCGCGTGGAGGTCAATCTGATATGGTACATTGCTAATAATAGATCATCTGTCCACATTACTAACAATCCCCTTTACCCCCTCAACATGAAGGTATATATGTATAATACATGTTATAGTATATAACAAGATGAGATATTTAAAAATCTGTAATGCATCCATGCGTAGCAGGAACAAGTCAGTCGCTATAATATAAAATAAACATATTCATAAATTTCGTTCCTTTATCTTCCCTTCTATTTGCCACTAGGTATCATTACATAGTATAAAATAAAGTCGCTGTCATGATCTGTCCTTATGTATGCTTAAATCTTTAAAACTACGCAACGGATTTTGAAGCGGTTTTTTTAATAGTAAGTGTGTTTCTAGAGGAAGGTTTATATATATAATACATGTACAACCGGGCGAAGCCGGGGCGAGTAGCCAGTAAATAATATTAATTTACTTACCAGTAATATTCCACCAACTTTACAGTATCCTGAGAGCTATTCACTTAGTTATAATAGCGAGATTATACAGCATCTCTTGCTCTCCCTACTGTACGATAATAATTAGCAACGGATATCCCCACTGAAGCATCGACAGTATTAAAGTTAAATGAGTTAACGCTAACTATAAATGACTAGTGATGCCCCGCGGTTTTGCCTTCCGATTAATAAAAATAATATCTCTGGGCAATTCACACAACGGCGTCTAGTCTCATGCAAAGCAGAGCTTATATTAAGGATACTAGACAACGGGTACAAATACTTGTTTATAAATACGTACATAATAGAATAGAAAACACCCAGACTGATACAAACAATGATACTCATGAATTCAAATATTTGTACCGTGAGAGGTATCGAACCCGCGACAATTAAAGCAGTGTGCTAAACTACTAGACTACCGAGACCGTCAAAATCAAAACATACGGGCGATTGTGCCTTCAACTGCTTCGTGTTATATAAGCCTGAACAAACTTACACTTATTCTATGGTGTCAATGGGAAATTACCTATATTTAGGTTGCTATTGACATGTATATGTTCAAGAATATACAGCAATGGTGAGGAAAAATATTAATCCAAAAAAACTGGACGTTCAAAGACCCCTAAAATATGCTAATAAATTTTTGATTTGATTTGATTTGATTTGATAACGCCTTTTACGGCAATAACGGTTGCTTTTTTTCCATTAATTTTGCCAACAAACAGTGGTTATATAAATATATAAATAAACGTATTTTTAAAATAGACATTGAGTAGTGAAAATTTATACATAATTATATACTGAGCCTTGTGGAATAAAATAAAAAAAAAATACTAGTTTTAAGACAATGCAATAAACTTACAAAAAAAACAAAAGTGAGAACAATACAATACAATCATTATAATGATAAAAATTAAAAAGGGTTGCTTTAGTATTTCGTATTGTTTTTTTCTGTATGTAACAAAACGGATCCAAGGCAACAAACTTAGTGTTAGAACGGGGCATAAAGCAATTACTGGTGTTGCCGATGGCAACCTTTTTGATAGTTTTTATGTTTTTTATATATATTTGAATTTTATATTTTGACGTTCTGTTTTTATATACTATTTGTTTTCTTATGCCATATTGTCTTTATATTTTTGCTAGCGAGCTGATTACAGCTATTTTACCTCACCTAAGAACGTGTCTCATTTTTAACCAGCCCTTAATACAGTCCATCCTTCCTTCCGTAACAACTGGTATAGTTTTTTTTTAAATCGTGCTGGTACCAACATATTAGCGTCGAGAGAGGTTACTACTTCTCAGTTTTGTGTTAATTGGAACTGTTTTCCCTGGGCTCCCTACAATATAGTCGAACGCAGTGATGTCTGGCTCATCCGTCATACTCGTGAACGAGTGCTGCTTGTAAGGACTGGTCTGCTCTTATCACTACGACTGATTTAATCTTATTATATTTGACCCAAATAAATTAGTGCTGGTTGGTAGTTTATATTCACACGTTTCGACTTGTAAATGTAAACTTACAAGGTTTTTTTAAAAGAGCAACACAGAAGTTTCTTACTCGTTCTTCTTGTGATGAGACATCTTTCCGAACGAGCGGTAGATAAAACAAAAATTTTGTTATGACTATTCAAAAATGCTTAAATTAAGTTTATTTTAATAAATGATTTTCTATTCTATTCTTTCCTTTCCACGCAGCCCCAGAAATTCCTAGCGTGATATTTAATAAGTTATAAACTTCCCCAAGGATTACGCTAACAAATGCAAAGACTTTTTCAAATCCTATTGGTACTTGGAAATTGGTTGTTTGCAATAAACACGTTATATAGTATTCAATATAGAAATTTAAGGCCCAATAATAATGTATTTTGAAAAAAAAACACTTATCTATTTAATTATAATATGTATAAGGATTGAGTGCTTAGCAATTTCTATGTCGATTGTCGCATGCCTAGTCCTTATTTACGTGTATTTACTTAGAACAACATTGCTTTAAAAGAGTGATGAAAATGTGTTGATCATTTTTCTTGTAACGAGTCAAATTCATTCAAAAGTATTTATATTAAGTTAATTTCAATAAAAAAAATTCTATAATGTCCCGCACCCGTTTCTTTCAGATATATTGGATAGCTTATGTCACTCTGGAACAATTAACATTTCACAGTGACCAAATTTCTCAAAGCACTGAAATTATGAAGAAACTGAACTCCAGATTATAGTTTCCGAAGGTACTTCTTCATAACTCTTGTTTGTTCTTTATATTATATGTAAAGATAAAAAAATATTTTATCCAGAGATGAACACGTTCCGACAAACAAACTCTTTACCTTTATATATTAATATAGATTAAACAAATTAGTAAAACTCGAAACTACTAAAACTCGAAACTAACTCGCGTACTGTTACTTTCTAACGAGGAGGGCATTAATAATTCAACCCTTTTCATTGTACTCACTTTGGCAATGTTAAAATTTAGTTTGAACAACAGCTAGAAGGGTTCAATTTGAATTTAAACTTAGCAGAGTAAATTTAGACCAAGGTATCGAAAAAACGGAACCCTGATCTATCTGAACATTGTTCTTGGTAACTGGAGTGGCAACCGGATTTCTAGAATCCCAGTTTATTTCCGATGGTCGCGGGTTCGATATCTCGAACTATTCTAATACAGTCGCAGTTGTCTTTACAGTTTCACCGAACGATAGGTGCCAAGTGCAAATGACACTGCAATCCCGAGGAAGGACTTATGGAACGGCTGAAGGCCAACTCCCGCCTGACGAATAAGACTTTAGTCTGAGGGCACCGCCGGGGTTCGAACCTCGGCTCAGGCCGTTTGAATTGGATGGGGGATCTACCGGACGGGGTTGGACTGGGGTTCGATCGGAGTGGTATTTTACTGCTGTTCTTGAATATTTTTATTTATGTACGACACTTACGCATATATTTTTTTGGTTGCAGTCACAAGGATGCAATCACAAAGCTACTTCAGATATAAGAACTGGCAAGAAATTTTTTTTTACATTGTTATTATTTTTTTATTCAGTTCAAATCTACGGTTTACAGAATTCACAATTTTGCACACCGTTTAATCAATTATTGTATATTACAATGACAATTAAAAATCTTTTCATTAACAATAATTAATAATTATAATGTTCTTTTGAAATATTTGTTATTGAATATTTTAGTACAATCAAGTATTATATTAAAATTATTCAATTCATTCGACAATTTGGGGAATTTTAAATATTTTAATAATTTGGTTGAACTGTAATTGAATTGAGTATTTTATAATATAAGTAGTATTTAAACGTTAATTATAGAATAAATATATTTATTTACGACGGCCTCGGTGGTTTCTCGGTTTAGCACACCGCCTTACTTCCTATGGTCATGGGTTCAATTCATCGCAAGGTCTAGGTGTTTTTTGTGTATATAATAATAATAATAATATCAGGACAATTCACACAGCGCCATCTATACCCAAGTTAAGCTAGCTAAAGCTTGTGTTATGGGTACTAGATAACTGATACAAATATATAGATATTTTTTTTTAGAAAACACCCAGACCGATACAAACAATCATACTCATGAATGCAAATGTTTGTGCGTGGAATCGAACCCGCGACCATCGGTCGTAAAGCGGTGTGCTTGACCGGTGTGTTTACAGAAATAAACTATTTATTTATATCAGTTGTCTGGTACCCATAACACAAGCTCTGCTTAACTTTGGACTAGATGGCGCTGTGTGAATTGTATAGGGTTACTATTATTGTTTTATTTTATGTAACTGCTAAAGCTAAAACCTAATATCTACTTGATAGTTAGTAGTAATCATCACCTATATACATCAATATCAGAACGGATATCACGTCATCATTTGACGGCTTCTCATGCGTAGCCATTCGAGACGAATAAGATTTTGTCCCCATACTCTACATTATACTGCCACATCTCACCATTCTACCAATATACAGCATGCAAAGCTGCTTGACGGCTGAAATAGGTGAGACAGAGGTACCCACGACGACTACAATGTCTACGTTACCAGTCCAGTAGCTAAACTACTGCTTGTAGGAACTGGTCTTCGAGTTACCGCCACTAACTATTTCCTTTCGACAAAATTACAATAACATATGCTATGGTCACTCTATTCCCCCTAATTTAAAAATGAATAAACAAAAATAAATGCAAATCTTGTTCGTATTAGCTCGTTTTTCTTGTGATGAGTCTGCATTTCAAATATGTGATAAAATATAAAAATGAGACTATTCAAAACTGCTCATATTAAGTTTATTTTAATAATGATTATATTTGTATTTCAGAATCTGTGTTTCTAAATATGTACACGTTTATTTGAAAAAAACAAGAGCTGAGTTTCTTGTCAGTTCTTCTATGTTCGAAAGTACTCCAAACTGCCTGTAGATTTGACATATTATAAGAGTCTGTATATACCTACATGAATAAAGATATTTTGATTTGATACAATAAACACGGAACACTTTCTGCTTGTGTACAGTCGACTGCGATATAATAGTATCTCTTGCTACAATTCCAGAGAATTTAATATCAGGAATGATTGCCAATGTTGTAGTTAAAACCATGCGGTTTCCTTCCACGCCGTAACAAAGTTTATATATTTACTTGGCGTAAGACCTCAAAATATCCCCAACTGTCATTACAAAGTTCATATTTCAAGGGAAAACCCTAAACAACGGACCATTTATTCATCCAATTCATTTGTTTGTGAAGTAACTCTTAAGTGAGATTTGTCTGTTGTTATTTTTTAGAAGTTTGTAAATGTAAAGTCGATGATAAGTAACTCAGTGAAGCGATTCTTAAGGTTTTGTAACTTGGATACTTTTCTTTTTCTAAAAATATCACGACTTATAAAGATCGTATCTGCAGATGTAAATAGAGATAGTAGTTGTAATTAGTTATATTAATTTGAGACATTTCGGACATCACGTTATCACGTGATCGTGATACTCATTCGTTGCCATTCCAGAGGATATCATGCCTTTTATTTTATAACTAGCTGTGCCCGCGATTTCATAAAATTTATACCCTATGTTATTCTGATGTATAAGCTATATCACATGATATGAAAGTATTTATGACAATATCGTCACCAAGTGATATGTATCGCCTTCAGTCAGATCTCAAGCGCCTCAATAATTATTGCAATATGAGCAATTTAGATCTTAACCCAAATAAATGTTTTATGGTCACATTCACTCGTAATTTAAAATGTTAAATTATGATGTATAAGCTATATTCAGATTTCGATAATAATAGTATTTATGACAATATTTCACTAAGCGAAAAACATCTTTTATTTATTAAATTCATTCATTCATTCATGGAAGACCATATATTTCTATACTTAATGGATTTATATTATTTTGTTTAATTCCGCTACAACTAACATGTGTAAGATCATAAATATTCTATGTGGAAACCTGAGAGAGAAGGTCATAATGCTTCCAAAAACTGTCATCAAGTTTTCACACTCATTATTTGTCACATTTATATTATTTTGTTTAATTCCGCTACAACAAACTTTCGCGTTTATAATAATAGTAAGATTTCACTGCCTTATTTCACCCTTTAAGCGAAAAACATCTTTTATTTATTAAATTCATTCATTCATTCATGGAAGACCATATATTTCTATACTTAATGGATTTATATTATTTTGTTTAATTCCGCTACAACTAACATGTGTAAGATCACAAATATTCTATGTGGAAACCTGACAGACAAGGTCGTAATGCTTCCAAAAACAGTCATCAAGTTTTCACACTCATTATTTATCACATTTATATTATTTTGTTTAATTCCGCTACAACTAACATGTGTAAGATCACAAATATTCTATGTGGAAACCTGAAAGAGAAGGTCGTAATGCTTCCAAAAACAGTCATCAAGTTTTCACACTCATTATTTATCACATTTATATTATTTTGTTTAATTCCGGTACCCGATAGCTAAAATAGAAATCCATTAATTAATAAAACACATACAAAGCAAGCAAATTGGCTATTAAAAAGGTAAGATGTACTCATTCAGATTATTTTTTACCTTTGTAAAAACTTATACTTATCTACCTCGTTTTAATAAAAATAGTGTACAAATAGTTACTGCAATTTACAGTTTGGACAGGTCATGTTTGTACAACTTCATAATACTCAGAAATGGAACTGCATTTCGCTGAAAATGCATTTCATAAAACGGAGAACTGAGTATGAAATATTGCATCCTGTAATCAACATATCTAATTTACAATCTCATTTGTGCCACCAAAAGAAAAATTACCAGGAGTGACGAGATGAGAGCACTGTTTGATATTTTGTACAGTGTCATAGCAAAATAATTTGAAACACTATTTCATATGTAAATCGCTATCAACTAGCTATATTTTGTGCAAATACAACAATGTCGCCTAATTATATATGTGTTCTCTAATATATATATGTGTTCTCTAATATATAAATAATATATTAGAGAACACATATATAATTGTAATATGTCTTCATAAAAATGTATATCATTGCATAGTATAAAATAAAGTCGCTGTCGCTGTCTGTCGCTATGTATGCCTAAATCTTTTGAACTACGCAACAGATTTTGAAGCAGATTTTTTAATGAATTGAGTGATTCTAGAGGAAAGTTTATGTAAGTAATACATGTAAATGTTAAGTATATAATACATGTACACTCGTGCGAAGCCGGGGCGAGTAGTTAGTTACAAATAAAGTAAGTTATATTTAACCCATCTAGAATTTTATTTAGTTTAAATAATAATACAATAATCTTTAATTTATATTTGTTACAGCAAAGTTATTTTTAACACTTTATTTTATAACTAAATACCTACTAACTTAGCTTTGACCAAGGGATATTTTAAGTTACCGTCAACAGCAACTGTTCGCCAGCGTGCCCCGCTAAAGCAGATTTCAATGACTACAACGCCATCTAGTTTGAAATAACCACCACAATATATTTTATTTTGTTAATATGATTTATGCTCATAAACTGGAAGGAAAAATATAAATAGTAAAGATTAAATCGAATTACAATTATGATATCAAATATATATTCTAAAAGTTGCATATAATCACGTTTATTTTTGAGTACTAGATATAAGATCTGAACAGTCCTATCTACTGACTTTAAAAATAGAACCACCATATTCTCTGGTCGATCCAGTTCGATCAACTTTGGTTTAAACGCTCGAAGTGCAAAGAACCTATATATATTAGCTTAACTTAGATCTAGATGGCGCTGTGTGAATCCTCCCGATATTTATATTACCCTTTTATATATGTTTTATATATCTCCCTTTATAGGGTCAAAATTTCCGTTATTTTTTTTCTTTTTTCATACATTTTATTTTCTCGAATTTCTTATTATTATTATTATATATTCGAGTTCGAATCTAGCTGACACTAAAAGCTGTGTCATATTATACCTCTTCTTTTGTATTTCTTTACTCTGAGAGGCGGTAGGCTCGCCACCTGCCTCGTTGGATTGGAATTCAAGAAAATTTAACATTAGATATATCGTAACCCGAGGATACACATGCTAACCTTAGTCTCAAAAACGCAGACGATGTCGCTAGTAATAACTAGTAGTTGTATCGGTTTCTTAGTAGGTACATATAATAAACAAACTTCAGTAATTCGATAACAACAACGAAATATTTGGTCAGCTCAATTGCAGAGAAATAACATGGGCCACGAGTTGTAATACATTTTTATTGCGATTTTCCTTTTGTAAACAATGCCAATTTGTCGTAACCTCAAATAAATGAGCACAGATAATGCGGAGATAAAAGAAAGTTACATTATTTATCTGTAGCAGACTGTGGCTATACTTCATGGCAATAAGGGTTTGGATTGAACGAATTAATATCATCTCGAAATTTCCTGTTTGATATAATGATATCAAATATTAATATTTCTCGCCCAACTCTACCAAGGGTGTGTTTTCACGGTATCGTTGTCTTCGTGCCACGACCCTTATAGGGGATGAAGTATTAAACGTAAGGATCTAGTCCTTTTCATCTACTATATGTAGAGTATCGGGAGAATCCTCTTTGACCCAGCTTCTAATTTGACAACCTTTGTATCATTGGAGTCTATATTAAAGTATTTTTATTGAATAACAGTAATATGATGGACTGGTTAATATTAAGGGTTCTTAAGTTTCGCTTTTTTCGCTACACACACAGACAGACAGACATACAGATACCGCATCCACTTACAGGTATTGAGGTGGGCGTCTCGGGATGTTCTCGGCTTCATCCCGGGCTCGGCTACTCCTTACATACAAGGTTTTGAAGTAATTGAATGTTGTAGGTTGAAACGATATATGTATGTATGTCAACAGTATATGTCAATAGCAAAAATAACAGTCCGGAAGACTGTTGTGTGTTTTTTTATGTTTTATTCATTTCTTTATGATTTTGTATGCATTTTTGTATTAATATTTTTAATTTTTTTATATATATTATTTTTCAGCTTCATAACTAGACTTACAGATGGCTGAAGTATCTTTACCTTTACAATTTAAATTTACTAATTTAATGCATGTCAAGTTTCCCTTTGGTTTATTCCCATGACTCGAACATATAACCGTTACCATTAAAGTAATGATAAATAACCACTCAGCTGCGTCACCAAAAATTCCAGGAAATACAGAAAAAGTCGTACGTCTTTCGTTTTATCTAGACGTATTTAGGCTCGAGAGCGGTCCAAATGAGCTTTCGATGGCGCAGGTGTGGAAACAGCCTATTCAAATAAAGCTTAGTAGTACTAAGCTTACATGTAAGAAGAATTACTCAATTATCTCAAATCAAATAAAATTAAATAAAGAAATAGCACTTTTCGGCCTTTTATGTACGTCATATTTTTTTTTACACTATCCCTAAAATCCAGCTTGGCTTTTTTCTAACTTTCGTGTTTAATATACATTATTTATTTAACCGGGTCTTAACACGAATAATTTTGTGGCAAATTAAGGTATTTACCTCTCTCGACGTTTCGACTAGGTTACACTAGAATAGGGTTACCAAGCTCAAATTTAAAAAACAGGACTATCCAGTTTAAAAACAGAACGCAGTAATAGTGTTGCAATAGTTATATTAATATGTAGTAATATTCAAGTAATTAATGTAATATATTATATATTTATTTTATTTATATATATATTCATCCATTCTATTCATGCGCCATTTTGTTGTATTTTCTCTACCTAAAGGTTGTCTGGAAGAGATTGTTTCTAGCGATAAGACCGCCTTTTGTACTTCCATATCTCTTTTCTGTATAATTCTTATATATTAATTCTATTGGTGCAATAAAGAGTTTATAAATAAATATAAATAAATAAATATTAAATGTTAAGGTTTCTAATAAGAAGTATTTGATAGAATTACACTGTTGTAAATCAGTAATTAAGAGGCGCGCATATTTTAAAAACCCAGGACGCTGCCAAATAACTATTCAGGACTTCCCAGGACACTTCGAAAACTAGGACATGTCCTGGGAAAACAGGACGGTTGGCGACTTTACCCTAGGTAATTAAGAGTAACTCAGAACTATCACAGAGCAATTTAGTCTTCAACTAAACAGATCTTGTACTATGGATCTGGATACTAAACAACTGATAAAATTCATTTATATTTTTGTAAATACATAGTAGAATTAACATAGAAAACATTTAGACCAATAAATCAATCAGTAAATGTCATCATCATCTTTGCAGCCCGGAAGATGTCCACTGCTGGACATAGGCCTCCCCCAAAAATCTCCACAACAGTCTGTCCTGCGCTGCTCGCATCGAATGCCTTCCAGCGATCTTGACCTTGCTGGAGGCCTTCCCACGCTGTATCTTCCGGTCCGTGGACGTGTCTCGAGGACTTTATTGCCCCAACGGCCATATGTCCTACGAGTAATGTGCCCTGCCCAAGCAATTGCCACTTCAGTGTCGCAATTCTTCGGGCTATGTCAGTCACTCTGGTTCTTCTGCGGATATCCTCATTTCTGATTGGATCACGCAGAGTAACTCCGAGCATAGCTCTTTCCATTGCCCTCTGAGTAACTCTGAGCTTGTTCATGAGGCCTATAGTTAGCGACCACGTCTCTGTGCCGTAAGTCATCACTGGCAACACACAGTGGTAAACCATCTTGAGACACTGCGGTAATTTGGACAAAAATATATATTTGAGCTTCCCGAACGCTGCCCATCCGAGTTGGATTCGACGATTGACCTCTTTCTCGAAATTGGACCTACTTAGCTGGATAGTTTGCCCTATCAGTAAATGTGCTATAATCGAATTGGTTGAGTTACTATGCAAGTCCACAGTCAAATGAGTGTAGGACTTATTATTTAAATGATGCCTCCGGCATTATGTTAAGATATCAAGAACCGGAGTAAATATGAATACAAATGTATAAACTGTGTGAGAAATCGAACCCACGAAAATTGCAAGGCAGTGTGCCAAACTCACAGACCACAGAGGCCATCCACACACTTAGTAAAGACGCATAGCAGTCGACTAAAAGGTATATAAGTATTTCATACGATATAAAGTTATAATACAGAAATATTGCAACAATAAGCAGCACATTGTAGTGTCCACAGGAATTTACAATGACAAAGTGAATTCGTGCAGTATTTTTGAAATACACCACACCTCCAGTGGCACTCGAGTGCTTTTAACTAGCACTATAGAAAATATAAAAGTCAAGTGCAATTTTGAGGACATTTGTTCTGCGTTCACGATATAATGTGACCACTTTTGTAATTGGTAACATACGAGTAAAATATATTTACACGACTATCTTTTTATGGTAGATAATAATAATATATATAATAATCTCAGGACAATTCACACAGCGCCATCTAGACCCAAGTTAAGCTAGTTAAAGCTTGTGTTATGGGTACTAGATAACTGATACAAATCCATAGTTATTTTTTCTTCGTAAATACATGCATAATATACATATAAAACACCAAGACCGATACAAACAATCATACTCATGAATACAAATGTTTGTGCCGTGCGAGGAATCGAACCCGCGACCATCGGACGTATGAGCATGAGGTTAGGTCAGTTGTCTATATAGTTAGATGGCGTTATGTGAATTATCCAGGGGTATAATTATTATTAGTTAGTATAGTTATATATGTAAAAAATACTAATTATGATGACAACTTAGGCTTTGAAGCCGACTACCGGAAGAGAAACCCCCAGTAGCGCCCGTGACTTGTGACACTGGTGTAGGTTTAAAAGGCCCTTTTAGAATGCTTTAACACTCACTTTCACTACCTGGACTTCCCCCCAGGCCCAACTAAGTCCGATAATCGGATAAACCCGTCTCCAATACAATCCACTTTAGTATCCGAAATACAACCGTCATGTTCTGTGCTTGTTGACTGAATGCCGTGACTTATTCAACGAAAGAGAATAATTCAACTACCGACCTCCCTATTTATAGACCGAAGTCAGTGTAGTAGGGAGAGAAGTGGGGTAACTGTGATCTTATGACAAACAACTTAGTTCGGTCTATAAATACTAGATGGCGCTATTTACAATATTTGTAATATTCCTTACATTGGGTACTGCATTAGTAGATAGATAGATAGATATTATCAGAATTTTTTACAATATTGATGTGAACTCTAACATATATTCATATTTAAGATGACAAATACAGTTACTAGTTTTATTACTGAACCATGTTTCATTGGTGTTAGTTAAGTTAGAACTAACGAGTTTTCCGTCTTAGTCGATATAAAACTACTACACCAACGGCCCTCAATACAATATAAATGTATAATCATAAAATTATCATAAATCAATAAAATTATTTCTTCATACGACATTCTCATACTACTAGTATATTGCTATGTTATTTTGGGCCCTACCGTCATTATGGGGTACATCGCATCTCCTCTGCCAAGATTTCCACATTTCCTCCATCAAATAGATACATCCCTTATTCTGTCATTTCATTTTTCATCTCTCGCCCTTGTATTTGCTTGTCTCGGTATGATTTTATTTACTTCTATTGAAATACTACGAGTTGATGAATTTGATACTTATTTTATTTACATCGTTACAGCCAACATTGTAACCGTAGTTATCGCTAATTAACAGGCGTTATAATTTTTATTATTTGTATACCTTCAGTTACTCGATGTTATTATGTATTTTATATTACTGATTCTAATTGTTCCACGGCTATTTGCTATTCCAAATTAATTCTTTGTAAAAACCAAAAGGCGAAAAAAAATGTATTGTTAAACTGTGCATCAGAGTTTGTTATTGACAAATTCCATTGTGTCCACTACGAGACATGTATATATATATATATATATATAAACTTTCCTCTAGATCACTATCTATTAAATCATAATCAATTCAAAATCCGTTGCGTAGTTTTAAAGATTTAAACATACCTCCAGGCCAATAGGTAGGTAAATTCAGCTCATAGCACGATATTAGGTTTTAAGTTTTTCTATATTTTCACTCTGTTTTATGCTATGCTGAATTATTATTATTATTTACACTAATATCGCGTTTTCTCTGCTTTTGCTGGTTTATTTTTCCACACTTACGGACCGAAACCAAGTAAGTGCAATTGTTTACTATTATTATATCTATATATATATTTGATATATCTCCCTTTGATGGGGTATTAAACTTGTCATTGCGGGGGAAAATCACCAAACACTGACAATTATAAAAGAAATTATGATGACAAAAATTTTCTGATTATACTACATGTGTTTAGAATTACAGCTTTTTGGAGAAGTATGTATTATTATTATTATTATATTTCTATTAATTTTTAATTATCGCCACGATTTATTAATTGACCTAGCCTCGTAGCCACACTCCACTATATACAATTTATAGTACAAATTAAAACTTTTCCTTTAAAATGCTTGATAATCAACACAGCACGTTGCAAAAATATCCAATCACAATGCCGAAACGTAAATTGTTCTAAAGTAGAAGCATGTAATGTAATTTTTGTGAAATATTAACAAAGTTGGGGCCAACCTCGTAAATTCAGTTAGCCATATTAAATGACAGTTCAATAGCAAAGTGTATGCCATTAAAAACACATTAGGGCAGAATCACTGAGGGTTTATAGGTCATTAACTCGGGCTATGTATTGTTACTTAGCGGGAAGGGTTGAACTTATCATAGCTTGGATGAATGCGGCTAAAAAATACGCGAGAAACACAGTGCCATTTGAAATCTTAAGGCGATTTATTTAAAGTTGAAGATAATCCAGCGTTGTACTTTGTTGTGAGTCATTGACGTATGACGTATTGGAAGAAACGTCGCACTTGTAGCTACTGTACTAATCAGTTGCGGTAACAATGCCGCAACTTTATTTTACGCGCCATGTTCCCGTAAGTATGATGTTATTGATATTTTTAAAATATTTTATATTCAGAGACTCTGAAAAGTATAATGAATTTGCAGCAATTTGCAATTGCAATTTGCAGCGTAATCTGCCATATATTACGCTGCAAATCGTAATACTGTTTACAATGATACAGAAAAATGAAAGAAATATTAATAATACACTCGGCGGTAGAAATTACTAAGATAGAGGTACTCATGCACGCTTGAGTTTGTAAAAACTTTATCTGTATAAAAATTGTAATATAATGTAATGTAATGTAATGTAATGTAATGTAATGTAATGTAATATAATAATTGTAAACATCAATAGTTGCCAATATCTCTGACTGAGTCTCCCATATTTAGAATAACATATTCTTCTGCCATTGATTACCTAGCTAATGAACCGCAACTATTATGTACTCTCCTTTTCAATTTTGTGATCTTGTGGTTGTACAAATAAAGCATTATTATTATTATTATTATTATTATTATAACAGTCGCGACAGTCGGTTTTTTGTAAACAAAAAATCGATATCAAACTTCGTTGATCTAGTATGTTGATGGATAATACCTCAATGTTGTAAATAGTACTAGTAGTATACCCTATGTTCCGAGATGCTGGAAGTTTTCAATGAGATAACTTGTATCTGAACTAAAGTGACCCTGGAGAGAGGATTGCGGCGTGGCACCGCATATAAATGGGAGCACCGGGCTCTAGGTACGAAGTTTGCACATCAAATTATTGTTTTTTTTTATTATCGTGTTATTTTAACTGACTTAAAAAAATATTACGGTATTAAGTTAGGCCCACCTTTATATTTTGCTAGTTGTAGCCCACGACGCTATCATACAGCATTTTGCATGGGTAAGTAAACAAACATCCATCCTTAGAAGGAATGCAGTCACTAAATACGGCGCTCTGGAAAGTGAAAAGTATCGTCTATATATCTTAACCTTAATATCTAAACATATATAACTCAAAGGTGACTGACATAGTGATCTATCAACGCACAGCCCAAACCACTGGACGGATCGGGCTGAAATTTGGTATGCAGGTAGATGTTATGACGTAGGCATCCGCTAAGAAAGGATTTTGATTAATTCTACCCCCAATGGCATAAAATAGGGGATGAAAGTTTATATGAAACCTTGTCAATTTTAAACTGATCGGGCTAAGACTTTGCATAAAGCTACTACGACGTAGGCATCCTCTAAGAAAGGATTTTGATAAATTCCACCCCTAAGGGGATAAATTAACGCGAGCGAAGCCGCGGACAAAAGCTAGTAATCATAATAAAATAGGTATTAAGATTTGTTTTATATTTTACTAGCAGACCCGGCCACGCGTTGCTGTGGCTAAGGTTCTTGAATAAAATAATATTGCGACTATAAACTGAGATGTAAGCTATCCTACCTTTCAAGTTGGATCAAATTGTACTTAACGTGCAAATTAAACTTCCAATCGGTTCAGTAGTTTAGGAGTTCATCGCGGATATACAACGTGACACGTAATTTTTATATAAAAAAAAATTATAGCTACCCGCTGCAGATTTGCAAGGGTGTACATATATTATACATGTGGCGAATCTACTATCATCGTGCGGCAACACCGTTCCCTAGTTACGATGGGGCAAAAAGAATAACAAGCTCGTCATTCGAGACCGAATCACCTTCTTGTATATATATATCAATTGTAAATATTTTGCTAATATACATAATGTAAATAGCAATCACTGGATTTATCACTTCATCTCCTTTCCTGCTGCTTCTATATGAACACAAGAACACATAATCATAAATAATAGCGGCCCCATCTTACACGACAAATACATATAAACTTCCCTCTTGAATCTAAATATTGCTTAAAACTGCATTCAAACGGATTTGAATACAGTTTTAAGCAATATTTAGAGCGTTTAAAAGATCTATGTGAACAGACAATAGAAGCGACTTCATTTTATACTATGTAAAAATTTTATAGCAATATAAGTAGTATTACTTTTATAAATAATTTAATTATTAAAGCTTTAATGCACATAAAGATGCATATGATGCATATATAACACCCTATAGTGTCTTGTCCGAATCAACCAAAGATTAACAGAAATTAAGTAGGCAGTGCAATTAAGTAAATGACATGTTAATAATTAATTAATATTTATTAAAACATTAATTCACATTAGACAAATACCTAATTTAGAGAGAAACTTGAATATTATATCAGATGTGTGACATACATTGACGTTAAACAATTAATTAATTTGAACCAATATTACAATATCATGTCAAACATAAACAACTACAATGTATCCAGTTTAAAAAAAAACAAATTAAGTTTACTTCTTAGAGCAACAATTTTCAGATAGACAATCTATGTTTTTGTATAATAGAAGTTGTTTGACTTACTACTAACTTATTTTTTCTGAATTTTTGAATATAGAATATTCTATATTCAAAATTCAGAAAAAATAAAAAATAATACTTCTAAACGTTACTAACGTCAATAAAAGTTATCATCATTCATAAATGGAATTAAAAGAAAAATCAAAATTTATTTGAAATTATTTACTTGTACAACGCGCATACGGTTTACTTCCCTAAAAGATGCATAATATCATGAATTCCAAATATGCTATCATTAAAAATGTAGTCTTGCCACAGTCACGTGACGCGCCGGCAGCCATATTTAAATTCGCGTATTTCAAATCCTCCGCTACGAGGTAGTTAAATGTTACATTTTTAGAAATCCTACTTTGTACTTTTATCTCTTCCTGTTTTAAGAGTAGGGTGGCACAAGATGGCGGCCTATGAACAGTGACTCAGACAAAAAAGGCATTATACGAGCAGCTCGCGAAAGGAGCGGACGAGTTATGCTCGTGTGCATCACTGGGAAACACTAGGGGTGAAGCACTCTAGTTTCTTTCTCAACCCAGCCAAATCAGGTAGGAGCATGCTAGTTCAGCTTTAGATTCACGTTCTGGTATAGAACCTACTTTTTCGAACCTTGAACCACAGTATTTTTTGAAGAGGAAACGCCACTACACATCTTATGTGGTAACCCACTCATGCATAAACGTAATATCGCCTTTGGAAAGTTTATACTCTATCCTGAGGAGACAAAAACCATCGCTCCTAAGTATATTCTTCAATTCTTTTCCATAACGGTTGTTGGTGATAGCTCTCAGGGAGAGCAGTGGACTGTATCGATGGTGGGGTTTGAAAGAAACGGTGGTCTCTTGAAGCCTATTTATTCTCTCCACAGAAATTTCACAATTGAGTTATAGCCGTATACGATGTTACATTTCAATCTCAACCACTGTAGCTCGGACTGCATCGGGTCTAGGAAACTACTGTGACTGATTCTACAACGGTTCTAAGTAGCGAACTCTGAATAAGGGCAAGCACTACTAATATAATATCTGTGTAAGTCGCAGTGCTACAGGTCCAAGTATTTGACAATAGCTCAAACCCCGCAATAAGAGAACCTACTGCATATATAATAATAAGAATAAGAAACTGAGGCCTAGATCTTTTAGAAGATTCTAGAGAGATTTCACTTGTTTACCTACCACTTCAACCGCATATAAAGTAACCACACAGCATTTTTTGTTAATACGTTTATTAGTTCATGATATTTATTTGTTTTTCTTTATTATTTGAATTTATGATCTTTAGGTATATTTGTTTCCCATGGTACAGTAAGTTCTACGAGTATTACACGATCAGTTTCACTTCAAAAATATAAAATGATAATATTATTAAACGTTTCAATAAATAATATCCATACGTTTCCACAGAAGTGAGCATTGAATAAATAAAATATTAAATTGAAACAGTAATAACCCCCGCGTTTGCATACTCGCCGCACATTTCCCGCCTTTTTTGCTGTCAGAACAACACAAAGATTTATAACTACCCACGTAATTTACTGAGGGAACTCACTACGTCTTGTTAAGGGAAAGTGTTCCGACCAAATAATTTATTTGCGGTTGAATTTGCATTTTGCATTCGTCGTGGAGGTATATGTATATCGCAAGCTTAATATTAAATAGCATTAAATCAAAGGTGACTTATTATAGAAAATCGACTATATTGTTTTTGTTTTAAAGATAATTTTCCAATATAGAAGTTGTTTTACTTATTTAATTATATTTTAAAGTAAAATGAAACGATTATAATTAATAATAATACGTAAGGACAATTCACACAGTGCCATCTAGTCCCAAGTTAGGCACAGATTATGTTATTGGTATTAAACAACTGATATAAATATTATACTTAGATATAATTTTAAATACATTCATAATATACATAGAAAATCCATCCATCCATATGGTCCCGATTTGACTAAGTCAATAAACGTTACATATAACGTGGGTGTAACTCTGGTAACGGTCGGCCAAATGTTAAATAAACATATACTAGTATCATTAAAAATGTTACGTCACAACAGGAGTGAACACGCCGTGACACGTGTCTGTATAATGCCAATAAAAACCTGCCGTGACGTAAATCAGTTTAATATCCGGAGATCAACGTATCCCAGACAATAATCCATCGAGTGTGACGCATAGGTTTCATATTCTGGACACGTTTGGGACATGGTTCCCACTAGACTTTATAGAAACTCACTTACGTCTGTACCACCTCTTTTAGTTATTTATAAACTTTCGTATTCAATATACAATATACACAAACGAGTGTGTAAGGGGTAGCTTTACCTATTACCAAAAAGCTCAAAGGGGATTTTTAGTAATGTGGAATAATAGCCCTATTCCTAGCAATGTGCCTTGTCAGGTTGACCTCCATGTGGTTCCCCTTGGAAACTATTGTGATAAATTAATGGTAAATTTACCATAATGAGCTAATTAACCTGACTTCATCCTTCTCTTCTTATCCTCCACTGGTGTCCGGCCAGCGTAAACCATTAGCGCAAATGGATGCATCAATACATTATAATTCTTAAAAAAAGCTCAAAGAACGAGCGATAAAAAGATGGTATGGAAATATTTTGCGAAAACCCAAAAACCACGTAGTGAAGAAATGCCTTTGCATTTCTACAATGAATAGGGGTCGAGGCAGACGACTGACTACCTGGCTGACTAATGTTCATAGGGACATGAAAGAGTTAAACCTGTTAAATGATAATACTTACCGGCGAAATGCATGGCGCCTCAAGATTAGGCGAGAATGAATAAGTGTTTAATACACATTATTTATATTTATTTTATAATGAATAAAGGTATTTACTTCTAGAATATTCTCCGAGTACACATATAAAATTTTATGAAAATCTATCATAACTTCCATTGCTGACAAGCAACGTGACACGAAATTTTTAAGTATTAAGATATTATTTCAACCTTCCACTGATACACGTCATGCAAAGCAAAAGACAGAGGTAAGTAGGTAGTAGAGTTTGTGGGACAAAGGTAGCCACGCAGACAAATTTATACTTCGGTATTTTTTTATGAAATCTGTTTACTCCTGGATAGCTAATGAAGTGGTACGTGTAATATGAAAACAGTTATGACAGATGACAGTATATATAACAGAGATTAAAGGACTCGGTCGCCGGTTCGCAGCACCACCCCTGCAGCCAGTGGTAGCGGTGCATTGGGTGATTTGCCTATGTAGTGCGTAGACAAGTCATTTAGGCTCCACAGCACCTAAACACCCCTCCGATCGATCCAATTCAAATTCGGATCGAAATTACGACGGCCTGAGCCGAGGTTCGAACCCCTTCTCCTCGAGGATTGTTAATAATGTGAACTCATGACCGCATTACTAACAATATACAATGTCAGGTTGACCTCCACGCGATTCCCCCTGGAAACCATTGTGATAAATTCCTGGTGAATTTGTCTATATGGGCTAATTGACCTGTCCTCATGTTCATCTTATCATCCTCCACTGGTGCCTCGCCAGCGTAAACCGTTAGCGCAGGCAGGTGCACCATACTATTATCATCGGTAGAAAAAACCCCTAGCGATGCCCACAGACTAGAGTCGTATCCGTTAGGCGGGAGTTGGCCGTCAGCTGCTCTATATGTGCTTCCGCGGGTTTGGAGTGCCATCTACACTCGCCCCGTATCGTCCGGTGAAGCTGTAAAATCCAGCTGCAGCCAAATAGCATTAGAGTAAAAAAAAAGCACCTAATCAAGCCCAAAACTAGTCCTAAGTACAGAGTTGTTTTGGTTAACTATTTAAATACATATCTACGCTTCTAAGTTCTCAAGTGTGTACTTAATCCACAATATATGTCACGTTATGAACCTTATGCATATTATAAATACAGATTATCACGACTGCGCCACTGCGTGTACCCCATCTTTGGGGTACAGTCACAAACATTAACTTTTATGCACCCATTAAAGGGATAATTGTCAAGCTAATGAACTCAACTGTACTTGTTTTAGTGAGAAGTGAAATAAACCAGAAGGTCCATTTCAATTAATATTAAAAGGAAATGTTAATTTTAAGGTCTGTTTTGTTGAAACATTTTTTTTCATGTACCCAACATGGATATTTTTATGAAATATATTATTTGTTTTTTTTTCTATATTGAGATATAGGTACAACCTGAAAACCGGCGCTGGACGCCCATCAGTCCAGCGATAGCTGAGTTTGTACCAATCATAATAAATATGTATAAATGTGTAACTGTCTGTGTAATATTGTCAATAAATGGATTTATTATTATTATATCATGATAATCTTTATCTTTAGTTCTGTTTTAAAACTACAGGATAAGAGATGTGACTAGTTAGTCCTCTAGATAGGTGTGATATCACAAGTCTCACATGATGACATGTTATCCGTAGTGCTGTTGGTGTCATCACATAGGCTACCATGTTGTTTAGCAATCCAATTATATAAAAAAATCATATATATCTTAGGTGTATAACGGTTATTTTAATACAATAAAAATAATAAAATTAGTGCTATAATTATACTTATTACTAATATTATAAACGCCAACGTTTCTGAGTATAGTCTGAACAAACATCCATCCAAATGTTTGTTAATCTCTCATGTGTGGCAAATCTACCATCATAGTGCGGCAACACCGTTGCCTATGTAGTTACGTATAAACTCGTATAAAAATGGATAACTTACACAATACAATAAGAACGCTATAGATTATAACGCTAAAGATATAGTTAAATGTAATTGTTTGGCTGAAAGGAGATTTCCAAGGCCGTAAAATACTTAATAAAAAAAAATATATGTAGTTACGATGGGGCAAGAAGAATAACAAGCTTGTCATTCGAGACCGAACTTCTTGTAAATATACTAATCGTAAATTCTTATATATTATAAATATGTAAATCGTCACGACTGGTGGACTACAGAGAACATTATAAACTTAAATAATAGCGGCCCCATCTTAGCCGCTAAATATGCAAGAACTGCTAAATGAAATTTGATGAAAGTTTACTATAATATAGTTCATACCTCAGAATAACACAAAGGCTACAAATTTCATGCCTATGTAGCCACTGGCACAGCTAGTTATTTATAAACCTTATCAAAAATGTCATTTTCGGAGACCTATGATCTTAACAAATTATGCATGCCTTCCCTAAAATATGAACTGATAAAATTATAGTCTAATATATTTATTCTTTGCTATATCTCGGCTGCATTAAAAGTAGGGATGAAGGGGTAAGTTATGATAGTAATTTGTCTTAATGGTAACTTCCCATACCCACGGCTCTATGGAAATCTGACGACCCTTTCTATATATATTTATTTCACATTTTCCCGCCTGAAACTTACATATTTTGAGTTGAAACATCTTGAAATAGCTAGTGTTGCCATAAATATTATTATACAGAATAAATAAGTAATCCTGGACAAATAACACAGCCATCTAGTCCCACGGTATGCAGAGGTTGTGTTATGAGTACTAGACAACTGATATAAATACTTAGATATTTTTTTTTGTTAATACATACATAATCTCATTGCCTTGCCTTTATCCCATTATTTGGTCAATGCAGTATGTCATTCTCTTCCTGTTAATACATATATAATGTACATAGAAAACACCCAGACCGCCACAAACAGTCATACTCATGAATACAAATGTTTGTACCGTGCGAGGAATCGAACCCGCGATCATCGGACGTAAACCGGTGTGCTAAACCGTTAGACCACCGAGCGAACACTCTTTCACGATTCTTATTTTTTTTCTACTGTATATAACATCTATTACTGTAATGTGTTAGTTTAAACATCTTAATATATATAACTCAAAAGTGATTGACATAGGGATCTAACAACGCACAGCCCAAACCACTGGATGGATCCATGAACTTTGGCTTGCAGGTAGATGTTATGACGTTGGCATCCGCTAAGAAAAAATTTTGATTAATTCTACCCTCAAAGGGATAAGATAAGGGATGAAAGTTTCTATGAAACTTTGTGAATTTTTAACCGATCAATGAGAATATGCATGCATAAAGCTACTATGACGTATTCATTCCCTAAGAATTTCTAAATTCCCTTAGTAAATTAACGCGAACAAAGTCTCTCTTATAACATAAATAAATATATAAAGCTTATTCAACATGACCTCCATTAAGTTTGCATTACAGCCAATTAAATGTTGAGTTGTTATCAATAAATATTACGTATTCTTTCATGTGAAATTTCTTCACCGATTAATCATATCTTTGTTTATAAAAAAACTTGTATCACTTTACCTAACATAAATACATTTTTATGAAAATATGCAATTAATTTTTAATATCAATAGATTTACGCTCTCTTTTCATAGGAAAATTCTTCACTAAAATTTCTATCTTAGTTTATGTAGAAACAAACTTGTCTCTCTTATAACATAAAAACATTTTTATGAACATATGCAATTAAGTTTTTTTTGCATGGCATTTTAGTTGTTTGCAAATATTCATATTGGAGGTATTGTTGTCATAGTAAAACCTTGATTAACAATTTTTATATAAAAACGTGCAAGCACTTTTTCAGGACCATTATAGATTGTGGCTTATGTTCAATATTGATTTCGTCCTATTCATAGTGGAGCCAATTCTTTTAATTTTAAAAAGAAGTATGTATAGTGAATGTATGACTAAGTGTTTATAGTGATATAGACTAATTAGGCTAGTCCATATCCACACTATTATTCTAAATTCCAAAATATGTCTGTCTATCTGTTTCTTAACTTTTCGCGAGTAAAAGGATCTTAAGAAAGTTCCACGATAAAATATATTGTAATATAAGAAATGATATAGGCCTTATTTTAAAAAGCAGATAATTTCGCCTGTAATATTCATTGTAACCTTTTTATTTCCAAATAATCTGAAAATAGGAAAATCAAATTTTCTTAAAAAGTGTAGGAATCATTATAGCCATTTTCTTAACAATACCTAGAAAATTTGAAAATAATATTGCAAATGAATATATTGCATTTCAGTGGGTAATTTCTTAAACAATAGTTATTTGTGTATTAACAAAATGAAATTCTCACTCTGTGTAGTAGAGTCTCGGTAGAATAAAAAGGGTACCTTTTATTGTAGTTTTATTTTTATATGTATGTATATAGGTAAATAGAAAATAGAAGAAAAATATTCGGAATACAATTTATATAATAATAATAATAACTTCAGTACAATTCACATAGCGCCATCTAGACCCAAGTTAAGCCAGCTAAAGCTTGTCTTATAGGTACTATATAAATTATACAAATACATAGATATTTTTTTTTCTAAATACATACATATCATATATAGAAAACACCCAGACCGATAGAAAAAATCATACTCATGATTACAAATATTTATGCCACGTAAGAAATCGAACCCGCGATCATCGGAAGTAAGGCTGTGTTAGCACACCGAGACCATCAAGTAAATAAAGATTATTTCTATTTTATACTGGGATGATGATAACTGGTAAAATGTAAGAGTAATAATACATTTTGTGTTACAAAAACCTTAGACAGTTTGTGAATTTGACAAATCTAAAAAGGAAGCGGATTAATGAATATGATGTTTTCCTGTCACGATGTAACAACTTAGCTCATTATTCACTTTTTCTACACCCGCTGATTCTTATACAATTTTTTTTTGTATTTGAAATTACAAACTGCTGGCGCGCCTGATGGTAAGTGGTAGCCGTCGCCTATATACATGAACAGCACTATCAAGATATCAAGTTATCATGGGATATGTTGCCATTCAAAAGGACTAAGATCTCATGCCTCCTATCGTTTAAAATCACGACCCCACTAACTAACTATCCGTTCAACGGAAGCACAGCTGAAAAAGCAAACTGCGTGGCAGAAATTGGTGAGACTAATGTACACAGTCTGTCTCTACGCAATGTATGATGCTGGGGGATCGAGATGCGGTGGCATCGAGGTTGTTGCAGTGGCCGGCCGGCGATCACACTTCAATGGCATCACGAGCGGCTTCAAGGACGCGCGTCGTCACCCTCTTTATTCAATTACATTATAAATTCATATTAGAAACAATACATTATATTGAAGATCTTTTAGGGCCTTGGTACAGACATCTTTTTATAGTCTACCTCTAGCACACTCCTTTCCAAATTATCCCTTCCTTCCTACACAAATCATGTTTCAGAAGTCTAGCAGTGTAGCACACGGTGTGTGTTAATCCGTTAAGTCACCTTACCTCCTTACCGTTTACCACAATACCTTAACACCTTATTACACCTTTCCACCTTACCTTAACACCTTACTTCTTGTGGTCGTGGTTTCGATTTTGTCGAACGGAACATTTGTATACATGATTATGATTGTTTATATCGGTCTGGGTGTTTTCTATATATGTTAAAGAAAACATCCAGACAGTTAAATAATCAATCCTTAAAAAAACTGTATCTGTGTATATATATAAATATCGACAGCCTTGATGGTCTAGCGGTTTAGCACACCACTTTACTTCAGATGGTAGCGTGTTTGATTCCCCGCACGGTATAAAAATTTGTATTTATGAGTATGATTGTTCATCTGGGTATTTTCTATGTATAATATGTATATATTTACGAAAGAAAGACTATGTATTTATACCGGTTGTCTTGTACCCATAATACAAGCTTTAGCTAGGTTAAATTTTATCTAGATGGCGCTGTGTGAATTGTCCTAAGATGATGAATATTATGATTAAAATTATATCAGTTATCTAGTATCTATAATACAGGCTTTGCTTAACTTGGGAGGATATTGCTCTGTCAGAATTGATCAGGTTTATAATTATAATGTTTGATAATCAAAATATCGATCTGCAATTTCATTCAGCCCTACCTTAAAATGAGATTATCCATTTCACAGAGACATTAAAGAGGTCAAACTTTTTCACTCGAGTCCGGCGATAGTGGTCCAATAAATTTTTCTGTAAAACCCAATAACCATTTGGGTTCCGGTGGTAGTTCTAATTAATTTTAGCGCCGGAGGGTCCCGTACGAAATATGGGACAGTAACTGTCGCTGCCGACTGGAACACTTCCGTGACCAGTATATCGTATTTTCCTTGAAATATCAGCAGTATCAAGTATTAGTGCTCAGTGGGATAGAACGGCCATATGTCGTAAACATTACGTTATTTAGATTTATGTTCTCAGATTGATATATTACCTAGTCTAGCGGTTTAGCTCACCGGTTTACTTCCGACAGTCGCAGGTTCGTTTCCTCTTATGGTGCAAAGATTTATATTCATGAGTATGATTGTTTGTATCGGTCTGGGTGTTTTCTATGTATATTATGTATGTATTTACAAAAAAAATGTAAGTATTTATATCAGTTGTCTAGTATCCATAACACAAGCTCTGCTTATCGTGGGACTAGATGGCGCTGTGTTAATTGTCCAGGATTATTTTTTTATTATTATTATACTTAGACTAGCTGACCAGCACGAATTCGTCTGCATCACATTTATCATTATTCGCATTTTGCATTTGCATAATATATTTTTAAATTATGTGTTATTGTGTTATATAAGCTATATTATTGTAAAGTTTCATCGAAATTCGTTCAGTAGTTTTTGCGTGATAGAGTAACATACATCTATCCAAACTTGTAAACTACCACGTTTATATTAGTCAGATAATAATAAAAAGACAGAAGGTATAAAAATTTACTGTGGCATTCTCTACCAGTTGACCTTTAAGTAGAAAGAGAAAGCGTTGTATTTTACAGATTTTTTTTTATTTTTCGCTATGTTAGTCAATGGTACTGTACCTAAATATAGTTTTTAACTCGTTAATGCGTGCGGCGATTGAGGCGAGCTTAAAGACATATGGCATAATACTCTACCAGCCAACCTTTAGGTAGAAAGAAAACCCTTGTATTTTTTTTTGTCTATTGCCAAATTATTCGTACTGTACTACAGTATTTAACCCGTTAATGCGAATCATTCTACATATACATACATGAGGCGAGCTTAGTGCCATATGGCATCCTCTATCAGCCAATCTTGAGGTAGAAAAAAAGGGTTGTATTTTATTGTTTTTTTTTCTTTTGGCAAGTTAGTCGTACTGTACCTTAATACAACATTTAACCCGATGATGCGTGTGGCGAGCCAACATTCTCCTACGTGTACAATAAGCGAGTTTAATGCCTTGTGACATTCTCTACTAGCCAACCATGATGTAGAGGGGGGAAGGGGATTGTTAGTAATGCGGACTCATAACCCATTACTATCAATGTACCATGTGGGAGGTCGACCTCCACGTGGTTCGAAAACCATCGTGATGAATTCTTGGTGAATTTGTCCCCTGGAAATCCACCATGATAAATTCTTTCATCCTTAAAAAAACCTTTAGGTAGAGGGGGAAAGTTAGTACCTAATGTGAATGTTAGGTCATGATAAATGTTGAATTTGTCACTATGCCAACTGACCTGACCTCATGCTCATCTTATCATCCTTCACTGGTGCCCCGCCAGCGTAAACCGTTAGCGCATGCGGTAGAGGGGGAAAGCACCATTCCCCATTGCTATCACCCATAAAAAAAATTCTTGTTGAATTTGTCAGAGAAATCTTATCATCCTTCACTGGTGCCCCGCCAGCGTTATATTATACTGTATTTTTTTATATATTCGCTATGCTACTCAGTGGTACTGTACCTTAATATAGCATTTAACCCTTAATACGTGCGGCGGACTAACATTGTCCTAGTGTACAAAAAGCGAGCTTAATGCCATACGGATTCTACCAGCCAACTGTTAGGTAGAAAGAGAAAAAGCGTTGTATTTTATTGTTTTTTTTTTTGTCTTTTTGGCAATTTAGTCGTACTGTACCTTAATATAGCATTTAACCCGTTAATGCGTGCGGCGGGCCAACATTCTCCTACTGATTACATGGGTAACGTCGAATCACACAGGATGGGTCAACCCGCCCTAGAATTCGCAAAATTAACCTCTCACATATTTTTGGCAGTACGCATATTAAGGTTTACGACCCCTGTAATAGCATAAACGTAATGGAATTAAAATGTACCGCGCGTACGTGTTAGAATTACTATTTTTTTATACATACTTCGAGCTATCTAGTACATGTTATCTTCGACTATAGACAAATTCTTTATATATCTATTACCACACCACAGAAGGTGTAGAAAAAAGAAATTCCACATTCCACAAGTAAAAAAAGAAATTCCACAGTTTCTCTGCACAATCTGTGGTTGACTGGTAGAAAATGCCGTAAGGCGTTAAGTCCGCCGTATGTACTTTTACCTTAGTATTTGTGCATTGAAGTTATATAAAAAAAAAAAAAAAAATACAAGAAATTGAGGTGACTTTATGTGCCGCAAAGGTGTATAGATCACCAACTCAGCATAAAGCCACAGATAAATTAAGAGCACTGATATTCTATTGGCTGCTTTATTTAAAAATATGTATGTATATGTATTAAACTACAAACTCTTTGACCTATGAATGAAATTTATATAAGTAAATGCTTAAAAAATAAATCTAATATTTAATATGCCTTACTTCCGATGGACATCGAATCTGGGTGGCATATAAAGGCTATACTGGTCAATTTAAATTTGTATCTAACTCTCTGGTAATGGAGAACACCGATAACAAACCGAATTAAACTGACAAGACGAGCGTAGACTCTCATCTTACTCCCACGTTGGATTCAAATATACAGCAAATATGTATAGTAAAATGTTGGCACGTCAAGCGTGTCTACAGACTGCGTTTTAGTATAAATGAGGTGGGAACCATTTTGTATATCATTATATTAAACTGGCAACACAGAGCAATAGAAAAGGCAAGAGGGAGCACAACGTATAACAGTAAATTTGAACCAACTGCAAATCAGCGCTGGAAACTATGTTTCCAAAATTATGCTGTATTGTGGTCCATATTGACTCAAAACGTGTCAATAAAATTATATTTTATTCTATATTTTAAAGTCTCAAAGAAATTTAAAACCATCTCTACCTATGTTTGTGTTTAGACCAGGCTCAGTGAGTAACTAATATTAATTAAAACTTCATTTGTTGAAATGCAACTTAGCTTAGAAAAAACTAAATTCATTATATGATTACATAAACATTATTCATTAAAAATATTTACAAATAATTCTATTTTTTATTGCTTACTTACTTAATTTCTAACTCTTCTATTTTGGTGACTATTGACTTGATATATTTTTTTCAAATATATTCCATATTAACCATATTTAATTATATCCTAAGTTACACTAATGTATCTTTTATAATTAAAACAATATAATTATATATAATACCTAAAATCCAATCACACACATAAGTATAATCAATATATTTGTAACATAATATTTAAAAAATTAACCGTTTTATTATCTGAATAAATTAAAATCATTCATATTAAATTGAAGTTGGCGTTGTCTTCAATATATTTGAACATAGAATTCTCTCTTAAGTGTTATGTTGCTTGAAGTTAGCATTCTCTTCAATTCCCTCTGGAGTGATATGTAGCTCTGTGGTTGTAAATTCAAAATCTCGCCTCGTAACGGGTTTAACCAAAATGTTACGTCGCTATCGTATCAAGTAAGCAATTTGCTGCAGTCCTATGCATGGTCGAAATTCAGTTAAGTCAATCCAGAGCAGAATGCAAAACGTATGCAAAACCATACTCGAGGATGTAAGTTCTCATCTCTTCTGGCTTGCTTTATCTTGTCGAGATACAAATTATAAACAGATCTTTATAATCAGATGGTATTATATGTTAAATATTATTTCATATTTATTTACATATAGTTATATATTATAATATATACTATTCATTTGTGCTTTAAAAACAGTTGATTTTCTTGCCAATTGAATCTGTTTACGGAACTGGATGGTAGCGAAAAATGTTAATACAAAAACTTGACATTTATAAGTGACTGAAATGTCCTACATTAATAAATGATTTCTGATTTGATTTGATTCTTATATCCATTTGAATGTTATAATATATGGCCTCACCCACTCATAGCACACCCAGCACTTTACTTCGGATGGTCCCGACTTCGATTTATCGTACGGTACTAACATGTATATGCATGAGTAAGATTGTTTGTATCTGTCAGGGTGTTTTATATGTATATTGTGAATGTATTTACAAAAAATTGCTTGTTTGCCTCTTTGGCTTTTAACTGGTCAGATGTTAACAATATAATAAAAATTTAAATAAAAAAAAACCAGTGGCAATCGTGTACCGTTAGTGCAGACTGTGTATCATTCCATTATAATTCTTTAAAATAACATTCATTCATTCATTCGTTCATAATTTAAGAACTGAGCTCTTGTTGGAGCTCCCGCCACCTTCCAAAATTTGCTATCGATCTTTTTAGCTGCTGATACGACACGACTCTATCTTTTCTTTAACTTGCTTGATATAGCTGTGTCTTGGTCTTCCCCTTCCTCTCTTTCCATCTATTTTTTCTTCAATAATGTTGTTAATTAGTTCGTCGTGTCGTATCAAGTGCCTCAACATTTTTCCCCCCCTATTCTCAATAATTTCTATGATCTGTCTCTTTTCTTTAATCCTCACAAGCACTTCTTCATTCCTTATTTTATCCTTCCAGCTAATTCTTTCCATCCTTCTCCAACACCACATTTCATAGGCATCCAATTTGTCTAATATTTATATTAAAAAGAACATTAAGATAATAAATATTATTATTTCATGAAATTATACAGCACATTTTTAAAAGCGGAAGTTGTCCATTTTTTCAGCGAACAAAACACGCCTAAATAAACATACTTTAACATAATTAGAGGCGACGAAGCCGGAGTGAAGCAAAGGACCCATGTGGACCTGAAAACAGAACCATTGCAGGTCTGTAATTACAGAAAATTACTCTTGGAACGCAAGCAGTTTATCAAATTTATTTTTTCCACGCCCAGCAAATTGGAAGTGGAATGTACAAACAAGTACAAAATGGATTCGACTAATTTATTTTTGTGTTCATTTCACGCATAATTTTCTGGAGACTGCAAAGATTACATTTTTCTTCTGTTTGTAATGGACCTTAAAAACGTTATATATACATCGACGTACGTTGACTTTTTGGTCGTCTGCGAGGGAGCTTCCGTATTATTTATTTCAGCTGCCAAGCAGCTTGCTTTGCAGCTACGGCTGCTTGCTTTTTGGGTGCAGAGAAAAGGTAAATTACAAAATAAGAGGCATAACATATTAGGCCTCTGGAACGCCAAAACACGTACTAACGGATAATCATATGATACCGAGATGTTCGTAGTGCTGTTTATGGAGGTTATTCGTTATCAGAAAAAAAGTATGACTATTCAAATGTAAAAAAAAAACTTAAATTTAAGTTTACTTGAAGAGAAAATTTATTTTTTTATATTTCATACCATCAAATGGATTGTCAAAACCAGTTACATAAAGATATATTTTACATATTA
The DNA here is from genome assembly GCF_030625045.1 of Achroia grisella. NCBI lineage: Eukaryota > Metazoa > Arthropoda > Insecta > Lepidoptera > Pyralidae > Achroia > Achroia grisella. Next base: position 37,719 of record NW_026712612.1, on the reverse strand, counting down.
CTAATATTATATATACGAAACTTTGGAGTATGTATTAATGGATAGATGGATGTATGAATGAACTTTACAGTAATATAGTTACAACACTTCGGCTTACTTATATTATAAACGCGAAAGTTTGTAAGTATGGATGTTTGTTACTCTTTCACTTAAAAAGTACTAAACGGATTTTGATGAAACTTTACAGTAATATAGCATATATATTAGAATAACATCACCTATATTTTTTATTGAAATTTAAAGCAGGTGAAATTACGGGCACAGCTAGTATAATGATATATGTCCAGTAAATATGAATCAGACGAAGTTGCACGGGGAATCTAGTTTAAAATAAAATTATATATTACAGATTATGAGCTTGTTTGTAAAGCATAACTTACACATAAATTGCTAACGCTTTTTACAATTTACATTTAATTTTATATTAAAATTCCACAACATATATTTACAAATTCACGTCGACCGTAACTGCAAATAAATTTTGTATCGACTTATTTGTAAAGCGAATACGTATTTGAATAAGAAATGCGAAACATTTGTGAAACGAAATAGGTCTCTGTATAAAGAAGTATAGCTTTTTTGGAAATATATTCTCATGTTTTTTAAATATATTCTTACATTTTACTGGAGTTGAATTTATTTAAAATCGTCTGGATTAGCTTTAGATACACGATCTATTCTAAAACGAGTATCTAAACCTGCACTAGTGCTACTAGTGCAGGTTTAGATAGCCTACCAGATTTGCCTGGTCAGGGAGAGAAACACGAGCTGTGAAGGTGAATGTTGATGTAGTTACAAGGTACCTCTAAAACCTATACTCGGGCTTTAAGTCCGAGAACTGGCACTATACTGGCACTATACGAGAACTGGCACTATACCATGGGCGGTCGATAGACCACACGGTAAAATAATAATATAATTTTCCTTCACAGCAAACGTTATAATTAGTCTGTACTAATTTATGGAAAGTGGGAATAAAACTTATTGGGGACTGTTCAATCCCTGAGCCGAGTAATGACTTTTTTATTTACTTACCAGTAAAAGCCTTTTACAGTGGTGCCAGGAAGTCAAGATTAGTACTTGGCGAGATAACACCAATTACGGGCAGACGCTGTAAAAATTATTACTAATACAGATATAGTGTCACCACTCCAAATACGTCACCCTAGATGTTTACATTTAAAATTTTCTTTCAATAAATTTATATATTCCACTTTTATGTTTTGTAAATCTTGTACTATATCTAAATATATATAACTTAAAGGTGACAGACTCACATAGTGATCTATCAACGCACAGCCCATACCACTGTACGGATCGGGCTGAAATTTGGCATGCAGGAATGTTATGACGTAGGCATCCGCTAAGAAAGGATTTTGATTAATTCTACCCCCAAGGGGATGAACGTTTATATGAAACTTTGTCAATTTTTGAACCAATCGGGCTGAGACTTTGCATGCATAAAGCTACTACGACGTAGGCATCCCCTAAGAAAGAATTTTGATAAATTCCACCCCTAAGCGGATAAATTAACGCGAGCGAAGCCGCGGGCAAAAATTAGTTATACATATAAACCTTCCTCTTGAATGACTCTGTATGTTGCTGAAAACTACATTAAAATCCGTTGCGTAATTTAAAAGATATAAGCGAGTAGAGATGGACTATGTAAGGATAAAAAAACAATATAAGGTAACATAGCTTTTTTATTAACAATAAACAAAATTTTGTGTATTTTTTTATTAACAAAGGCAAACAGAAGGTGTTTTTTTATAATAATTTTAAATAAAATATAAAGTCAGTAGTGGTAATATTTTAAAATTATTAATATTTAAAGAACTAAGTGACAGACTATGTATAAAGTTGTAAGTAACTTATGCGTATGCAACTTAATCTCACCTATTTCAGTATAAGCAGTTTACTTTGTAAGCTATGATTCGGTTTAAACTGCTATATAGCAGTGAAATACCAGGATATAAAGACATTCCATCTTAGTCGAAATGACAGCGCCTGCAACTCTAGAAATTAACCAGGATGAATTTGAGAATGAATCGCATCAGTGGATCAGTCATGGCACATTTGAAAGAAAGAAATTAATTGTCAACTAATAACATACGTTTGTAAAATTTATAATCATTATCATCATCAGCTCACTGCAGTCCACTGCTAGCTATAGGCCTCTCCCAAGGTACGCCACTGGGCACAATCTTCAAAATTACAATAATATTACTATTAATTATTTATATATAATAGTATTAATTAATACTACTATTAAGGATGTATTATACATACTTGCACATTTATCCCATTCCGCATACTACCGTTAGAAAATTTCAACACGGAGCGACCATATTGAAGTGGTAACTTTATACCACAGTCACTATAACAATGGTAGCACGTAAAAATGAATTTAATCCGCCATTACGTTTTACAGGCGTTGCTTCTTCTCTAATTAAACATTGCCGTCCTTGACAGTCATCAAAATATTTTAAAGATTATAAAATTCCTTCAATTAACGAAGAAAGGCCTTGATGGTCTAACGTATAGACACGGCTTTACTTTTTGTGGTTACGAGATTGATTCCTTGCGCGATGCAGAGATTTGTAGTAATTTTCACAATATTAATTATTTTCCTTTCATCCCTACATTTCTTAATTTTCTCATCATTCTATACCCCAACGGGCGGTGCGGCTTAGGCAATTTGTTCACTGGTGAGGTAATGGAGTGACTATTTTTAGGGTACAATGGGACTGACATGTACTTATGGTACAAAAGTGCCTAAATAAATAAACATATAAACGAACAGTTTTTACTTCGTCACGATTTCATGATTTTATTATATGTAAATTAAGTAAATATATTACCGACCCGCTACGATTTTGAAACCTTCAAGAAAAGAGCCTCCTACCTTAAAAGACTTGTAATATATTTGCAAATGCCTTAGTGTTGCGAGTGTAGTCATGAGCAGTGGTGATCACTTACCATCAGGTGAGCCGCAAGCAATTAATAATAACATTAGACAATACACACAGCGTCACCTAGTCCCACGTTAAGTAGAGCTTGTGTAATGGGTACTAGAAATAGAAATAGAAATAGAAATAATCTTTATTCAAATAAACTCATTACAAGCACTTTTGAATAGTCATATTTTGATTCTACCACTCATTCGGAATGCAGATTCATCACAAGAAGAATGAGCAAGAAACTTGTGTGTTGCTCTTTTTAATAGATGTTTTTTTTTTTTTACATAAATAATTACAGTGTAACAAGTAAGAGGCATGCGACAATCAACATAGAAATCGCTACGCACTCATTATTAGTGTAATCAGATAATATTGTCAGTGCTATGTATTTAAAATTTTTCTAGAAAAACATTATTATCGTTAACGAATTCTTCAATTTTATAGTAAGCTTTTTTGCAAAGGAAGTGTTTTATTTGACATTTAAATCTTTTTTCTGGCAGATTTATAACAAACTCTGGTATTTTATTGTAAAACCTACTAGACAACTAATATAAATATTTAGACAATTTTTCTAAATACTTACACAATACACATAGAAAACACACAAATCGATACAAACAATCATACTAATGAATAGTTTGTACCGTACAACAAATCGAACCCGCGACCATCGGAAGTGAGGCGGTGTGCTAAACCGCTAGACCACCGAGACCTTCAAAAAATCGTTTCAGTTGTAACCTATATATACATATATATATAGGTTTATTTAAAAAACTTAATTACAATACAATATTACTTAAAAAACAAGACATTGAGTGTCGAAAATTTGTTTAACAATAGTATTAACTAAAAAGAATCGCTTCGTTGACATTTAATAATAAGCTAAATATGATAATTAGTTATAAACATTACTATATATATAGTAATGTTATATAGTTAGTTATATCATTATTTATTTATTTATTTATTTATTAGAAAACCAACAGCTTACAATCTAATACATTAATCAAAAGTACATATCTAGAGAAAGCCAATAACAGGTTTTCAGTGAATTAGCAAAAGAAAATAAAACAGAACGTGGCAAACAGAATAAGGATTAATTTAAAAGTACAAATCAAATATTATAAATTTCACAATATATAAAACTAATAGAACAATTTTAAGAATAACTTTACGAATTACAAATATTATAATAGTATCTGAATTAGATACTATTTATTTATATTATTAGTCACTTGTGTGTGTGTGTTTCTGTAAGAAAGAAAGTGTGTGCATGTGTATAATTAAAGTGTATGAAGATAACTATAAGTTGTGATTAAGAATATGAATGAGTTTCGTTTTATATGTGTTTTTAGAATAATATCTAAAGGGGTCTACGTCTTTAAAGTATTTATTATACGTCGACATTATACGAGAAAATATAGAATTTTTAGCATAGTTAGTATGGGCAAGCGGTACCGAGAATAATGGTGTTCCACGTACACGACGGCGGGGAACAGAGAATGCAATAGTATTGAGGATCCGTGGGCTATCAATGTTTCCCATGATAATATCATATAGAAAAGAGGCATCCAAAAGTTTACGACGCAAGTCTAATGTTAATAATTTATAACTTTTACATCCTTCCTCATAATTTGTGAAAGTCTTTTGTTTAAAGTTAAGGTATTTAATAAATCGCCATTGTACCTGCTCCATGCGGTCTTTATAAATTTGATACTGTGGTGACCATATGCAACTCGCATACTCTAGTGTACTACGTACATATGCAAAATATACAGATTTCAGGCATTGTATGTTTTTAAAATATCGGCATACACGCTTCACAAAACCTAAGCTCTTGAGCGCCTTAGCTACAACAATGTCTATATGTTTGTCCATTAAAAATTTGCTGTCAAAATATATACCAAGATCACGTATTAGGTTAACTCGCTGGATTGGGATGTCGTCTATGGTATATGTAAATATTAAAGGAGTTTTACGTCTTGTAAAACTGATAATTTGACATTTATCATGACTTACAGTAATATTATTTTTTTTGTAATAATTACTCAAAGAATTTAAGTCATTTTGTAATTTGTAACAATCAGAGACACTGCTTATAACACGGTAAATTTTTTTATCATCGGCATATAATAAATATTCCGTATCAGCAAAGCTTAAGTAAATATCATAAAGATAAGCATTATAAAACAGAGGCCCTAAATGCGATCCCTGGGGAACTCCGGAGGGAATGTCAACAAAATTAGATCGAAAACCACCTATTACAACAGCCTGAGACCTGTTCGACAAATAGGAAATTACCCATCGAAGGAGATCCCCATTTATACCCAATATATTTAATTTTTTTAATAAAGTTTCATGATGTACGCGATCGAAAGCTTTTTCAAAGTCTGTATAAATTACATCCACCTGTCCCCCTCTCTCCATATTGTTTAACACATAAGATGAAAAAATAGCCAAATTAGTAATGGTCGATTTAGATTTTAGAAAACCATGTTGGTTATCTGTGATGCTGTTACTGATAGTGGGATAGATTGCCGCATATACAATTTTTTCTGCCACTTTGCTAAAAGCATTTAAGATGGATATAGGTCTGTAGTTTTCAATCCTGGTCCTGGCACCCTTTTTGTGGATTGGAACAATAAGTGCTTGCTTCCAAATTGAAGGAAATGAACCCTCACTTAATGACCTATTATAAATAATGGTAAGCGGCCGTGTCAGTGGTTTTGCACACTCTACAATGAAGTATGGATGAACCCCATCGCTACCTGCGCCTTTTCTAGTATCTAATTTAGATATAAGATAAAAAACTTCAGCCTCGGTTACCTGCACAGATTGGATATATCCTGTGTCTCCACATAGAGGTGAAGGTAAATCATTATTTATACTATTGGTTTGGTTTGGTTGGTTAATAAAAACGCTGTGAAAGAAGTTATTAAATCCATTTACAATAGATTCACCATCTGAGTAAGTACCAGAGATCGAGTTAAAAGTTTGTGGATACGAATCATTTAATCTTTTTGATTTAATATAAGACCATAGTTTTTTTGGGTTTTCTATGATTTGTTCCTGTATTAAATTAATGTAATTATTTAAACATTCCTTCTCTTTTAAGTGAAACCTTTTTCTAAGCAATGAGAATTCGTCATAATCTCTTAAGTTATTGGTTTTTTCCATCGCTTGTGCACCTTTGTTTTATCCTTTAAAATATGTATCAGAGATTTGTTGTACCATATAGGATACCGATTGTTGTTTTTAGTATATGTTGGGATAAATTTATTAATATTTTCATAGATTATATCGTAAAAAACACGAGTAGCCTCTTCAACGGTACCATTTTTCAAAATACTATTCCAATCTTTATCTGATAAAGAGAAATTAATTTTTTCGTAATCACCCTTAAAAAATTTATACTTGGGTAAAATATTTTCTTTAAAGGATTTTGTTACAAGATCGAGACTATCAATGTGTAGGACTGGGTGAAATGTATCTTCTCGTACTAAAGGATAATCACATTTTTCTATTTCAATACAAAAGTTAGAAAATACCAGATCCAATACATTGCCATGAGAATTGCTAATGATATTGTGTTGTTTGAGACCACACAATGTCGTTTCGTTTATTAATTTAATACCTACTTCTTGAATTTCAATAGCACCTTTTTTTAAAAAAGAAGGTCCGTCGCAGTGCCATTCAATATTTGACAAATTAAAATCCCCTACCAATAACACTCGGTCATTACTAAAATTTGTACAAAGATTGTTTACTGTATGTAGAATATTATCAATATCACGAGATTGATTCGGGAGGCCACCCGGGATATATGTTCCTCCTATGTGCAAGTTAAATGATGTGTGACAATTGTCATAAACAATACTTCGAGAGGGTATCGTCAACCAAACTGACTCTGTAGGTGAGATAGACCACTCGGGACGCGGAATGGCACACAAGTTACGCATAGTACAGATCATGACTCCCCCGCCAGTGGCTTTACCCGTAAGTGTGCGATTCCGATCACACCGATATACATCATAACGGTCGTCACAAAGTTCTGCATTAAAAATTCCGTCACATAACCAGGTTTCCGTTATGATAATGATATCATAATTATTTGTTAAAATATTTCGAAAAAAAATCTGACGTTTTAGTGCGTAAACCGCGCGCATTTTGATAATAAATTTTTAAATAATTTAAGTCACTGAATTGTACAAACAATAATTACCATCGTAGTTATGCTTGATACCTGATACGAAACGTAATTATCTAAAATACTGTTTTTATTTGCATGACCATACTGCAATATAAAACAATTCCCTAAGTCAATACCATTGCATATTTTATTCATTTTTATACACTTAATATCAAACTTGTTATAATTAATGCGCGCGGATATATATATTATGTTAAATAAAAAAATAATTTTGGCGGTGTTTATAATATTGCTGTCAATGTCGGGTAGACAAGCGTTTTTTAGTGTCGACTCACGCTCATTTGTATTATACGAGTGGAATAGCACGATCAATTCACCAAAGTTAAATGTCATGAATGGATGTTCCTTTATAGCACAGTTTAAAATAATTATTTCACTAACCATAAGATAAAATATAGTGTACTTTATGTAGGTTTTAAAAGCTGATAATAATATTAAGATAAAGTGATTATACTCCAGTATTAGGGCAGAGTTTTTAGAATGAATTAGTTTTACGAATGTTGTATTTATTATTGTGTTTTCAATAACGTACTCCAAAAATAAACAAGAGAAATAGAATTGTAGTGTGATAAATGTATTGTAATGTGTGTGTGTTTGTATATGTTTGTAGTTTGTGTGGATTAATAGTCTTGTAGAAAACAGTATGAATAGAACAAGATGTAGACTGACAGTTAGCGTTTCGAGATATTGTATTAATATAGTATTAATGATGACATGAACCTTCGTGACTGAAAAACAGATACACTGTTGTTTTTGGTTGAAAAATAAAGAAGTTGTAATACAAAGCAGTAACAAAAATGTTTCTAACGGATTTTTGATATGTCGCAATCGTATTTTATTAAAATAGCTGGTGAAGTTTCGTTTCGTCTCACGAAAATCTGACAGTTTTTTACCCACACATATTTAAATAATTTTGTTTTAGCTATATCTTTTACCTTTTTAAGTAGTAATTTATTATTAGTGGTCAGATGTTCGTTGACGTAGATCCGACGATCTTCGCCTGGAATACCCACATCCTTGGTCTTTATTCCATGACATTTTCGTAAACCAGAGATGATGTTGTCTTTATGCAGCCGAGATTTTAATTTTATTACAATTACCCTGGGTCGCCCTTGAATGATTTGTCTTGGTTGAATGCGATTTCCATGTTCTATGCAATCTCTGGTGATGACAACGCCTGCGTGATGTGCAATTTTAATAGTGAGATCTATTAGGCATTCATTTTTAGCTTCAGGCACGCCGATAATTTCTAAGTTATGAATCCTTTCCCTTTGATGGTATATATTTAATTCACCTTTTTAGTTGATCAACCTGTGTATTTAAATTCTGTACCTTGTTGTCAGTTGTAAGCAGGATTTTATTTGTAGATTCCAAATCACATATGCGTTTTTGTAAATCAGAGTGAGAACTAGATTGAAATTCCATACTATTCTTTAAATCTAGAATATCTTTGACTACTTCAGTTTGGCGTACCTGTAAATTGGAGATTGTTGACTCGAGTTTGTCGTAGTTTTTGCGCAGTTTATTTAATTCCTCCTGCATATCCAATGTACGTGTAGATAATGTATCCAGTTCACATCTTATCACTGTATCTATTTTGCTATTAATACTTGAAATCCCTCTATCTATATCAGCTTTCCATGAGTTGATCTTCTCAAAAAGTCTTTCTGAGAGTTTTTCTATTTGTTCGCATGCAGAATCTTCCGGTTGTTTTCTTTTTCGTGATGGATATCTCTGCATATTTTCTGTAGTTAAGTCTGGGTTCGATGAACATTTCGTGGGAGTTCTCTGTAGCGACATAGTAGTATTTTCACTATATACTTAAGCTTTCACTATTATTATTTTAGACTTGTAATAATTTTTCTTCCTTAGATTCTAAATTTATTAAGGAAACAGTTATAAATTTTAATTTTAAATTTCGGTATTGCTAATGACACGTCTGTTCGCCCCGAGCGTAGGGTAGGGTGGGTTACATATATATATATATATATTGTCACCTTTGCTACAAACGTGACATGTGGCAAAAGCAAAATGCCAAACCTGTTTGACGGCGTTTAGTATCCTTTAGGTTTCAGGCACATATTGTATTAGGGAGATAAAGTGAGTCACCTGGAAGTCAACAGTTCAAAGCTGTTCTTGATCAAAGACACCTACGACAGAGATTTAATAGAAGTTTGTATAGTGATGTGCCATTCTCAAATATGTTTTTGTTGGTATATTTTTGACAATGCAACACCATATTTTTTTTATATCACGATTTTTTTATATCTTTGACAATGCACACAACACCATCTATATTTTTTTATATCATGATTGTGGCAAATAAGCATACGGATGATAAATGGTTACCGTAGCCTATGAACGCCTGAGACATCAGGGGTGTCACGTACGCGTTGCCGACCCATATGAAACCTTAACAAAGAACTAGAACAACTCATAGAAACATTTTATAACATTTTTAAGAAATTTGTGATATACACTATGTGTAAATTACTAAACCAATACTGGATAATACTTTTATATAATTATTTTTTATAACACGGAACAAACGAGCTTGCGGCTCACCTGATGGTAACTGATTACTGCCACCCATGAGCAATAATACCAAAAATTGCAAGTGTTGCCGACCTTAAGAAGAAATAAGGACTACGCTCTTTTCCTGACCGTTTCAATATCGTATCATTTCGGAAATACCATTGCTGTAAGGTGATTCCACATTATAGTTGTGCGTAGCAAAAAGTGTCTATAAAACAGTACTGTGAAGGACCGCCATTCATCTAGATGATCAGGATGGTGTTTTAGTTTCAGGCGGGTGGTACGGAGCTGTGTGTGGCTGGTCAGCAGCTGGTCACCTAACAATTACTCATAATACTCACCGTGAATTCTGCATCTATGCGGTAGAAAATGCACAAAGTTGCAATATCTCAAATTCAAATTCAGAATATCTTTATTCATGTAAGTCTATTATAGACTCTTATGATATGCCAAATCTACAGTCAGTTCGATATGATTTCAAGGTGAGAAGAACTGACAATAAACTCAGCTCGTATGCTTTTCAAATCAATTTTGTACATGTTTACAATAATGTCTGGCCGCCGATAATATAAGATGGTTATCGCTAAGATTTAATAGCTGTTAGGTTATGCTTCATTCCAGTTACATAAAAAAAAAATTTTGCACCATAATAAAAAATGCAAAAAAAAATATTTTGTCTTATAGCTTAAGCGATCTCTTCCAGACATATAAACGGTCATATATGGTTACCTCTCTAGTCTCTATCTGTTAGACATACACACACATATAGACACAGATAGCGCTGTTAGACATTCAAACAATCGTACTTGCTAGATACTAATTCCTCAGGTCCACATACAAGGACGGTAAGTCAAGTCGATAAAAGCAGTCTCCCCTCAGGCAGGTGGTTCAATATCCACAAAATCTTTGACAATGCTCAAAGCTTGTCTGAACTAACTTAAATGATTTATCCTCGTGTACAGTCAAATGCATATAGACAATATTATAGTACAGTTTTATAAATAAAATATTATTTAGAATAACACCATAATGATTCTTTATTTATTCGTTACTACTTATTTATTTTTTATTTAATAAGTTTAATATAGAAATAATTAATTTTAATATACTGCGTTAATTGTTAGATCATATATATACAAAACAACAAAATATTTTTTATTGCTATTATTTTTATAGCATACTAATTTTTTAGTAGTTTTAAATTAGGATGGTACCTGCAGTAAATACTTTAGGCATAGTAGATGTTATCGCATTAGGATGGAGTTAGTCCATCAGGGCGAATAGATTAAGAATTAATCACAAACCAGAAACTCTCCCAATACACAATATTAGACTTGTAATCATTACATAGTATAAAATGAAGTCGCTGTCGCTGTCTGTCCCTATGTATACTTAAATCTTTAAAACTACGCAACGGATTTTAAAGCGGTTTTTTTTATAGGTAGAGTGATTCAAGAGGAAGGTTTATATGTATAATATTTGTATACCCGTGCGTAGCCGGGGCGAGTAATTAGTGATGTATAAAATTTTGTTAAAAAAGTGCATAATGCATCCATTTAAGTGTTTACACTAATAATATACATATGTTCCCTAAAACAATGCTTTTTTTGCAACGAGTCCGACGCTATTCGATAAATGTACAGCGCTCGATTCAATCTGTTTTAATCCGATTTTGTTTAGGCGTTGCGCTGTACCCACTCGTTCTACACTCAAAAATGGCTGAATTTTTCGATCAATCCTAGTATTCGTTTTATATAGAACATGTGTTGACTCAGTTTTATGAGTGTTTTTGTATGTAACTAGCTATGCCCGCGGTTTTAGTCCGCGTGAAATTTGTCGCCTGTGGATTATACTAATTAATAGTATTTACGTTAAAAGTGACACACATCCATCCACACTGACAAACTTTCGCGTTTATAATAATAGTAATATTGGAAATGCATATAATATGATGACGATACTATTATAGCAATAAAAATATAACTATATTTTATGCACAGAAATATATTTACTGAACTTTATATAAATATGTTAAACAAAAGACGACCTTATCACAGAGAATTTTAAAGTTATTAGTTTAAGAACAACACACAAGTTTCTTGCTCATTCTTCTCGTGATGAGTCTGCGTTCCGAATGAGTGGTAGAATAAAAAAAATGCTACTATTCAAAAGTGATTACAATTAGATTAGTAAGTTTACTTGAATAAAGATTATTTCTATTTCTATTAATGGATATAAAAAATACAGATCTAGACCAAAATTAAATAAAACAGGAATACCTCAAGGAAGTATGCTAGGTCCATATATTTTTTATAAATGATTTACCTAACATAACAAAACACAAACGTACGTGTACGCTGATGATACTACTATAGCAGTAGAATGTAAAAACAAAAATGATATAGAAAGACAAATTGTTAATACTTTATAAACCGTTATAAAATGGTTAACTGAAAATAATATACAAATTAATTTAAAGAAAACTAAGATAATACAATTTGGTCCATATAATTCTAATAAAGTGAAATCAAATAGAAATGACTGTAATGAACTTGCAGAAGTAATGTACAATACAAGATATGTTTTCTCCGATCAATCCCCGTCCATTTCAAACGGTGATCGAAATTACGACGGCCTGAGCCGAGGTTCGAACACCAAGAGCTGCTCTCAGACTAAAGTCGTATCCGTCAGGCAGGAGTTGGCCTTCAGCCGCTCCATAAGTCCATCCGCAGGTTTGGAGTGCCATCTGCACTCGCCCCCTATCGTCCGGTGAAGCTGTAAATGCCAGCTGCGGCCAACAGCATTATAGTCCGAAAAAAAAAAACAAGATTTTTAGATATAATTGTAGACAGATTCTATGTCTTTATTTTCAATTATCGATATACATATATCCTCCCGCAGGTAAAAGCTAGTAGAAACAAATATAGAAAATAAGGATAAGCGTATATAAATGAGAAACAAAAATTTTGAATTTGAATTAGAAGTTGTTGCCAGTGCTATAGAGAGAGGCAGACCATGTCCCAATTCGCACTGTTGACTTGTAGATTTGACAGATGGTGCTAACAATATTTTACTAGATGTTTCACTCGTGTTAAATTTCAATATATAAATTTTCCTTAAAAAAAACTATAGCCTATATGTTATTCTGATGTATAAGCAATATTATTGTAAAGTTTCATTAAAACCAAGTAATAAACATACCTACTCCCAAACTTTCCTGTTTATAATATTATTAATATTAATGTATAGATTTATTTAAACTATCTGTGGCACTAAATAAATAGAGTGCACCCTATCTATTCTTTCATTTGTAATAAAAATACCCCACTCCTGACAATACCATTTAGTAAAAATCCTAAACGAATTCAGGATAAATCTACGATTGCTGCCCACACTCACAACAAAGCTACTACTTTGTTGTAGACAATTTATCAAAGAGTTCACTTGTGATTTTACAACTGAAGTCAAAAAGGAGAATGTTCTGGATTCAATTATTCTTACCAGTACACATATATATAAACGAACATTTTACAAAGAAGCGATTATTATGTGATGTTCTAAAAAAAATTAAAATACTTATCTCTCTCGAAGATTCCACTACATTCCACTAAACGTCCACTGCTGGCGATCCTAATAGAAATTTACCTTACAATTATTCATGCTAAGACACGTCTAAAAATATAACTGGTTTTGTATTAAATTTACATTTTATAATAAAAAAAATTATCTTAATTTGTACTACACAAATTAAGATAATTTTTTTTTTTATTTTATTATACACACTGCGATATGTAGTTCCAAGCTAAGCAGAGCCTCTGTTATGGGTATTAGACAACTAATATACATCGTAAACACCCAGACCGATACCAACAAACGTACTTATATATACAAATAACCAACCCACGACCATCGGAAGTACAACGGTGACTGCCAAAGCCGTAAAAAAAAAGAAAAAACATTGTCTGACTCGAATGTACACTTCATAACGCATTACAACTTAAACGTCAACTCATATTTTCCGTCCTAGTCGCAAAAAGCGCATAGCCCGAAGTCCTAAAGATCAATTACAAAGCCTGTGACTGTTCACTTCAAATTTATTCCGCACACTTGCACTGAGGAGTCGTTGGCGTCCATTTTTGTCGGGCACTGAGCCAACTGTGTAATACTGAAATTTATTGCTCTCGTGCTAACACTAACTATCATTCCAACGAGCCTACAAGTCGAGACAAGTTTTTTTTGTGCATAATAACCAGATATTTTGTCTTCCATGTTACTTCGCGAGTAAACGGCTGAACAGATCTCAATAAAATTTGATATGAATGTACATACATTGTGTTTAATGCCCTATTTACAGTCAGCCCGAGTGGCCAGGGAAGTGAGCAGCGCGAGAGTGTAAACACGAGTGGAAACACTTCCCATGCCATTGGCGCTGCCACTCACGCTGCCCGGCGCTCCCTCGATTGTCGGTTTTTCGTGCGCGAGTCAAAGGACTGGCAGCGCGAGTGGCTGCGTGTTTTTACATTCAGCCCTCTCGTTCAGTTGCCACCCGGCAATATTTCCGGCAGCGCGAGTGGCAGGGGAAGCGGCTGAATGTAATCGTAGCATAATTATGTATTTAAAATAGCAAACTAGCTGATTGACCTATGCTACCATATTTTCGATTTATTAATTCCTGTATTCCACAGAAATAACTTTACGCCATCCTCCCGGTAAAAATGGGCTAATTGACGTATTCAATTCACACAGCGCCGTCTAGTCACATGTGTTATATCAACTCTATGTACTAGTAAAAGTATGTATTATAATAAAATAACAACTATATGACATTAATTTAACTATGTCTCTAACATAATTCACTTTAGCAATTAAAATACAACCTGCACAAAGACCGAATGCCGCGGCTTTTTTTTTTTTTGGGACTACTCTAATGCTGTTGGCCATAGCTGGCCTTTACAGCTTCACCGGACGTTATGGGGCGAGTGCAGATGGCACTCCAAACCCGCGGAAGGACTTATGGAGCGGCTGAAAGCCAACTCCTGCCTGACGGATACGACTTTAGTCTGAGGGCACCACTAGGGGTTCGAACCTCGGCTCAGGCCGTTGTAATTTCGATCCCCGTTTGAATTGGACGGGGGATCGATCGGAGGGGCGCCCGGGGGCGCCGGTGTGGAGCGCCCGGGCGCGCGCAGGCGCCCGGTTGAATGCGCGATATTGAGTGTTTGAGGTCGTCGTCTTCGCCGGCGAGGACGGTGTCGTGTGTGTGTGTAAAAGTGTGGTCGGGGTGGAACGGGTGGGCCCGTGGGGAGGTTACCTGCCGTTATGTGGTCGTCGGGGTCAATGAGAACGTGCCTCGGGCGACGTTGTCGCGTATGTCGGATATTACTCCTCGGTGTGTAGTCGACCGCACTGACTATAAGCGGGTTAGGGTGGGATTGGGCAGAGTCGAAGTAGCGTCGAGACGCTTCCTTCATAAACTGCTTGATGGAGGGCAGATTAAGATCGCGGTGGAGATCTACGCTGCGAACGAACCGGTGGCTCGGCGCAGAAACCTATGCCGCGGCTTACAAAAACCCTCCCTTTTATACAGAGAAGATATGAGTGGGGGTTATATGCAACTAGTTTAACGATACCGAGTAATAATGAAACTACCTTCTTTTAATATAAAATATCAGATTTTTCCACAATATCGATGTGAACCCTAACACATGTAAGGCAGAGCTTGTGTTATAGATACTAGACAACTGATATAAATACATAGATATATTTTTAGTAAATACATATATAGAACATACGCAGACCGATAGAAATAATCAAACGAGAAAACTAACCCGCGACCATCAGACGTAAGGCGGTGTGCTAATAAAGAGTAATTAGGCTACTTTTATTTTAGAAAAATTCTTTTATATCAGAAATATGAAGTTAAATTCCACGCGGACGAAGTCTCGGGTACAGCTAGTTGAAAATAATATTCAATCATTCATAATTTAAGAGCTGTGCTCTTGTCAAGGAGCTCCCGTCACTTCTTACACGGTCTTCTATCAGTCCTTTTAGCTGTAGATACGACACGACTCCAACTTGGGCTTTAACTTGCTTGAGATAGCTGTGTCTCGGTCGTCCCCTTCCTCTCTTTCCATCTATTTTTCCTTCAATAATGTTATTAATTAGTTCGTCGTGTCATATCAAGTAAAAATCTAGATCACCGAGGTCGTTTATTTATTGTAAGCCACCGAAATATTGTATCTGTATTTCGCTGGTAACTCTCGGTTATGGCCGAATATCAGTAAGTCCTTTAAGGACGAAACAAATAATAATAAAGTGGGCTATGACCATTTTGTGTTGTTGCGTAGCGCGCATGATTACAGTTTTATTGCCTGTTCGCATTTGTTCTTTCCAGTTTTTTTATGTCTCTTCTGGATTCAGTAACAAAAGGTAATACGTCTGTTTATATACGTAATGTAAATAAGTAAATAACCCTAGACAATTAACACAGCGCCATCTACCAAGCTAATCAGAGCTTCTGTTATAGGTACTAGACAACTAATATAAATACCTAGATGCATTTTTTTGTAAATACATAATATACATAGACCCAATATAAAACACCCAAACCAATATAAACAATCATACTCATGAATAAGAATGTTTGAACCCGTGACCATTGGAAGTAAGGCGGTATGCTAAACCGCTACACCCCCGAGGCCGTTAATTCCATGTATCTGTCTCTTAATTAAATTAGAGAAACTAATTTAAACCAAAAAAATATATTGTTCGGAACCCTAGACGTCGAAGTCCAACTTGTACTTAACTATTTTAATTCTTTGTAATAATAATAATCTTAGGACAATTCACACAGCGCCATCTAGTCCCAAGTTAAACTAGCTAGACGATATAAATACTAATATATTATTTTTCGTAAATACATACATATTATACATAGAAAACACCCAGACCAATACAAACAACCATACTCATGAATACAAATGTTTGTGCCGTGCGAGGACTCGAACCCGCGACCATCGGACGTAAAGCGGTGTGCTAGACCGCTAGACAACCGAGCTCGTCGTCGTCGATTATATAAGTTTTACATACTAATACAAATTATTTATCTGTCTATCCATCTGCTTTTTACACATATAAAGTCATACGACTTCACAACAAAACAAACAATAAACTTTTATTGGCAATGAGAACAACATCACCCTTTGTACACGTGGGTAATGACAAAACAGTTCATTACCCCTGACCATTGCGCGCAAACAGATTGGGGGTTTACTGCTTCAATAAAATTTAGGAAAGCACACTTGAGTTTAGTGTTATATAGGCCTAATACAGAAAGACATTTTAGCTTTATTCGTTTGGGAAGAAAATAAACATTCCTTCTGTACTAAAGAATTGTTACTTTGCGATTTACTTTATGTATTTTATATTGAACTGTGCCTCTGAAACGAATGTACTGTACATATATGTGTATATTTTTAACATGCGGTATCGAGTTCGAACCTCTGGAGGGTAAATAGATCTCCTTATACAAAATATAATAATTTACTTCATTTTCTCTGTATAATCTGGCGATTTTGTATTTTTTATTTTTTATTTCTATTTCTTTAACAAATTACCATACTCCTCCAAAAACGGCTTGACCAATTTTTATGAAATTTTATATCCTAGTTTAGTAGGTTTGAGAAACGGCTACTATTTATTTTTCATAACCCTAAGTGATGAGGATTGTTCACCCGTAACCTTTTGTTTATATTTTTGGATAACTCTTTTTTTATAATTTTATATGATAAAAAAAATACATCTCTATCAGCAATCCCTATTTTTTTTTAATAGCGATTTTAATCTATATGGGAAAACAATGTTTGCGGGATCAGGTCAGCTCAGCTCAATCAGCAACATATACGGGTACATTATATTTGTTTATTATACAAATATTATCAACACAAAAAATCACACTCAAAAATACAAATGTTTGCATTGTACGAGGAATCAGACTACTCTTCTACCATCGGAAGTAATGCAGCCAGACCACCGAGGCTATCCAGTGAAAACAAAAAATAACCACATAAAATTCTATTATCTTTTTCTTTCAGTTTTTATATTTGAATAGATAAAGCGGGGAAAGATATGGCGAGTTAACTTGGCTGCCTACGTAGTTGTAACAGTTTTAGGGTGTCCTTTGATCGCCTATAAAAAACGCAGTTTCAGCCGATGCCAATCAGTAGGTTTACATGATTGGATTACCTCAAATAAGATGGATCTGTCGTATTACACTATATTACAATAAATGTTCAATACGATTCTTATTTTGAATTTTGATTGACTGTTTTAATTCATTCTTTTTTTATTAATTATTCTTTGGGGAACGACAAAGGGATACAACTCAAACAGTTATGGATTGCTTTGTACTTTATGAAAACAGTTTTATTTTTGTTTTTAATAAAAAAAGCTTTGCACGTGTATACGTATATTATACATATAAACCTTCCTATTAAATGACTCTGCTAGAAACTGGAATAAAATCCGTTGCGTAGTTTAAAAGATCTAAGGCGAACAGACAACAGAAGTGACTTCATTGTATACTAGTTTTTAAAGCTTATGCAGCTTAACAGACTAGATCGCCTTACGTATTGTTTTAATGAATATATATCTATTAAGCTTATGGGATACAAAAACAGGTAATTTTATATAACATAGGAGCAATAAACGAGCTTGCGGCTAACCTCATGGTTAGTGATTATCACTGCCCATGAGTATTGAAATAAATATAGTTCTTTAGTATCTTTTTATACAAAGATATATAGATTAAAATTTAAATAAAAATTTATATAAAATTTAAGTGCCTATTTGTAATTTCAAATTAATAACTTTTCACTGCATATGAAAGTATATACATATAGAGTACTTACATAAAAAATACATTAAATTGTCATCTGTCTAACTGCCTGTTTATTCTGGCTAATCTTTGAAAGGACGGAACGGATTTTGACAGAACTTTTACTCGTAGATATCTAATGTAATAAGGAGTAAATTAGTCTACTTTTAATTATTTTAATAATAAAAAGGATATTTTCCACTCAAAGTCACGGTTAACAGCTAGTATAATATAAGGAAACTGCATTCCTTAACAAGGAGGACTTAAACGATTAAAACGTCTCGACCCAGACGCACAAACACTCAACTGTCATAATGTCCAATCCACTGTCAGTGTAAATGGGTCATGTACCATGTCCCAGGTGCATCTGGGACCCTCGTCACAGTCATGATAATCCTGTCAGTGTGCCCACGTCATTTCCCAAAGGACGACAGCCCAGGCCACTCGTTGTCCGAATGTAATCTGACATTGATTTTGTCTGAATATCCCGTGATTTATTTCTAGAGAGTTTCGATAACTTTGCAGACCGGTTGCTCCCTGCAACCGAATCTGCAAATCTGATTGGCATAAGACACATATTCATATTATAGACATATCATATATATATTTAAAAAAGTTACACTATAGTTTCATGCTTGCTTGCTTCTTTTTCCTTTCTTTTTTTTGAGCTTACCGAATGCGCGGTATATTAACGGATTGGCATAACACATATTCATATTATACACATATATTATACATATATATATGTATAATTATATGTACATATGTAATATATGTAAAGAGAACAAGTAAGAAAATTGTGTGTTAAATTTTTCATAAATATAATACTTATGAAAGTCAACACACAAGTTTCTTATTAGTTCTCTTCCTTTCTTTCTTTGAGCTTTCCGAATGAGCGGTATATTAACTGATTAGCATAAGACATATATTTTTTTTTATACTACGATGGTGGCAATTATTCGCCTATCTGATGGTAAATGGTTACCGTAGCCTATGAACGCCTGAAACACAGATATATAGGTATATATTTATAAAAGAGCAACGTGCAAGTTTATTGCTTGTTCTTCTGGTGATGAGACGGCTTTCCGAATTGAGCCGTAGATTAAAAAAATAAGTGATGACTATTCAAAAGTGCGTTAATGTGAAGCAAAAATATTGTACCAATTTTTACGAAAATAGCGCAGATGGTGTTTATGTAATTTCGCACACTTACAGTTTATATAAGTGTGCGAAATTTCAATGTTCATAATCCCCATCATTAGTGCTAATATTTTTTTAAACTATGCATAAAAAAACATTAAATCAATATAAACAGCATTACACACACCACCATGTATTTGACATACAAGTATAGAGGTTTTTGACAATAATACCTTAGTAATGTTCAAAGTTAGAATTTAAATGAATTAGATACTGTCTAATTTCGAACATTGGGTCACTACTAGTAATAAATAATATTATATTTACAATGAATATTCATCATTCCTTATAATATTATAAAATAATAATATTATAAATATGAAAGAAGGGATGTTTGTTACGCAGAAACTACTGAACTGATCAACATGAAATTTTATACGCATGTTCTTGGAGGTATTAGAATGAACATAGGATACTTTTTATTAAATATATATATATATTTGATTCAATGCGAGCGAAGCCGCGGGTAAAAGCTAGTAGATATATAATAAACAATACAAACATAATATATATAAAATAATATATAATAAAATATCATTATATATTACACCACTATGTGTTGTATCCCATTTGCGACATAACTTTGGCTCTACTTTCTAGGGTACAAAGATGTCTTGATAAAAAAAGTTAGATATCCAAAGCAAAAGTGTATAACGGAACCTTGTTGTGCGAGTTTGTGGATCTGTCACGTGGCAATCACTTCAAATCTGAAAAATTTTAATACTTTTAGATACGCGCCTATGAAACCAAATTTTTAAAAGTGATTTTTTATCTACTATATTCTGTAATATATGTTAATTACACTTTAAATATGTTTTTTACTGCGTGAACCGATTTTGTTAATTCTTTTTTTATTTGGTAAAAAATCTAACCTGTATTTTTAGAGTGACCTGATGATGGTATTAAAGATATAAATTAAAAAAAGAAATATTTCTATTTCTTATGTACTAGTTTTTACCCGCATCGTCGTCTACATAATCCAAATATGAAAAACATATTATTTTCTGTCTCAAATAATACCATTTTTCGTTTCGTGATGATTTCAGTAGAGTCTTCTAATTGAAACAATTCTAACAAAAATTCATTCACAAATACTGAAGATACTGTGTAATATACAGAGAAAGAACCCTCGTCTATTTGGAGTCAGTTGAAAATCCTTCGTATACAAATCAAAGGCATAACAAATGATCCGGTGAAATATACCGGCTCATGTACGTTGTAAGAACGCAACGCGGTAAATCTATACTAATTTTATAAAGCTGAGTTTGTTTGAAACGCACTAATCTCAAGAACTGGTTCGAATTCGAAATCGAAAAAAATATTTTTGTATTGGATAGTCCATTTGTCGAGGAAGGCTTTAGACTATATAACATTACACTACTAATAGTAGCGTAATTTGTAATAATTATAATAAAAACAGTCATCAAAACTTCTTGTTTTTCGACAATGATATCTATTAATATTCATATTAAAAATACAATCGAATACAGAGCTTTATTAATATACCCTATCGGGTCTTAACACGAAAAATTTCATTGTCAATAGAGGTACTTATTTACCTTAAAAAATACAATTTTCTAATCTTATGGATTGTAATAAAGAACAATCGTCAAAATTTCCAGAATATTCATAAAAACTTCTTGATTTTCGATAATGATACCTATTACTATTCACCCAAAAAATACAATGGAATATAGAACTTTATCCTTATAGTCAACCGGTACTTAACACCAATAATTTTCTTAAAAAAAAGAACAATGAGCTACTTTAATATGGAAAGATTGTTGTTTCAAACCAAAATATGTATTTTATAAATTTATAATGCGATTAAGGTTGCAGAGTGTTTGAAATTGACGAAATTATCCTATACCTTTTCAAATACTACAATATTTCGATTTAATATCACAATGATAAAAACAATGCATTGTGATTTTCTTCATTAATTAATAAATAATTATTTATTAATTAATGAAGAAAATCACAATAAATAAGTAAATAACGCAACCATCATACACAAAAGAAAAGAAAGACAGAAAAAAGAACTCAGTCGCATTCGAAGGAAAGTTTTGTTATTTCTTTCTTTAAATAATAAACAATCACTGTAAATAAAGCGATCATCATGCACAAAAGAACACAGTCGCATTCGAAGAAAAAATTTATTATTTATTTCTTTAATAATAACCAATCACTATAAATAAAGTGATCATCATACACAAAAGAACACAGTCGAATTCGAAGAAAGGTTTTGTTATTTCTTTCTTTAATAATAACCAATCACTATAAATAAAGTGATCATAATACACAAAAAAACACAGTCGAATTCGGAGAAAAGTTTTGTTATTTCTTTCGTTATTGATCATTAATCACTGTAAATAACATAAATAACGATTACAACATACACAATAAGCGCAGTCGAATTGATCAGTTTGAACGCAACATTCAACGCAAAACTCTGCGTTGTATCAGCAGTATATGAACCCGTGTATTTAATTGTGGATTTCAGTCACGTATTCCTATGAATAGTCCATTGCCCCTTCGCACATGAACGATTATTTGCTGCTCAGTGTACATGGCATGTGAAATTCTAAATATAATATATCAACTTGGCTGCACTGAGTAAAACGTATTCGTTTCGTATATTATTTACGCGGCTGCAGTATAGAATGAATATCAGATAAACGTGATATTTAAAATGGTTGTTACTTATATTGTTAACCGAGTTTTCATCATGAATAATTCTATAGGAAACTACCTGTGCCCGCAACTGCATGACCTTGACCAAAACTCCAAAAAAAAAGACTCACGGTTCTAGTTTCATAAATGACGAATTTCCCGACAATTTTCCACCCCTAATTTAATTTAACCCTCTCCAATGTAATATTACTACAAACTTTGAGTGTCATATTTATTTATATTTAATCAACATCCTAAAAATAAGTTTCAAATTTCTAGTTTTAAAAATGACGGTACTTCTGTACAACCTTTCATCTCTTCTTTCAACCCCTTACAACCCTTCTTTCATTATTTATATTTAATCAACAACCTAAAATATAAGTTTCAAGCTTCTACCTTTTAAAATGACAATACTTTCATACAACCTTTTATCTTCCCTTTCAACCCCTTACAACTCTTTATTCGCATTAAAAAATAGCCAGTTAAATAGGTATAAACTATTCAGTTTTGACGTGAAGTCGAGATAAACGTGATATTTAAAATGATTGTTACTTATATTGTTAACCGAGTTTTATCATGAATAATTTTATAGAAAACTACCTGTGCCCGCAACTGAATGACCTTTGACCAGAAATCCAAAAAAAAGACTCATGGTTCTAGTTTCAAAAATGACGAATTTCCATACAATTTTCATCCCTAATTTAATTTAACCCTCTTAAATGTAACATTATTACAAACTTTTAATGTTATAGTTATTTATATTTAATCAACATCCTAAAATAAAGTTTCAAGGTTCTAACTTTCAAAATGACGATACTTCTGTACAATAGTGTACAACCCTTCATCTCTCCTTTCAACCCTTACAACCCTTTTTCTTTATTTATATCTAATAAATAGCCTAAAAAATAAGTTTCAACCTTCTGACTTTAAAAATGACGATATTTCCATACAACCTTTTATCACCTCTTTCAACCCCTTACAACTCTTTGTTCGCATTAAAAAGTAGCCAGTTAAATAGGTATAAACTATTCAGTTTTGACATGAAATTAACTGAGTTTTCATCATGAATAATTCTATAGGAAACTAGCTGTGCCCGCAATTGCATGACCTTGACCCGAACTCCAAAAAAAAGACTCATGGTTCTAGTTTCAAAAATGACGAATTTCCATACAATTTTCATCTACTCATTTAATTTAACCCTCTTAAATGTAACATCATTACAAACTTTAAGTGTCATATTTATTTATATTTAATCAACATCTTAAAGAATAAACTTCAAGGTTCTAACTTTAAAAGTGACGATACTTCCAAAAAATCTTTTATCTCAACCCCTTAAACCCACTTCTGTACAACCTTTCCAAGGGGAGATCCCTTTCAACCCCTTACAACCCTTTTTTAATTTATATTTAATCAACAGCCTAAAATATAAGTTTCTTCTACCTTTTAAACTGACAATACTTCCATACAACCTTTTCTCTCCCCTTTCAACTCCTTGCAACTCTTTGTTCGCATTAAAAAGCAAACTATTCAATTTTGTCGTAAAATCAAGATAGACAGACAGTCAGACTGTCTGACAGAGTTACTTTCGCATGTATAAAATTAGTAAGGATAAAGGTATTTATCTCTCTAGACATTTCGACTAACCTAGTCTGCAGCTTACAGCCAGCCAGACATTTATTATATATACTAAATTACTGATAGAAATAATTAAATACATATTTTTGTAATGATCATACATAGTCATAACATATATTAATAATATGTTAATGTTATGTTAAGTAGTATGTATGTTTTTGTATCGTGTAAAAGCAAGTATTAATATATGAAATATTATGCACCCTTAGAAGGTATGTGACATCTGAGATACAGTATAATTCTACACTAGTTCAGATGGCACAATTATACTTGTACATATGTTCAAATTGTATTGACTCTTATGAACAACTTAATTATGTAACACAACCTATAACTGCAATAAATATATATTTATATTAGACATGATATACTACTATTTTATTTTATAAAAAATCTATATGTGAGAGACGTTTAGATAATCTATAAAATACAATCAATTTATTTACACCGTCACGGGCTACGGTGCACCCACGTCTAGACAATATGAAATTGAAATATTGTCATAAAAGTGAAATGGGAATTTTATTGCCAAGTAAAATAACTTTTATCGAGAAAATGCAGCGTCGCGCGACTCACTCTAACCGGTATTTATAGAGGTAAATTTTCTTAATTCAACTATATTTTTGATAACATTTTTTTATAAACCAGATGTTTTAAATGTAGTGAACCGATACCCAGTGATATTATGGAAATATATTGAAACAATTGCTCCTATACCCAGATATTCACCACCAAGTATGCTTTATAAAATACAAGCATTTACCCGCGGCTTCGCTCGCGTTAATATATCCTTTTAGGGCTGGAATTTATCAAAATCCTTCTTCTTAGGGGATGCCTACGTCATAGTAGCTTTATGCATGCAAAGTCTCAGCCCGATCGGTTTAAAATTGACAAAGTTTCATACAAACTTTCATCCCCTATTTAATCCCCTTGGACCCCCAATTAATCAACATTCTTTCTTAGCGGATGCATATGCCATAACATCTACCTGCATGCCAAATTTCAGCCAGATCCGTCCAGTGGTTTGGGCTGTGCGTTGATAGATACTATGTCAGTCACTTTTGAGTTATATATATTTAGACAAGCTGTGTCCGTGACTTGGATACCATTTTTAATTATTTAGGCTAATTATTTTATAAATAAGATACATACGTATAAATACTTTAATAGGGAGGGAGATAAGGTACCCTTAAGGGGGTAAATTTTTACGTACTTTTAATATCATATTTAATCAATAGCCTGAATAATAAGTTATAAGCTTCTAGTTTTAAAAATAACGATACTTCGAGACTACATTGCATCCCCTATTTCAAAATTGAAATTAAAAAAAAATGGATTAACCCTATCCAATTTTTTTAATCGTTTAGTTAATCGTTATCATCTAATGGTTTTATATTAATTTATTTTATTTAATTACCATTAGCATGTGTGAGACCATAAACATTCATGAGTCTGGTCGCCGAATAGTCAACACTAGGCTTCCAAGCTATATCCGAACATATTTATTGCCTGATGATATCCAATTATGATCCAATAACGGTCGGAATTTGATCACCAATGGAGAAGATCGTAAAGATCGTAGCTGTGGTCAAGATTCAGAACAGAATATTTGTGATCTCACACATGCTAATGGTAGCACTATTAAACAAAATAATACAAATCCATTCAGTAATGAAATTGAACTTCCGCTAAATAATACCTACTCGTAATACGATAAAATATATATTTCTGTTTGAAATACACAATGTAAATAAAAAAACTTAAAAAAAAATACAGTTGAGTTTCTTGACAGTTTTTTTCCATTGAATGTGTAAACTGAACTGGACGGTAGGGAAAAAATATTAATACAAATAATTTGATGTTCGTAAGAAGTTAAAATGTCCAATAGAGTAGAAATAGAAATAATCTTTATTCAAATAAACTTAATATATTAAAAATAACTTAATATCACTTTTGAATAGTCACATTTTTTTTATTCTACTACTCATTCGGAATGCAGACTCATCACAAGAAGAATGAGCAAGAAACTTGTGTGGTGTGTATATATTGAATATATACCTGAATATATTTTTGATTTGATTTAAAAAGAGAAGTATAAAGATATGATATTACATATTTTTGCTATACTTATACTATTTTTACTGTATTATTACATATACATGTTTTTTATATACAGGGTAAATAAGAGAGACGTTTAAGGCAATGAACTTACAGGGTAGAGGTAAAAGTATAACACCTAGGGTACCAAGGGAGTCTTAGAATGCAAGTGCTGTCCATGTATATAGACGACACACACAGAGATTTGTGTGTGTGTGTATGTAAGTATGTGTACTGATTGTGAGCCTGTTAATTTACGTAATAGGTGTTTAGTCATTTTTGTATAGTTCCAGGAATTCACGGACAGTTCTATCCCTTCTAGTTATTATTATTATTATAATAGATGTTTATAGCCATATACTACCAAATGAGTTGGCAAATTATTTGCACTTCCAGTTACCTAAAAATGTCTACTCCTTTCGGTGTAAAAAAAGAAATCTGCATTTAAAAATAGAATATATGCAAAAGACTTCCCACAAAATCACCCTCCGTTACATTCTAATCACATAATTTGCATTCCAAGCAATTATCACTTTATTAGAAGCTAGAACCGACTTCAACTAAGTTATATTAAAAGATATTTTTAAAGTAAATTATTAGCGTCGCCGGTTGCATTTTGACTGTTAATTGCACATCGTGTGTACCTCGTACAGTTAAGGTGAAGTTAGCATGAAGAGTATATTTTTCTGTTAGGAATGATAATGGAATGGTGCACCTGGCGCGCTAATGGTACACGCTGGCGGGGAACCAGTAAAGGATGACAGAATGAGCTTGAAGTCAGGTTGGCCATCATGGCGAATTGACTACGATGGTTTCGAATTGACCGCGTGGAGGTCGAACTGACTTGGTATATTTCTAGCAATGGGGCTACTATTATTATCATTATTAACAATCTCCTGTGTATATAATAGTATAATATATTTTTATCACAGGACGTAACTCAAAGTGAATATATTCAAACTAACTAGGAGATTTTATATTAATAAAAAATAACAGATATATTTAACCTCATTTTGAATTGTTAAAATGAGGTTAAATTTATCTGTCCATTTTGTTCCATTGTCTGTCCCTTTAGATCTTTTAAATTACGCAACGGATCTTAATGCAGTTTTTTTTGCAATAGATAGAGATTCAAGAGGGAAGTTTATATCCACAATACATGTATACACGTGCGAAGACGGGCGAGTAGTTAGTATTATATAAAGTGATATCGTAAATATGTGTTTTTTGTAATTTCTACACTTAACACTTACTGGTGGTAAGTGGTAAGACTCTCCTAGTCCTCAGTGCTTATTATGCTACTAACCAGCTGTTAAAAATACTTAAATACATACATAACATACATAGAAAACACCCCTAACCAATACAACCATACTCATAAATAGCCTTATTGTGCCGTGCGCGGAATCGAACCCGTGACTATATCTAACCAAGCCGCTAATACACTAGAACACCGGGATTAAAGGAATAATTGAATTAGTCCAATCCTTAAGGTCAATAAGGTCATTAATTTAATTCCCGGAAACAGCAAAAAGTTAGCGGTCGTCAGTTCTGGGGTACTCCTATGGGAATATAAGAGTCCGTTATTGGATGTTTTTCTACTATCCGATCCGCAGTGCTAATAGAAACTTGATGGTCCTAAAATGACATTAAATATGTGAGAAAAAGGTAAAAATAACGTTGCACTATAGACAATATATAGTCACTTTTTTATAGAGCTATTAGCTGTGCCCGGGAATTCATCAGCGTGGAATAGACGATGAATGACGAATTTTCATACAACGATCATCCCCTATTTTATTTTACCCCCTTAAAGGTATTTTTTTACAAACTATGAATGTCATATTTATTTATATTTAAGTTTCAGGTTCATAGTTTCATAAATGATAATACTTCTATACATCTCCTGTAGGGTCTTACAAAAATTGACACGATGATATATCGATCCTAAACATAGGAATGGATATTGCCTCTATTTAAAAAAATCCTTAAAAAAATACTAATTCGCGGGTAAAAAACCTGTCTTATAAAATACAGACTAATAGATAATATACTTTTTTTTTCGTTCTTTTTATCCTTTAAAGGAAAGGCAAAGAAACTGTGCCCATACAGCCAAGTTAGGCAGATATGGCTGTATGGGCTCAATTCCTACAAATGTATATTTTTAAAGAATATTATATTACTATAATATACTTCAAA
Source organism: Achroia grisella (assembly GCF_030625045.1). Lineage (NCBI taxonomy): Eukaryota > Metazoa > Arthropoda > Insecta > Lepidoptera > Pyralidae > Achroia > Achroia grisella. The sequence continues at coordinate 9,335 of NW_026712612.1, read as the reverse complement.
AATATACATTTGTAATACTGTCACGTGCACTTGTCAGTTCAAACAATAAAGCGTAGATGGAGAGCAACTAATTCGCCAATTATGAATTTCATAGTCCAAAGGTCCAATTATAAATTTGACAGCGATGACAACCTCAACTGCTTTCTAATCTGACAAACGGTACTTGAAAGGGCAATTTAACAATATTAATGGAATTCAAATTAATTCATAACCGTTAAATAATCTGATATAAAAATGTATACATTTTCCCGCCAAAATAACTAGATATTACACGGGAGTTAAAATAACTTTCTTTAAAATGTCTATTCAGATACATTTATGACTATTAAATAATCAGCACATTAATATTATTGTTAACTAGCCTTTGGCCGCGGCTTCGCTCGCGTTAATTTATCCCCTTAGCGGTGGAATTTATCAAAATCATGTTTTAGCGGATGCCTACGTCATAAAATCTACCTGCATGCCAAATTTCAGCCCGATCCGTTCAGTGGTTTGGGCTGTGCGTTGATAGATCACTATGTCAGTCACCTTTGTTATATATTTCGATTGAAGTAAATGTATATTTATATGATTAGTGGAAGAATATTGTAATGTTTGTAATAATTAAATTAAATAAAAAATATTTGCAATCGTCCTGTATCCTTGAAACATTTTTGGTTTCAATGCGGAATATTCGAGAAAAATAATGTTTATATTTTATAAAAAGAAACAGAACAATATCGATGTTCTATGCCTGACGTTCTATTTTCCAATTGAATTATTTTATTTTTTAGATCGCATATTCGTCGTTTGTAAAAGAATTGCGAAACTGAAGTGGCAATGGGTAGGGTATATAGCTCGTAGGACAGACCGTTGGGGCAGTAAAATCCTCGAGTGGCGACCTTAGATAGAGGGACGCAGCGCGGGAGGCCCCCAGCAAGGTGGACCGATGATCTGGTCAAGATAGCTGGAAGGCTTGGCTGCGAGCAGACCAGAACCGTGTAGATTTTTGGCAGAGACCTTTGTATAGCAGTGGACGACTTCCGAGCTGACATGATGATTGATTCATCATTTGCAACCTTTTTTTTTTTTTTTTTATCGTGTGGAAAAATCTTCAAAAGACCGTCACCCCGCCGGAGGGATGGCGAGGTGGTGTGTGGGACTTGTACCCACTAAAAAACCACACGGTGTACCTACGAGCGCCTATGCCGGAGCCAGGGGATTCGCAAGTGCATTCTACCCCAGCTCCGACGGCGACGGCCCGCCCTGTAGATGTTGTAGGGCAGGCCCCATCTCGTTTTGTGGTTAGGGCGACCTATTTCGCCCTACTCCATTGTGGAGGCGTGCGGGTACACGCGCACACCTCCGGGGCCTTTGGATTGGGGGACTGCCTCCCTCAAGGCAGTCACCCCGGCCCCAGTGGGGGATAGAGGGGGGCGGAGTTGGGTACGCCCCCACCTCTAGGCCTGGCTCTTCTGCGGCGGAGGGAAGCGGACGATCTGACTCTCGCTCCTTTCCGCCGCCTCCTTCCGCGAGATAACTTCCTCGCAGAAGGAGCTCACCGCCAGCCACGATCTCTCGCTACTGATCATCCTCCGAACTAAATTCGGCAGCGAGAGATCGTCCCCCACTATTCGTGTGAGGACACGGCGCTCACTCTCGAACGCTGGACATTCGTCCAGCGTGTGTTGCGCCGTGTCCTCCACACCTCCGCACTCGTGGCAGCCGGTCGTCGGCTCCTTCCTTGCCACATGACACAGATACCGCCCGAAGCACCCGTGCCCGGACAGTATCTGTGTCATGCGGTACGTCAGTGGCCATCTCCTATTCATCCATCTTTTGAGGATGGGACGGACAGCCTCGGACGGTCCTCAGGCCGGCCGATGGACTGGCCAGCCTTTCTCTCCACCTGATCCTGAGGATCCGCCGAAGTCGGACCCGCGCTCCAATCTCATGGCCAGCGGGTGCCTCCCCATGGAACGTCGCTCCGCGCGCCAGTGATACGCACTGACGCGTGGAGCTCCGCTACCAAGTCCCACGGAGGAGACCCCGCCAGCAGACCCGCCGCTTCCCCGGATATGGTGCGGTAGCCTCTTGCGGCCCGTATGGCCATGACCCTGTGTGGCCTGTTGAGACAGGCCACATTTTCCCTACCAAGGGCCCCCACCCAGATGGGGGCCCCGTACAGGGCCATGGACCGCACCACGCCGAGGTATAGGCGGCGGGAACCTTCTCCCGGGCCCCTCACGTTTGGCAGCAGCCAGCTAAGAGCGCCGGCGGCTGCCATAAGGCGAGGGACCAGGTTCCGAAAGTGAGCGCGGAAGCTCCAACGACTGTCCAGGTCAAGCCCCAAATACCTAATACAGGACTTGACCCCCACCCTCTGGCCACTGACGACCAGCTGGGCATCCGGAGGTGGCGCACGCCGAGGCCCATGAAAACACAGGACCTCGGTCTTCTCCAGCGCCACCTGGAGCCCAAGCCTTCTAATTCGACCGACGACCAGCGCCACGCATGCCGTGGCAAAGCGGGTAGCCTCCCGTAGGTCCCGCCCCGGGCAGTGACCAAGGTGTCATCCGCGTAACACACGAGGTCAGTGCCCGTTAAAAGGGCGCCCCGCAGGTTCCAATCATACCCGATGTTCCACAGGATCGGGCCCAGAACCGATCCCTGTGGAACACCGCGTTGCATGTCCCTCGGCACTACAACGCCGTTCCGCCCCGTGCATAGCACAGACCTGTCCTCGAGGTAGGCCCCGATCACGTCCCGAATATAGGGAGGCGCGCGATGGTATTTCAGCGCCTCCCTAATAGTCGCGAAGGGCAGGGTGTTGAAGGCGTTCTTTATGTCCAACGAGACCGCCAGCAACACCCCACCCCGGGACGTCGCCTCTTCCGAGAGGGAGCGCACACGCGAGATCGCGTCGATCGTCGAGCGCCCCTCTCAGGAACCCGAACTGCTTCGGGCTGAGATCGGGACCTACCCGGGACAGGTGTGTTGGACGATCGGCCCGCCAAGATTCGCTCGAAGAGCTTGCCGATCTCGTCCAACAGCACTATGGGGCGGAACGCCGAGGGAACCACCGAACCTGCAGGGTGCTCCGCTTTGCGGAGCAGGACCTCTCTACCCGCTTTCCACTGATTGGGAAACCGTCCCGACGGTGTTTAGGGTGTTTAGGGCCAAGGCCAGGACGCGGCCGTGGATACCATCCGGACCCGGGGCGACATTCTTGCCCCGGAGTTTATCCACGGCCGCGGCGAACTCCTCCTCGGTGATGATAGGAACCGCAGCAGCGCAGACGCCGCTGGCCTCTTCATCACTGCCACGCGGCATCATCGGAGGAGGTGTGAAGGGAGGCTGTCTCGGGAACAGCTCCTCCAACACCCCCTCCAGCTGCTGCGGCTGGAGACCCTCTGCCACGGGGAGCGCCCAGGGGCGTAATTTGCCCCTGACGAACCTATAAGGACGCCCCCATGGATCCCTGTCCAGGGTCTCCAGGAGTTCTTCCCTGGCTGTCTCCTTGGCCCTGCTGATGGACAGCTGCAGAGCTTTCTTCTTCTCTTTGTACTGCTCGTACAGCTGTGCTTCCTCGTCGGCGTCGCGGCCCCGCCTGAGTCGGCGGTGCCTGGTGTACCGGCGGCGGGCGGCGGAGCACTCCTCCCTCAACGCCGCTATCTCCTCCGACCACCAGTACACCTGACGCCTAGGAGGTCGAGGGCCGGCTCGGGGCATCGCCGCGTCGCAAATGTGCGACAGAGCCTCACCGAACCAGCCCACCTCTGCGTCGACCTCCACAGGCCCCTCCGGTATCGGAACCCAGGCCTGGACGATGGAAGCCTCCATCAGCACGTCTTTATCTAGACGTTTCAACACCCATCTGGGGAGTTGTGGGACATTCCTCTCCTGGCGACCGGGATGCGGAGCTACGGGTGAGGGGAGAACATCTATCCGGATATACCGATGATCGGATAGAGTCTCCACCTCATCCAACACCTGCCAGCTCCGCACCCTCTGTGCGATCGCTGGACTGCAGAGGATACGTCGACATGCGACCCTCGAGTCGGTGATGGGAGGCCCCATGCCGTGGATTTACAGCATTGAAGTCCCCATCATCGATGAACAGGCCGAGTATAGCTCAAGAGCGGCCCCAGCCCGTCCATGAACTGCTCGAACTCGGCGAGTCCTGTTCGGAGAAGTATGTCCCGACAACGACGGTTTCCCCCCAACTCACACCTATGTACCCCGCTCCGCCGAATAGGCGGCTGGCCGAAACGGGGTTGCGGAACTGCCCGCACCGACAATGGCCACCAAGCCAGAGGGGTCGCCGAACCAATGGTCACTACGTGGGACATGTAGGTTCGGCGACCACTGAGGTCAACTCCCCACTGCGCCGTGCTCTGCAGAAGCAGATCTTGGGCGCGAGCGCAGTGGTTGAGATTACCCTGCAGGAGGCGATGGACTGCCATTATTGACCGGTGTCCATCACCTCAGCCTCTCCCCGGCGGCCATTGCCGCGGGCCGACGACAGTGCGGATCCCCTCAGTCTTTTGGACCGGGACTGGGGGCACTTTTTGGCCCCCACCCGGTGGTCGGCTGGGCGACCCGCCGCTGCGCAAACCACGCAGTGTGGGGTCGCCGAACATCCGGCCGCTTTATGGCCGGGAACCCCACACCGGTAGCATAAGCCACTCCGGTCCTCCTCGTGCGAGCACCTCGCCACCACGTGCCCGCTCTCCAGGCACCTGAAGCACCGGAGCGGCTTCTGCCGCAGCAGTTCCGCAGCTGCTGATACCCAGCCGATACGGATCCGCCCTTGCTGTCGTCACTTTCTTCACCGTGGCTAATGGGGCCCGCACCCAGCAGGTGCCCAGGCCCGACGCGCCGCGCCGAATCTCCCCGACGTTGACGGCGTCCGCCGTGCACTCGCCGTGTTGTGCCACGGCGGCCGCCACCATCTTCCCGGTCGGAACACGTCATCCAGGCCCATGACCCTCATCTCTGCGGTCTTGGTGGGCCTGGTACCTGCGGACCGTACCGTCCGGGAAACGTCCCGGAACTTCGACGCGAGCGCGTCAGCCTGGTCTCCGTCTGGGACCCCGGGATCTCCAGGATCCGGGCCCCAGTAGCCGCGGTCATGCAAGAAGCGTAAGCTTCCAATCCCCAAGGAGGCGAGGTCGATTTTATCCTTCGCCTCCTTGAGGACTGCGGAGTAAGTCACCCCCGCCGCTTCTGCCTCCGGACACAGGGTGACCACCACGGCCGCCGATCGCGGCGCGCGCAGCTTCGATGGTGACGGCGGGGCCGCCTGACCCTTCTTCCCCTGAGAGGGAGTCCCAGAACTCCTCTGAGTACTTTGCGTACTCTGGGTCTGCCTCTCAGGGACGTTGCGTGTTTTGCCGCCCCGCTTCACCACCGTGCTCCATCCGTCCTGGCGCGCCATGCCCGACGGCCCCGGCTGCCCGGAGGCAGGCCGGCTGACGCTGCCACTCGCTCCCAACGGCGGGAACGCCGCACCTCGCGCCCCCCGCAGATGGGGAGCGTCCCTGAATCCCGGTCCCCCTGCGCCGGGGATCCTAGACAGGACGTCATATTGCCCGTCGCTTTGTAGCGGCGGGCGGTGCTCAGGGCGGATTGAGGTCGCCGGGGAATTGAGGCCCAGGGCAGCCTTGATCTCCCTGATGCCCTGCTCAATGCGTTCTCCTATTCGGGCCTCTATCATGACCCCGGTCGCCCTCATTATGTCCGCCCTGAGGGTCTCTGTCGCCCGGCGCAGGGGCCGGGCTGAAGCGCCCACTGCCGATCCCTTTGGGGCCGGGGAAGGAGTCGGAGGAGTCCGTGACCCCGACTTCACCACTTCGGCGAGGGTTGGCGAATCTGCTCCTGGAGCTGCCGGATCTGGCTTTGGAGCTCCTTATTCTGTTTTGGAGCTCCTTAGCCTCCGCCTCCATCTTTTTGGACGACAGCCACCGAGGAGAATTCGCCGGCCACGGAGGAGTTCGGGTCTAAGGCCTCCGTCAATGCCATGACGGTCCCGATCTCCTCCGTCGTAGCCCTCTGGTGGTCCCCTTCCGGGTTGCCGCACCTCTTGCTCTGTTGAGGACTAGCGACAACCTGTGCCTGGCATCCGACGAGAAGGCGGCCACCGAAATCGGGTCCTTTTAGGAGCGTTCTTCCCCTTCCGAGACCTCCTGCGGACGGACGGGTACGACGTCGTCATTCGACGCATCCGCCCGTCGGGACTCCGCCGACGTCGATGGCCCCCTTTCCGGCCTGGTTCACATGGAAGCGGAGGGACGCTCCCGCCGGAGTCGGTGGGCGGGGTATTTTAGATGGGCGAATACCTCCGCCCACCGCCCCGAAGGGGCTCGATCCGCCTTCGCATGTGGCCGCTTGGTAACGGCCGCCTTCACTAGCCCGTCCTCGCTGGACACAAGGCAACTTGACAGCTCGTCCTCCACCAGCATCGAACGCGTCGAGCGCGTCAAGCGCGTCGACGAGGCCGATGAAGGACGAGAAGCGCGCGACCTGGCCCGCGAGGCGGGCCGCGATATCGCGGTCGATCCCCCATTTCGAAGGTCCGCCTCGGTCACTGAGTCCATGGACCAGAACTCAGCGTCCCAAGGGGACGGATTCTCCCTCATAACCCCCTCCGGGGAACGGGAAGAGGAAAGGAGGCGCGTACCTATGTGAAAGGGGTTGCCACACCCACAGCCTGCAACCAACAATTACCACTTCCGCTAAGTCAGGAAGGGTGTTCGGGAGACGAGCGCCTCAAAACCTGCTGGGGGATCCCCCGGAGCGGACACACCGGGCAGGAGTGTGATCCCCTGCACAGTGCGGCGCCCCAGTGAAACACCACACTACCACCTCAGCACAACAAAATAACAAAAAACCCGCCTACAGTAACCTAACTACTTATACAAAACCTAACTAACCTAACCTAACTATATACACCATTAATAATAATAAAAATAAAGAAACAGACAAACAAACAAACACGAAAAAATTGCGCTAAGGCCTATCAAAAAACACCCCAAAAATGTGGAGCATACAACCGGCCACACCAAAAATGGCGGAACACTTCCACGATTTTTGCGTGTCATCCTTGCGCCTCATCATTTCACCTTTTTTTTTTTTTTTTTTTTATCGTGTGGAAAAAAATCTTCAAAGAAAAAAGTTTTGTGGTTAGGGCGACCTATTTCGCCCTACTCCTTTGTGGAGGCGTGTGGGTACACGCGCACACCTCCGGGGCCTTTGGATTGGGGGACTGCCTCCCTCAAGGCAGTCACCCCGGCCCCAGTGGGGGATAGAGGGGGGCGGAGTTGGATACGCCCCCACCTCTAATTCTGGCTCTTCTGCAGCGGAGGGAAGCAGGGACGATCTGACTCCCCGCTCCCTTTCCGCCGCCTCCTTCCGCGAGATAACTTACTCGCAGAAGGAGCTCACCGCCAGCCACGATCTCTCGCTACTGATCATCCTCCGAAGTAAATTCGGCAGCGAGAGTTCGTCCCCCACTATTCGTGTGGGGGACACAGCACTCCTCTCGAACGCGGACATTCATCCAGCGTGTGTTACGCCGTGTCCTCCACACCTCCGCACTCGTGGCAGCCGGTCGTCGCTCCTTTCCTCGCCACATGACACAGATACGCCAAGAAGCACCCGTGCCCGGACAGTATCTGTCGCGCAGCACGTCGTGGCCATCTCTCTTCATCCATCTTTTGAGGATGGGACGGACAGCCTCGACGGTCCTCAGGCCGGCCGATGGACTGGCCAGCCTTTCTCTCCACCTGATCCTGAGGATCCGCCGAGTCGGACCTCCGCTTCGATCTCATGACCAGCGGGTGCGCTCCCCACGGAACGTCGCTCCGCGCGCGGTGGTACACTGACGCGTGGAGCTCTGCTACCAAGTCCCACAGGAGACCCCGCCAGCGATTCCTGCCCTCCCCGGATATGGTGCGGTAGCCTCTAATGGCCTGATGGCCATGGCCCTGTGTGGCCTGTTAAGACAGGCCACATTTTCCCTACCCTGGGGCCCCCACCCAGATGGGGGCCCCGTGCAGGGCCATGGACCGCACCACCTGGTATAAGCGGCGGGAACCTTCTCCCAGGCCCCTCACGTTTGGCAGCAGCCAACTAAGTGCGCCGGCAGCTGCCATAAGGCGAGGACCAGGTTCCGGAAATGAGCGCGGAAGCTCCAGCGACTGTCCAGGTCAAGCCCCAAATACCTAATACAGGGCTTGACCCCCACCCTCTGGCCACTGACGACCAGCTGGGCGTCGGAGGTGGCGCGCGCCGAGGCCCATGAAAACATAGGACCTCGGTCTTCCTCCGGCGCCACCTGGAGCCCCAAACCTCCTTATTCGGCCGACGACCAGCGCCACGCTTGCCGTGATAGCAAAGCGGAAGTAGCCTCCCGTAGGTCCCGCCCCGGGCAGTGACCAAGGTGTCATCCGCGTAACACACGAGGTCAGTGCCCGTTAAAGGGCGCCCCGCAGGTTTCAATCATACCCGATGTTCCACAGGATCGGGCCCAGAACCGGTCTGTGGAACACCCGCGTTGCATTTCCCTCGACACTACAACGCTGTTCCGCCCCGTGCAGAGCACAGACCTGTCTTCGAGATGGGCCCCGATCACGTCCCGAATGTGAGGAGGCGCGCGATAGTACTGCGGCGCCTCTAGTCCGCAAGGGCAGGGTGTTGAAGGCGTTCTTAATGTCTAGAGAGACCGCCAACAACACCCCACCCTGGGACGTCGCCTCTTCCGAGTGGGAGCGCACACGCGAGTTCGCGTCTATCGTCGAGCGCCCCTCTCGGAGTTAGGCGCTGCTTCGGGCCAGTCGGGACCTACCTGAGACAGAGTGTTGGACGAGTCGGCCCGCGGAATTCTCTCGAAGAGCCTTGCCGATCTCGTCCAACAGCACTATGGGGCGGAACGCCGAGGGAACCACCGAACCTGCGGGGTGCTCCGCTTTGCGGAGCAGGACCACTCTACCCGCTTTCCACTGATTGGGAAACCGTCCCGACGCCAGACACGCATTGAACAAGCGCCGGAGTCGGTCCCCTAGGGTGTTTAAGGCCAAGGCCAGGACGCGGCCGTGGATACCATCCGGACCCGGGGCGACATTCTTGCCCCGGAGTTTATCCACGGCCGCGGCGAACTCCTCCACGGTGATGGCAGGAACCGCAGCAGCGCTGATTGCTGGCCTCCATCGCTGCCACGCGGCATCATCGGAGGGTGTGAAGGGAGGCTGTCTCGGGAGCAGCTCCTCCAACACCTCCCCCAACTGCTGCGGCTGGAACCCTCTGCCACGGGGGGCGCCCAGGGGCGTAATTTGCCCCTGACGAACCTATAAGGA